>NC_056741.1:742627371-742941225 GCF_019279795.1 Protopterus annectens | reverse complement strand
TTTAAGTGTGTCAGCATTATAAGGCTTATTTGTCTGTTTAGGACATGGTGGGCATGGTTGTGCGAGGTGGGTGTAGGAAATGACAACATGCTTGTTATAGTCTACTGTCTCTGAGGGTAGGTTAACCTCCAAGGTTAGTAGATACTTGCACCTCCCACATATGGAATCATTTACCAAAGTATTAAACACTTGTCACATATGGAATCATTTATAGGAAGAATTAAACATTTATCACGTGTGGAATCATTTACAGGAATAATTAATCAATTCTCACGTATGGAATCATTTATAGGAAGAATTAAACATGTATCACGTATGGAATCATTTACAGGAAGAATTACACACTTGCCACATCATCATCATCATCAGCCCCTTTTTTCCCATTTTCTACATGGGGTCAGAGAATTGTGTTAACTGTTGCCATCTCTCTCAATTCAATGCCACACTCCTGTCTTCTTCGACACTCATGCCTGACTGTCGCAGATCTTCTTTCACACAATCCATCCACCTCTTTGCTGGACTTGTCTTCTACTTTTCTGCTGGTGTCCAAACCACCATAATCCATTCATAGGTTCATAGGTGTGTACTAGGCTGATGGCCCTGGAGCCTTTACAAGCCTAGCCCATAGAAGTGACATGGCATCATGCCACCCGATGTTAGTTCCCAGTGCCTCTATTAAGTAGAGCCACTGGAGTGATCCCCATGATGAACTTTCTATTACCCATCCACTCATCAACATTTCTCTTGAAGACGGCCAGTGAGGTGCTCTGCTTGACATGTATAGGAAGTCTATTCCAGAGCATGGGCAGTCTCCAGGTTACAAACCTGCCCCTCCAGCATGTTCTGTTGACTGTGGTAATGAGCTTGAGGTCTCTGCAGCATGTGGTGCATAGGGATTGGGATTTCTTTAGATGTAGCATCTCTAACAGAGCTGGGTCAGACATGACTTTGTAAGTCAAGCAGAGATCACCTCTTAGTAGATGATATGAGACAGAGAATAGCTGGAGTTTTTAAGTCTGTCCATATAGGACATTTGTTTAAGGCCTAGGATCCTCTTCATGAGGTACTTTTGTGGCCTTTCCAGCTGTTGCAGGTGTCTAGTGAGATACATGCCAAATGGGGCATTATACTCATTGATTGGTCTAATGTGAGAAGAACAGAG
Source organism: Protopterus annectens (assembly GCF_019279795.1). Lineage (NCBI taxonomy): Eukaryota > Metazoa > Chordata > Ceratodontiformes > Protopteridae > Protopterus > Protopterus annectens. The sequence continues at coordinate 742,940,063 of NC_056741.1, read as the reverse complement.
AGAGAGAGAGAGAGAGAGAGAGAGAGATGATGACCTCTTTCTTCCTGGATGCACAACCCTTGGTAATGAGATGTGCCACATAGAAGGACTTTCTGACCACACTGGCAATGTGGTGGTCGAAGGAGAAGTTGCAGTCAGTAACGCTTTCTGTGTTCAGTTTGAGCTGCTATCAATGTAGTAATTAGTGGGAACCAAGTTTTTCCACAAAGGGGATGATGACACATTTTTTGGCATTAAGCTTAAGGCCATGGTTTTGACACCAGTCATTGGTCTCAGTGAGGCCTTTCTGTAGGATGTCTACATCACCTAGGGAGTTAATAATGGCTCCCAGCTTGTAGTAATCTGTGAACTTGATCAGCCAGAGTCCCTCCATATTGGCCTGGACTTCTGAGAAGTAGATGCCAAACAGGAGAGGACCCATGACTGATCCCTGTGGGACTCCCCTCATGACTGGTCGGCAGTCTGACTTGGAGTCCGCTACTTTCACACTGTGGGTTCTATCTGTGAGCTAATTTGCAACCCACCTAGTGATATAGGCGTTGATGCCTAATTTGGTGAGTTTATCAACAATTCCTGAGTGGGGAATGGTATCAAAGGCCTTGGCCAGATCAAGGTAGTCTGTATGAACTGCCTTGCTCTCATCCACATCTCTGGTGACTGACTCAAAAAAGTTAACCAGGTGGAGCAGGCATGATCTCCATTTCACAAAACCAGATTGCATGGGATCTAGAGTTTGGAGATTCCCTATATCCTTGTTAATTAGGTCCATGACAATGCGCTCCATAGCCTTACATATCAGACTCATGCTAATGGGGTGGTAATTCTCAGGGTCTGTAGTCACTCCCCCTTTATGGAGAGGGATGACTGTAGCAGTGCACCATTTGGTAGGGACAAAGCCTGAGGTGAGGCTGTGATTGAACAGGGCACACAGATGTGGTGCCAGTTCACTTTGTAGTTCATGCAGAACACATCTAGGGATATTGTCGGGTCCCATGGAACCTGTATTCTTGGCCTTGGACAATGCAGTTTTAACCTGTGCTGCAGTAATGCTGGGTGCCTGGCATTCCTCCAGTATTGTGATTGGTCCATTGGGGGGGAGAGGGGTAAAGCTGGCACTGAATCTGTCAGCCAGTATGTTGGCAATATCTGTTGGCTCAGTATAGGAGGTACCATTGTTCAGTAACTCAGAGCAAACCTGGGTATTGCCATGGAGATTCTTAATATAACTATAAAAGTTTTTGTGGTTGTTTTTAGTGTCTTCCGCAATTCTGCCTTCATAGCTGGCTTTAGAGGTTTTGATGAAGGATCTCAACTTTTTGTTGAGGCTAAGAATGGAGTTTTTTGAAGGAGAGAGTCTTGGTTCTGTTGGGCATGGCTAGTTCCATGCATTTATGTATGTGTTCTTACAGTGCACTGGTGTATGATTCAGTAGTCATGAATCTATTTTCTGTTGACATGGTTGCAGCGAAGTTAGCCACCTCTGTTTATAGGAGCCCAAAGTCAGCTTTGGAGAAGTTTTTCATGGTGGTTACCTTTGCAGGGGGGTAAGGGTGAGATATGGATTTCCATGGTGATTACTTTGTGGTTGGATCTAACCAGGGAGGAATTGACTATTGGTGTAGAGCACCAGTTGCCCATGTTACTAATAACCAGGTCAAGGATGTTGCTTCCTCTAGTGGGGGTAAGAATGAGCTGGTCCAAGGCATTGGAACTGATGAATTCCAGGAAGCGTTGGGCCAGTGTATTGGTGCACGAGTAGTTTTCCCAGTTGATGGAGATGTAGTTGAAGTCACCTAGTATAAGAGTGTTGGGTTGGACCCTAATAGTTTCCAAGGTGCTTAGGAACGTGGAGTAAGAGTCTTGGGACATGGTTGGGGGCATATAGCAGGCTATGACCTGAATCGCCATCTTACCCAATGTTAGTTGTACCGGAAGTATCTCTGATACGTTACGCTGGGCTACAAGTCTGGAGGTGTGCATATCCTGTATGAATATGGAGACACCACCACCTTTGGAGCTTCTGTCCATGTTCTGGGGCCGAAAGGTGTGGAATGAGTTATAGCCTGGTATAGCCTGTTCTCTTTGATTTTTTTCTACAATAGGAGCTACTCTGGCTTCTGCTCTTATGTCCTCATTTCTTCATCTGTCCTGCAGAGTGCATCCTACCACCCTTCTCAGGCACTTCAATTCCATCACTTCTAGATTCTTCGTCTACTCTGCCTTTATTGTTCAGGTTTCTGTACCATGCAGCAGTACTGGTCGCACCGCTGTCTTGTACACCTTACTTTTCAGCTTCTTTGGCATTCTTCTGCAGCCCCTATGACTCTAGCTTTGATCTCTTCATTCAGACTTCCCTTCTCCTCAACCACCCCTCCCAGATACTTGAAGCTATTTACCTGTTCCACTATCTTCTCTTCTATCTCAATTCTCAGCTTCTTCTGATTTCCTCAGTTTGCTGCCATTACCACTGTCTTATCTGTGCTTAGTTTTGTCCCATGTGCCTTCAGTTTTGCATTTCATTGCTCTATACTTTGCTGGAGTCTGCCTGTAATGCCACACCATCTGCATACAGCAACTTTGCTGATCTGTCCCCTCCAACCTGTTTGCTAATGTAGTCCATCACCAGTATGAAAAGCAGTGGGCTCAGAGCTGAACCCTGGTGCACACCCACTCCCACTGGGAACCCCTCTGTGAGGCCAAACACTGTTTGTAGTTGAGTCATTGGGTCCTTGTACATAGCCTGCACTAATTCTACCGGTGTTTCTGGGACTTGGAACTACCATAGTACTGCCCAGATCAGCTATCTTGAGACCTTGTCATATGCTTTCTCCAAGTCTAGGAATGCCCAGTTGGACACTTTCATCATCTCTACCTTCTTCTCAACTATCTGTGTCACTGCAAACATTGGGTCAGTTATGCTGCATCCTGATCTGAATCCGAACTGCTCATCTCCCACCTTACATTCTACTGCTCTGCATATAGCTTTATCAGTCACTGTCTCCAGAACTTTCATGCAATGTGGCAGAAGTTTAATGCCTCTGTACTGCCCAAAAGTTGTGGATGTCCCCTTTCGTCTTCTACATTGGCACACGTATGCTTGTTCTCCAGTCATCTGGGATATGCCTTTCTCTCCACACTGCGATGAGTACCCTCAGGACCCATTTCTCCTGTATCTCACCCAACATCTTTATCATATCTGCTATGACCTCATCTGAGCCTGCTGCTTTCTCTGACATAATTTTCCTTAGTGCTATTCTTACTTCTTCTAGGGTATGCTCCTCCTCTTCTCTCATCGTAGGCTGCTTCTGGGGTAATACAGCTTCTGTGGGGTTTTCTTTATTCAGAAGCTTGACACGCATGGAATAATTTACAGAAGAATTAAACATTTGTCAGATATGGAATCATTTATAGAAGAATTACACATTTCTCACATCATTTATAGAAGAATTAAACATTTGTCACATATGGAATCATTTATAGGAAGAATTAAATGTGTCATATATGGAATAATTTATAGGAAGACTTAAACATCTGTCACATATGGACTCATTTATAGGAAAAAATAAACATCTGTCACATGTGGAATCATTTATATGAAGAATTAAAAGTTTGAGTGTCTCCACTGATAACAGATGGTGAAGTAAACAGACATTATGATATTTACTGTCTGGAGAAAAAGGGGTTATTATGATGGCTAATGGATTTGTAGGAAGGGTCTTTATACTAGAACACTAGGAGGAGTGGACTTTAAAAGAAATATGGAATAAAAGATGCAACTACTAGGCAGTCCACTGTGAACTAGGCAGGAAGGAAGATAAGCAGAAGGATAACTCAGACTTTACAATCTAATCGGAAGCACCTTCCAGTTTGATCTACAGTTCCCAGAAGTTTAAGCAGATTAGATGAGAGTGGCAGGAGTTTCCAGAGGCAATTTACAGTGAGAGCACCCAGCTCTAGAGCAGCACTGACTGGATATGCGGGCACTCAGTATTCTGGATCTATGGGATGTAAATGAGACTTTTGTGCTTATAGACACAGAAATGAGACAGGAGAGGGAGGGACTTTGGCAGTCAAATTAGCATAAGGGGAGGGACAGAACAAAGATAGGACAGTGTGGGAAGATGGGGACAAAAAAAAAAATCAGTACCACAGCCAGATAAAATCAGACACTTGTAGCCCCCCCAAAAAACTTGCTCACACCAAGGCTATAAAGTACAGATGATGAATAAAACACCTGCCCAAACAAATCTGTTTTAGTTAAAGCACAATGGGAATGCAATGTACAGGAAAAATGCTTTAAAAACAACTCTGACAACTGAATATTTGAATAAAAAAGTGTTTATATACATGTATGTATGCATTCTGTATTATATATTACTTTCTTGGTGTACATATGCTCAGAATAATTATTGACTTTTGTTTAAAAATTTATCCAAAATGCTATTTTTATTCCAGGCTAGCCACAGAGGACAAAACAAGCAAAATCTCAGCTCTCTGACAATGGACATCAGCAAACCGTAGGTCCTGTGACAAACAGCATGGTTGCAGAGAAGCCATCATCTTCAGTCTTCATACAAAAGTAGTCTCCAGAACTGTGCAAATGATTCCAAAAAGAATCTCAATGCCCATACAATTTTTAGCATTTTCATGATGTTTCCTTATCAGTAATGATAATTACATGTGAATGACCTCACATTAAAAGTGCATTTGTGCACTTGACAAACATTATACTCTATAACCAAACTCAAGGTGAGACCCCATGTTCAACTAGCTCAGATTAAAATACAAACATCTAGTGTCTCAAAATTGTTTTCTTCATTGTCATTTGTAAAGCCATCTCCAAATCCTACTGCTTCCACTAAGTTAGGATTCCTGTTGCACATGGGACAGAGATGGTTACGGACAGATGATGACCTCATCCACACAATAAGATTCCATCTTTCTCCTGATTCAATAGGAAATGCGCCATGAAGCTGTCCTCCTCTATGTAACAACCCCTGGGTGACAGTATGTGTGACCTGTACACACCCAGACAACAGTGGAATCTGTAAAACAAACATATCAGCATTATTTTCATATCAACATGACTGGACTTAAGTGAAGGCAAAATATAACCCATTCATTTTTCTTAATTTTGTCTAATTACTACACATTATTTATTATAGCAATTCAACTACTTTAAATAGTCTGCCTTCTATGAGAATGTTCTCTTTATTCATGTTACCAGACGTTTTTAGACCTATCAAGTATTATCCCATATCAGCTCTAACAACGGCAATTTTACCACTAAGTAGATCATGGTGTTACCAGAATAAATCTGAAAAGACTACACTTTGTCTTCCTCAGTGAGATACATTTAATAACAACTTGATGGCAAGCTTTCGCAATGCTATATATCTGAATTCCTCTTCTCTATTGGGAATGCAATGTACAGGAAAAGCAGAAAAGCCCTTCTCAAAAGTAAAGCCCAGACATTGTGATGTCTGGTGCCTATCTTTTCTACCAAGTTCGATTTCAATCCCAGATTACCAAACATTCTGTCAGAATAGAGGTGTTACTAGGTGGCAAAGTAGCTCCTCAGAAGTTATTCTAGTATAAAATGTAAAAAGTACAGTGAAGAAAACACGCTTTAATGTGCCGCACTGTCATTGTTAGAGACAGCATCAGTGACACAAGCTGAAGACCAAAAGACAAACTTATCTAGTCTGCCCTTCAAGTGTAATTGGCCTTCAAACTCCCTTCTTCCATCCACAGCATCCCCCTCAAACTTCCTCCCTCCTCCATGCATAGCATCCTCCCCCTCTTCCATCTGTAGTGTCCCACTCAGACATTATGCACCTCCTCACCCAATGGTCATATTCCAAAAGCAGTGACTTCTGTCACCTTAGAATGGAACATTTTGAGCAGCTCGCAATGCTCTATTCCTGATGTCAGGTGCTAGCATGCAAAACTGCACATTTCCACTGTATGCTTGATCCACCTGTTTAAACACACACCAACAATTGTTTCCAAAAAAAAAAATGACACAGCAAACACATTCATATAAGCCATACATTTTAGGGTCCAAGTAAGACTAAAGGAGGGCAGTACAAAACAGTAACACAAAATGTTTATCAACATATTTTTTTAACTACATCTTGGTGCATCACTGTCAGATGTGAGCACTAGGTAATCTGACCTACTCATTATTGTCAGGTGCGAGGCTAACACATCCTGTAATTCTTGTAATTCTCTAATATGAGCACTAAGTGACTTAGCATAGTTATCTCTTTCAGATGTCAGCGTCTGCATATGTAGCTTTGTGTGATAAATGCTAAACTATGAATGTTAACAGTATGAGGCCAGGCTCTGGAAACCATCATCCACAAAGTGTTAAATGAGGAAGTCTTTCCCCCTATATCCAATATTTTCTAGTCCACTCATGTGATAGACTGCACTTTACTTCTTGTGGTAGCCACACTACTCACCAACATGAATAAAAGGATTGTTCAAATACTGTCTGAAACTGTGAAAAAGTACATAAACAAAACTCATATGCATGCTAGGCCTTACCACACTTCTATAAGATAGGAAGGGGATTCCTTGCATGACAGTCCTAAAGGATCTCTGACTCAGTCACACAAAATTCCACCATCCACCCATCCAATTTCCAATAACAAACTTCAAGCTTTATCCTTTTCCAGGTTGCAGGGATGCCACAGATTTTCCCAGCAGCTCACTTCCACATTGCATTAGGTCATTTATGTAAGACTGACTCATTTCTAACATCTCTAAAGAAACAACTGAATCCTGGATCAGTACATGTGATAGTAATCAACGTCTTCTCCAGTAACCAACAAACTATGTCACCTCTTCTCTCTCACTTAATGTATGCTTCTCAAATGATATTCTGCAATTCACAAATGTGTACACAGTTACTGTACACCTTACTACAACTGTGACCTTTATAGGTTCATAGGAGGTTACAAGGCTAGCAGCCCTAGAGCCTTTACATGCCTAGCCATGTTAATCCCAGGTATCCCCATTTGTTCTTTTTTGGGGTAGTTAAGAACGAACTTATGAACAGACTGGGTCTCTGATCAGCACCGGCAACTCCTGTCCATGAGGGACCAGGGTACCACCCCTGGAGCGAATTTGCAGTTTCTCATCCAGTTATCTAAGTTGTGTCTGAGTAGTGTCAGTGAGGACCTCTGTTTTACGTGAATATGGAGTCTATTCCAGAGAAGTGGCAGTCTCTGGGAGACATATATGTCTCTCCAACATGATCTGTTAATGTCACAAAATAGGTTGAGATCTCCAGAGTGAGTGATGCTTGAACCATTTGACTTGCGAATGAGCAGCATTTCTATTATGGCAGGGTTGGAGATTGCCCTATAGGCCAAGCACAAGTCACCTCTCAGCAGCCTCTAAGATACATGGTAAAGTGACAGGGCTTTCAGCCTGTTCATGTAGGCCATAGTTTGGAGTCTCTGTATTTTCTTAGTGAGAAACCTCTGAGGTCTCTCCAGCTGCTGCAGGTGTCTGGTGAGGTACATGCAAAAGGGTGCATTATATTCTATTAGTGGTCTGATGAGAGTCAAGTACAGTGGAGTTATAACATCTCTTGACCTGAATGCTATGCCCTTGTTTATGAGATGTGCTATGTAGAAGGCTTTTCTTACCACGGTGGAAACTTGGTCAAAGTTCATATTGCTATCAACCTGTGTTCCCAAGTCTCAAACCACTGGGTTGGAACTCAGGGTGGTGCTGTCAACACTGTAATTTGTTGGGAATTTCATTTTGCCAAAGGGAATATAATGCATTTTTTGCATTTAGTTTTAGACTATGGTTTTGGCACCAATCATTTGTTTGTGTTAGCCCTTCTTGTAATATGTTGACATCATTGGGGGACTTAGTGATGGTCTCAGTTTGCAATCATCAGCGAACCTGGTTAACCAAAGGCCATCTACTTTGGCTTGGACTTCTGAGAAATAGGTGTATCACGTCTTTCCTTTTTATTGTTCTTTGAGGATTCCCCCTGAGACTCGAGTGAAATCATCCAGACTTTCCTAGTCAACAAACTGAAGTAAGCAAATGAATGAATGAATGAATGAACTGGCGAGGCACTGAAACCCATTCAGACAGGAACCAATCTCTCAAAGAATGTACACACTCAATCATACACATTACACTTACACCTACAGGCAATGTGGAAAACATTAATTCACCTACTACACATGTGTGAGGGAGGAAACCTAGGCACCTAAAAAAACCCCACAGAGCCAGAGTTCAGATATGCAAAAGTCTATACCACAGCCAAGAATCAAACTGGATAAATGTTTTACTGTGATGCAGCAATCTCAGTCTGTCACCCAATACTCATTTTATTTGCCCATCACCATTTTAACTAGCTGTACAATTTATTGCAGCTTATTCATAGGTTCATAGGTGTGTACTAGGCTAATGGCCCTGGAGCCTTTATAATCCTAGCCAATAGAAGTGCCCTGGCATCGTGCCACCCAATGTTAGTTCCCAGTGCCTCTATCAATACAGCCACTGGACTGATCACCAGGGTGAACTTTCTATTACCCATCCACTCATCAAGATTTCTTTTGAAGAGGGTCAGTGAGGTGCTCTGCTTGACATGAATAGGAAGTCTATTCCAGAGCATGGGCAGTCTCTGGGTGAGGAACCTGTCCTTCCAGCATGTTTTGTTGATTGTGGTAATGAGGTTGAGGTCTCTGAAGCATGTAGTGTGGAGAGATTGGGATTTCTTTAGCTGTAGCATTAATTCCAAAAAAAACGAAGGCACAAGGAAAAACTTCACAAATAAGGTGACCATACAACTAGTTCCAAGAAAGGCTGTATAAGCCCTTTCGTTCCTTTATTCTCCAAAGACAAAACGGAACTTCATCAGATACACAAACACATAATTTCCTTTCATTTAAATACCATTTAAAAATCATGTGATCCACAAAAACAATTTTAAAAACAATAAAAATAAAAACCTTCATCCTTCTTATTTATCAAGTGCATCGTGAGTGTCACTAGTCCCTTCAACTGGAACTTCCTAACCCTACACATTAAACAAAAAACACATTGAATCAGCTTTTGTTAACAATATTAATAATATATTTATAAAGCAATCCCTGCTAAAAATCTTTTTGCAAAAACACTCCACCTAAAGGCCAAAACCACACTCTCTTATTGTGTTTTTTCCTAGATTTAATTATATAAATCTTTACTTCTTAATTTATTTGTTTAATTCTTACTGCCTTAGACTTTGTCTGCTCTAAGGTTAAGTAAGCTACTAATTGAGATTCTATCATTTAGTCCAGGCTTCATAGTTGCGTTCAACAACACCTGCCAGAAGGTCTCCCTGTACTCAAGAAAATTGGACCAATTACCCCCTCTCTCTTGTTTTTTGACATTTTCCAACACACAAAATCTAATTTTTTAAAACTCTTTACATGTAAAAATGTGCCTAAACAGGGCATTTTTTTCCTCCTGTCTTTTTTCACTAAATATTTTTTTATTATTTCAAATAAGATCTGTTAAAAACATTACATGAAATAAAGATAAATAACATATTTATAATTCTAAAACATTACTAATTTCAAACCATTGTATAACTACTTACATTGGTGTCTATTCAAATCACATTGAAATTTTATATTATGTAAAATTAGAAACATAAGATGATGTATCTTCATCGATCTTTTCAAATATTTCCAGTACTTTCATCCAAGAGTAATGGTAAGAAGTAGATCTTTTAGTTCTGCTCTTCACTGTTAATATTTCCATGTGTGCAACTGTTGATGTTAAATTCTTAAATTCGTTGAACGTAGAAGTCTCATTTTTCCAATGTATAGTTATGATTTTATGTGAGATTGCCAATAGTGACCATAGGATTTTAGTGTCTTTTTTTGGTACACAGTTTGGAATAGGAGAGTTGAATAAAATTAAAGACTTTGTTAATTGAAAATTATCATTAAAAACAGTCTGAAAAAAAATAGTTAATAGACTTCTAATACATATACATTCATAAAAGACATGCTGCCAATCTGCTTTTAACTTGATATGGCATCTCCAACATTGATCTTCAATAGAATACATTTTGGTTAGCCTATGTGGTGTATAGAAACTTCTATGTAGATATATCCAAGTGAATAATTACCAGTATTTTGATAATGTAGAAAATTTGGAAGATTTTAAAATATTACTTTTTTCTTCTTCAATTGGAGGATTATTGTTTATTAAAGTATAAGAATCCCAGTATGATTTTTCATGATAGTGTTTTGTTTTTTTAACAATTTTATAGATATTAGACAGATAACCGGTACTCTGATAAGGCTGTTTTGTGATAAGAATAAGGTATTCAATGAGTTTTGGAGCTTCATGTCTAACTGAAGATTGCATTTGTTCTATTTTATTTATAAGAAAATGCCTTAGATTTTGTAAAAACAACCAATTGTCTTTATTTATATTATATTTATAAATTATCTGTTCATTTGTTAGTATTTTCCCTTTCTCTATAAGTTGATGCCAAAAGAGCAATGATTCTTTTTAAGTATATTTATTTTAGATATTTGGGCTGTATCTAGAATATTTGGTGTAAAAGCTATAGGGAAAATAAGAAAAATCCAAGAATTAATATTTGTTTTTTGTTTATATATGTTTTGAACACTGAAAGTGTAGAGCTTATATAGTTTGATGGCAATTTATTGATATTATTCCTTATCCCTAAAAAATAATCTTTTAACATCCATATAAGGGGTGATGATATTATTGTTAAGTTGTCTTGTATATGATTGTAATTAACTTCTATGTGAATCTGTTCATGGGCTTGTTTCCATATAGGTGTGTATGAATTATTTAACCATAGTATTATATTTTTTTAATAACAGATGAGATAATATATAAATCAATATCCGGTAAATTAATTCCACCATCTTCACAATTTGGTAAATGTTTATTTAAGGCTATACAGGGTTTATTTGGAAACCATAGAAAATGTAAAATTAGTTTATTGTATCTTTGAATAATATATTTGGGAGGTGGCAATGAAAAATTTTGTATTAAGTATAATATTTTGGGAACTGTGATTACTTTAATAAGATATAATCTGTCTGCTGTTGAAAAGATGTATTTATTCCAGTAACCAATTGATTGTTCTATTTTATCTAGTATTTTATTACAGTTAAATATTAAAGAATCTGTTAATTAATTGAGTAGATTTATTCCCAGATATAATAATTTATTTTCTGTTACTATATATTTGGAAAACCTTTTGTTTGTATTCTTTTTTTTTACAGTTACATGGCATAATTTTTAAGGTAAATGTTTATTTAAGGCTATACAGGGTTTATTTGGAAACCATAGAAATGTAAAATTTGTTTATTGTATCTTTGAATAATATATTTGGGAGGTGGCAATGAAAAATTTTGTATTAAGTATAATATTTTGGGAACTGTGATTACTTTAATAAGATATAATCTGTCTGCTGTTGAAAAGATGTATTTATTCCAGTAACCAATTGATTGTTCTATTTTATCTAGTATTTTATTACAGTTAAATATTAAAGAATCTGTTAATTAATTGAGTAGATTTATTCCCAGATATAATAATTTATTTTCTGTTACTATATATTTGGAAAATCTTTTGTTTGTATTCTTTTTTTTTTTACAGTTACATGGCATAATTTTTGTTTTATTTTCATTAACTTTTAAGTCTGAAATATTTTGAAATTTATTCATGGAGTTAAATAGAGCATTTAAAGACTCATTGGCATCTGAAAGAGTTAATAATATGTCATCAGCAAAGAGTTGGATTTTAAGGTTTAACATTTTATTTTTACAAATACCCTTTATGTTAATGTTTGATCGGACTTGATTTGCAAAGGGTTCTATGAGAAATGCAAATAACAATGGTGATAAGGGGCAATCCTGTTTAGTTCCCTTTTTAATTGTTATAGGGCCAGATCTATGTGATCCTAGTTTAACATATGCAGTAGATTTTTCATATAATATTTGGATAAGGTTATTAAAATTAGAAGGAAAGTTATATTCTTTTAAAACTAGTGAAATAAAGTTCCAGTTAACCGAATCAAAAGCTTTATTAATATCTAATGAGATTACATTTAAATCTAGGACTCTATGTTTGCTATAGTCTATTAATGTTAGTATTCTTTTAACATTACATGAAGTATTTCTTCCTTTAATAAAGCCTGTTTGATCTTTGTGAATTAAGAAAGGAAGAAAGTGTTTAATCCTATCTGCGTATATATCCATAAACATCTTATAGTCTATACTGAGAAATGATATTGGCCTATATGAGGAACAATGCCTCTCATCTGTATCTGGTTTGATAACTGGAGATATCAATGAATATTTCCAAGAGGGTTGTATGTTCAAATCTTTTTTGGCTATATGATATACTTTTAATAGTAAGGAAATGGCTTGATTGGGTATTAATTTATACATTTCTGGTAGCATATTATCTGGGCCAGGTGCTTTGACTTGAGCTTTTTAATTTGTGACTTTAACTCTGTCATATTGATTGGTTTGTTTATAATATCTGTTTGTTCTTGTGTTAATTTAATATGAATATTATTTTCTAAGTATTTTGTTATATCCTTAGTAGGTGTATCTTGAGTGTTTATGGAATTGTCAATGTTAAATTGAAGTCTGAATGCTTCTAAGATATCATTTAGATCAGTAACTCTTTTGTTAGTATTAGGAATAAATATTTATTTTATTTGTTTAGATTTAATTATTTTTTGTTCTATTAGTTAAGTGTCTCAGGTGTGCTGAATTAGTGGTGTATGAATTTATTTTTATTTTTTCTAAATTAATCATAATCGTATGATGTAACAATTCTGTATACTTCTTATTGATTTGTGCAAGTTTTTGAACTTGAGAAGTATTTCCCTTTTGTATTTCCAGCTTCAGTTCATCTGCTTTGTTTTGTAAATCTAGCATATCTTTATTCCATAACTTCCTTTTATTTATGTACCAGGATAATGTTTTTCCATAAGCAACTGCTTTTAATGAATCCCAGACATATATTTCTGAAATATCCTCTTTGTAATTTATTTCTAGAAAATTTTTGATTGTTTCTTCATAACATTCTTTGAATTCTGTCATTTTTTGTGATAAAAGAAGGTATCCTAGTAATGGGATTTGAATAAAAAGGTGTAAGTTCTGTTTCAAAGACTATGGCATTATGATCAGATAATGGACAATTTATAATTTTGACTTTGTCAATTTTTGTTATTAGGTCATTGGCAACATATATTCTATCTATTCTTGAGTTAGTTTTATATCTATGAGAATAAAATGTGAAGATTAATGAGTTTGGTTCTACAAATTCATTTATGTCTTTTAAATATAATGTATCTATAAATTTTGACAGTGCTTTAGAGATAGGTTGTTTTCTTCTTTTAGATTTAGAATCTGTATCTTTTTCATTCATTATACAGTTAAAATCTCCTGCCAATATGAGGCTACCCTTAGTTAAATGAATTATCTCTTCAAAATGCTGTTTAACTGTTCTTAATCCTAGTCCTGGGAGCCAATATACATTTACTAACATATAGATTCTCTTATTTAGTTCTATTGAAGCTAAACAAACATACTTGATGTATCTCGATGAGTAGTAATTATTTTAGGTGTTATAGTTGAGTTACGAAGTAGTATAGCTACTCCTCTTTTTGTTTGTTTTGTATTGAGAGTTTATTAGTACTGTGTAATTATTAATATTTAAGTTGTTTATATCTCTATCTAATAAATGTGTCTCTTGTAAAAAGACTTTTTGTGGTTTATGTAAGTTTATGTATTTGAATAGGCTTCTCCTTTTATTACTATTATTTAGACCATTAATATTTATGGATAGACATTTCATTTCCTAGTTTTGAGTTTATTTTATATGTGAATTTATGTAAATATTGTTTACTCTTAGTTTCATCTTGGATGTAGAATTCAAAAATATTTTTCTTGTGTGGTTTTTACATGTTTCTAAGTGACACCAAAGTGGTAGAATAAAAAAACAAAGAACTTCCAAACTTGTAATTCTTAACCTTAAAAACCATTCCCTATCACTATGAGGTAATATACCTCCTTGTTTGATTAATGAAACTAACCAAACAATCTTTCCACCCTCTCTAATAATATTTGGATCAGTTACTTTTATCCTCTTAGGTTTTAAATAAAGATAATTGAATAATATATTAAGATAATCTAATCAGCTAAAATATATAAATTTACTTGTACTCTTTATCTTATTGTAATTCAATAATACTTATTTCCAATCAGACTTCAAAAAGGTACAAACATTTAGACTAAGATAATATCATTTCAAAATAGTTTAGAGTATTAATAAACATTTACTCATGTTAAAATCTATAACTGTATATTGTAGACATCTGTCGAAAATTATTTACAGACATTACTTTACAATACAATACCATTGCTGTGTAAGTGCTTTTAGACTACTCAAGTCCAAAACTAGTTATTAGAGTAGTATTTACAATGTCACATTTGAATAAAAACATAAAAAGTTCTGAAACCACATCATAGTTCATGTTTAAAATAAACTGAAATGAAATACAATGCACAAACATATTAATATTTCTTTAATGGACATCAAATATGTTTGCCTAATTGCATTTTCTAACTTTTCAAAAACTTTCCCCATGGGTGGAGGCAACAAGATAGACATCTCCGTTATCTAAGAGATTGCTTATAATGTTGTTATTTGATTGAGTGTTTTGTTGTTAACATTTTTATCAATTTCCATAGCGACTTTGTATAATCAAAAGACACAGTACAAAAGTAAAACTACTGTTCATTTGACCACATTTTCCAACACAAACACATACTATCTCTTACAGCTTAGACTGGCATTTAATCAGCGAGTTTATCTGCTGATAATATGTATTGAAAATACAAATTTGGGTTACTTAACATCAGTAACTTAATCTTATAACTGAGTAAAATTTTTGGATTTAAACATCTGCAATTTCTTATTATAGCTGCACCACTGAAGTTGTACTTATGCTTAGAAAAATAGCCACTAATTGTTCTATTTGTGTTTGGTGATATTGTGTTCTTGTGTACTGTGCTTCAGTGTGTGTGTGTGTGTGTGTGTGTGTGAGTATGTATATGTTTATATATTTTTGCTTTTACTTATAAAAAAAACACTTTTGTGTATTGTAGTGATGCTTGTCATGCTGGCATATTATATTCCTTTGTTAACCAGGTAAACCCTCTAGGTATATAACTGATTTTAGGGTGACCCAGGAGGATGTCTGGTTATATGATTTGTTTTGAGTCGCACAGTAGGGAACTACAGGCTGAGGGAATAAAACTCTGTCAATACAAAGTTCTATTCCACTATTTTCTAAGTAACATTAAATTTCTGATAAAAAGTCCTCACTATCCTGGGTGATATCTAGGACTTACAGGTCATTAAAGATTGCTGTCCGGAATGGTATTTCTCATACTCTATCCTAATCAGTGTGATGAAGACACATTACTTTGTATCTCAGCCTTCTTATATAAAACCTGTGTAAAATGAAATCTGCATACATTTAGATGAAGCACAAATATTACTTGCATTTTATTAAAAGGAATTTGGGTTCTTGCATCTTTAAAAGTGAACGGTGCTTATTTCCTGAATAGATGTCAATTAGTTAAGGTCAGGGGATGATGTAAATAAGTAAATGCGGCAAGCAATAAGGAACTCGAGTGTCTAGATATATTCATGGGTGTTTAATTGTCTCGAGAGCTAAACGGGAAAAGGTATGTGTTTTTCTCTCTCTTTTTTTTTTTTTCCTTTCCCTGTCACGCTTCATGAGAAAATCATATAGTGTGCACGCGAGCACTATAGTCTGCTGAATAGAGATTAGCACCAACTAAGCCTGCATTTTGAACATAAGATGCCATATCTCTCAATGAGAGAAAAGGCAACTGAACACCCAAACCATTTAAAGGCATCTCTCAACTCCGGACGTCCGGAGCCATAACTCAGTCGACTCATAGCCGCAAAATGTCAGTAACAACATACTTCTGCACTATATTAGATTTAACACAAGCATATGGGTCAAAGACAGAACACCTTTTAATGCCATCTAAACTAGTCTTATGAAATGTTTAAACTGAAATACTTCATTTCAAAACAACACATTCCAGTTCAGCATTACTATTTACCCAGTCAGGGACATTTTTAACTCATAAAAAGCAATGTTGTTACGAATGAAACTAATAACAAAATATATAGCAGCTGTTATTATATCTATTAAGCAATGTGATCATATACTGGCTAAAGTATTATAAGCTCATAGCCGCAAAATATCAGTGACAACATACTCCTGCACTGTATTACATTAACACGAGCATATGGGTCAAGGACAGAACACCTTTTAAGACTATCTAAAATAGTCTCATAAAATGTTTAAACTGAAATACTTCATTTCAAAAACAAAAACATCACATTCCCATTCAGCATTACTATTTATGCAATCAGGGGCATTTTTAATTCATAAAAAGCAATGTTGATAGTGATGTAACTAATAACAAAATATATAGCTGCTATTATTATAGTTATTAAGCAATGTAACCATATACTGGTTAAAGTGTTATAAACTAATGAAGACTTTATATAATAAAAAAAGAACAAAGTAAAAAGAAAGAAAAAGAAAAAAAAATTGTACTTGAGAACATATTTGAGAACATTTTTATAGTGTTGATTATTTTGATTAGAAATATAAAATTACTGAATAATAAAGTAATGTTTAAATTGTGCTTAATATATTAATGTGATTTGAGATAAATGCATTTAAATTAATGTTAACTTTGAGAATTGAAGTATAATTGAAAACAGTACCTGTTTCAGATTGACTTGAAGACAGAAAGAACTTTTCTTTTGTTCTTAGTATTATTATTTAAACTTTTACAGAATATATCATTTGTTAGATTATTTGTCCTTTAGTTTTTTTTTTTTTTTTTGCTCAATAGTTTTCCAGTTATTTACTTCAGCATTTCTCTTTGGTGTATTCTTCATGTGTTAAGATGTTATTGTTGGTAAGGTATTTTATTGCTGAATCTACTGTTTTGAAGACTTTTATTCCATTTGGTAGAAAAACTCTCAGTCTTGCTGGGAATAAAAGATAGGTTTTCAATTGCTTCTTTTTCAAGGTTTTTATTATCGGTAGAAATTATTTTCTTTTTGATACCACCTTTGTAGAATAATCATTGTCAAATCTTATTAATGAATCATTGTATTTTATGGGAGAATTTGCCCAAGCATTTCTTAATATAAGATCTTTATTTGTGTAGAAAAAGTCTTACAATTATGGATCTTGGCTTGTTTTTACTTGGAGAAGAAGTATTTCCAGAAGCTGCTAGTGATCCGTATGCATGTTCTATACCAAATGAAAGAACTTCAGGTATTTTTGTTACAGCTGGTATCCAAGTGGTAAGAAAGTTCATCATGTTGTCCCCTTCAGGTTTTTCTGGTAGACCATATATTCTGATATTATTTCTTCTTGTTCAATTTTCCATGTCATCAAGCTTTTCTAGTAAATATGTATTCTGTTGCAGTAAGAATTCAGTTTGTTGTTCTTCTATTTGGACTCTAGTGTCAATGTCATTCAATGACTGTTCAATAAGTGATATCTGTCCTTTCTGCTGAGTAAACATTTCTTGAAGCTGTTCTAGTTGTTGTGAGCACTTTTCTTTAAAAGTATCTATTTTATTGTTCATCTTGTCAAGTTTTATTGTAAGTTCCTGTATATTTGTAATGAGAGATTGCAGGTCTTTTTTGAGAGAAGAGTCTTGTGCTGAATTCTTTAGATGGCTCATGGTGTGAAGCTGATATTGGTGCTGATTTTCCAGTAATTAATTTGACAGGAATTATTCAAGTTCTGACAATGAAAGATTTCTTGTAGATGCTCGAAGTTATTAGAAATAAGTTAGTAATAAATATTTCTTCAAATTAAATGTTATTTTGTGAAATTCCTGTCAGGAATTGAATTGAGGTAAGAGAGCTGAAATGTAGAGCAGCTATCATTTCAGCATCCTAGCCATGTCCCCTTCCTCCTGTCTTTTAATAGCATAATAGTGCTGGTAAACCCTCTTCCTCAATTCATTCTCAGTTTTACCTATATAATAGGCATTACATATTTGACATAAGGCGACATAAATGACCCCTTTTGTCCTACAGTTGTAGTTCCCTTTAATCGAAATGACCCTGTCATTACCTTCAATAACCAAGTTCCTGGTCTTTGATATATATATATATATATATATATATATATATATATATATATATATATATATCTGCATTCCCTACAATTACCACACTTACTCATCTTCCCCAACACCAATTTAGTCTCGTTACTCTGGTTTCTTTCAAATAGGGTCTTAATATTATGCCCTTTCCTGTACACTACCTTGGGGCTGGGGCCTAACTTATCAATTATTCCAAACACACTAAACATACGACTCCAGTTCTTCTCCATTCTTTTGGATCTCTGATGAATACTCATCATTTGTCAAAGTACAACTAAAGGAGTCCACTAATGTGTCTTGACCCCTCATTATCACATTGGGATTTTTCAACAAAGGCGGGTATTTATTTAACATTTATTTAACATTTGTTGACCGGGAATGTCCGACTAGGTTCCACAGAGCCTGTTTTCAGCGGAGGCCCGGGGAGAAATGCTCCAGATGCATGTCTTTGGAATGTGGGAGGAAACCGGAGTACCCAGAGGAAATCCACGCGAACACAGGGAGAGCATGCAAACTCCACACAGAAGGCACCCTAGCCGAGAATCAAACCGGAGAACCTCTTGCTGTGAGGCGACAACGTTAACCGCTGCACCACTGTGCCATCCACTCAAATGGCTTGTTGCATTTTGAGAGTGAGCACCTGTTTTGGCAAAAAAGGAATCTTATCAAAGGAAAGATGATAAGGGTATCAGGATTGACTAATGATGATGGAAATTTTATGGAAGAGATGGATACTACCCACCACATATCTTTCCTGTCCCTCTATTAATGCTTTAGGGTACCCTCTAATATACAAAATCCCCTTCAAAATATCCATCTCTTCCATAAATTTTCCATCATCATTAGTCAATCC
This sequence comes from Protopterus annectens, assembly GCF_019279795.1. Lineage (NCBI taxonomy): Eukaryota > Metazoa > Chordata > Ceratodontiformes > Protopteridae > Protopterus > Protopterus annectens. Next base: position 742,920,941 of record NC_056741.1, on the reverse strand, counting down.
TGATACCCTTATCATCTTTCCTTTGATAAGATTCCTTTTTTGCCAAAACAGGTGCTCACTCTCAAAATGCAACAAGCCATTTGAGTACGTTGGTTTTCTAAATATTGTTCACTCAAAACACCCCCTAAGTCTATTTTTATATAAATGTACATCCAGGAAGTTAACCATCTCCATTCCCACTGTACATGTAGAGGTTAGGAACTTGGTTGCTGTGTTAATGTACTCAAGAACTTCACCTACCTCTTCCTTGGTCCCAACCCACAAAATTAGGATATCATCAAGGAATCTATAATATTTGTAAATGTAAGTTTTAAATCTTGCATCCAACAGAAATTTAGTTTCCCAATACCAAAGGGCAATGTTTGCAAAAACCAGCACTACAATAGACCCCATCGATACTCCTCGGGTCTGCTTAAAGTGTTCAGCCTGAAACCACACAAAGTTGTTACTTAACACTAACTCCATTAATGTAGATAACACATAAACTGAGTCTTTGGAAAATATTGTACCCTCTCTGAGTGCATCCTGAAATATTTCCATCCTCTCCTCATGAAGAATCAAATAAAGATCTTTAACATCAATACTCAGAAATATCACTTGCTCATTGTATTCAACACCTGCCAAACTCCTCAACAGGTGCCATGAGTCCTTCAGCACATGATCTTTCCCATCAAAGAATATTTTTAAATGGAAGTCAACCATCTTAGCCAAGGGTTCAGTTTTACTTCCCCTCCCTGCCACTATAGGTCTCATTGGTGGATCAGTCAGGGATTTGTGTATCTTTGGGATCCCAAAGAAGGAGGGGACTTTTTGGGTGTTTAACTTTCAAAAATTGTATTTCTTCTTCAGTAAAACTATATTCCTGAAATAAATCCTCTAGTATAATATCCAATCTCCTATTAAAAATATTAATCTCATTCAAAGATGCTGGGTTAAAATAAACACTGTTATTTAAATACCTCAACATTCTTCCAGTATAGTCAAACTGATCCATTATTACCACCCCTCCTCCTTTAGTGGGTTTCATAACCCTAATATGTTGATTTTTCATCAGTTCCCTCAACACACAATTTTCTTCCTTAGTTAAATTATATCCCTGTTTTTTATGGTTACTTAATAAATTTCTAATTTCCATTTCAGTTACTTTTTCAAAGATGGCTACCGGAGGAAGCAAAGGAGGATTGTAAGTACTCTTTCTTACCAACGGGATTTTGATAAACTCACTTTTGTCATTTTTTTCCAACAAAAGTTTTTAGGTTTATTAATCTAAAAAACAACTTAACATCCAAAATCATATCCACCCCGTGGTTCTACCCCTTGGGTACAAAGGTGAACCCTTTTGCAGTAGTTCACCATGATGCACTTCCAATACTTCACTAGTATAGTTATAAATTTTAAGCCCTCTATATTCACTAACCATGACTTTATCTTCAATAATTTCAAAAGGGTCCTTTCCCATAGCCATTTGGTCCAATTCATTCAATTCTAGCATTTTAACATTGTCTGCTATCACCTCTGAATTGTCAAAACAGTGTGGTTCATTTTCACTACCACCTACAGCCATAAATTCATCATGCACAGTTTGTAATACATTTCCAACAGTTTTGGTATCATAATGACAATCAAAACCCTCTGTTCCCAACACAACATAATTCACAGAACATTCTGTAGCCGCACAGTTCATAAAGTTTTCGAATTCACCAATTACATGTATTCTATTAATATCATTGTCAGTCCCATCCACTGTGCTTTCAAATAGACCACTTACCACTGGTGGTATTGTGGGGGTCCACCTTGCCATCTGCCATGACCCCCCTGCTGCCATCAATACCCCCCGTGGTTCTGGCCATTGTTTCTCGGAGTCCATTGTCCATTTTTGCTCTTCAGTCTTGCTGAGCGTCTCGGCATTTGTTGAAAATCATGCCCCACATTACTACTGGAGTTAGAGTTAGAGTCTCTAAAAACTTCTCTTTCCTTATCATTGTCTACAAATGGAACCTCAATGGTATCTTCTTCCACATCCACAAATGAGACCCTCTGCTGAAGGTTAGTCCTTGGGGTAGGGTATGCCTTCTTTTGTTTATAGTCCTCCTCATCCCTTTTAAACTTCTTTCCTTTTCTAGCTTTAGTAATTTTTTTGTGTTGTTCAACTCATTCAAAAATACTACGATACAAACCCTCATTTGTGCTGAACAACTCATGCTCAGTAATCTCTTGTTGCAATTGGATAATTTCCTCCTTAAGACCTGCTAACTGCCATTGGTTGTCCTGTATTAACAACCGCATGTACCCGACCCCCATGCGATCAAACAACTGCAACAACTCATGGTGTAAAACTGAGCCACTCACAAAGTTGTTTGGAAAGCTCCACATCCTCAGCCCCTTAGGAACATGATGCACCTTAATACAGTCATCAAGAAAGGCTATATCCAATTGCAAACCCCTACATTTCTTAAGGGTCTTTTCCAAACGATAGATCCTTTGCCTCAAATCCGTTACAGGTACGGATTCCGTAAGTACGCCACCCTGGGAGCTGACTGTTGGCTTTGGCTCCTTATTAAGTCAACTCAAAAAATCACTGTTGTTAATCAAGGGAGGCAACGGAGGAATGTTCAAATCCTCAGGACCCCTCCTATTCCTCCCATTCTCACCAACAGATGGCTCCCCTTCAGCCAGCGTCCTCAAATAGGACACCCCTCCAACATTAGTCCTGTTATTCAACGAACACACATTTTCACTCGTTCTTACCAGTCTATCACTCTTGCTGGTAAAATCCTTCATATTAACACAAACCGAATCAACCTTCGCATTGGTTTCATTAATTAACGCCAACAGTTGAGTTAAAGTATCTTGATCCTCAGACTGCGTGCCTTCCATAGCCACTAACCAAAAGCACAGTCACTAAAATTTCAACAAGGCAGCGGGATTGCAAATATTCGGGTTCTTCGGTATGTCATCCTTACCCGAATCCTTCCTTATGCCATACACAAAGTCCACGAACAAACAACCAAACAATAATCCAAGGCAAAACTAATTCCAAAAAAAATTAAAGGCACAAGGAAAAACTTCACAAATAAGGTGACCACATCACTAGTTCCAAGAAAGGCTGTATAAGCGCTTTCGTTCCTTTATTCTCCAAAGACAAAACAGAACTTCATCAGATACACAGACACATAATTTCCTTTTATTTAAATACCATTTAAAAATCATGTGATCCACAAAAACAATTTTAAAAACAATAAAAATAAAAACCTTTATCCTTCTTATTTATCAAGTGCATCGTGAGTGTCACTAGTCCCTTCAACTGGAACTTCCTAACCCAACACATTAAATAAAAACCAGAGGCTAGTAAGGGAGTTTTTCCAGTCTTGGGATTCACCTTTTTCTGCAACAGTTTCTTCCTCCTGTTGTAGAGTTTATTAATGACAGGGGACCACCAGACTGGCTTCCTTTGTTTTGAGGAGATCGTCTTGGTTCTGTTGGGTATGGCTAGTTCCATGCATTTGTGTACATGTTCGCACAGTGCATTGGTGTATGATTCGGCAGTCATGCAGCTATTTTCCAATGACATGGGTGCCGTGAAGTTAGCCATCTCTGTTTTTAGGAGTCCAAAGTCCACTATGAAGAAGGTTTTCAAGGTGGTTACCTTTGCAGGGGGGTGTGGGTGAGATGTGGATTTCCATGGTGATTAGTTTATGATCAGATCTGACCAGGGAGGGGTTGACTATTGGTGTAGAGCGACGGTCGCCCATATTAGTATTAACTAGGTCAAGGATGTTGTTTCCTCTAGCAGGGGTAAGAATGAGCTGGTCCAAGGCATTGGAATTGATGAATTCCAGGAAGCGTTGGGCCAGTGCATTGGTGCATGAGTACTTTTCCCAGTTGATGGAGAGGTAGTTGAAGTCACCTAGTAGGAGAGTGTTGGGATGGATCCTAATAGTTTCCAGGGTGCTTAGGAATGTGGAGTGAGGGTCTTGGGACATGGTTGGGGACCTATAGGTTCACAGGTAGGTACTAGGCTATCAGCCCAAGGGCCTATGTAAGCCAAGCCAACAAGGTTCACTGGCTTACACCACCCAAGAAAGTTATTTTCCTGTGCCCCTGTTGAGCAGAGCCACAGAAGTGATCCCCGGGGTGTATTTCCTATTTCCCATCAACTCATCAAGATTTTTCTTGAAAAGTGTGTTATGGGACAAGACCAGCTTATTAAAATGTATATTGATTTCAGTTTATTAATGATACTATAATATGATTGTTAAAAAGCAAATATAATTTGTATGCAGGGCTGGGAAAATACAGCTTCATAAGACACATTCATGGTCAGAAACAAGACCCCTTGGAAGCAGGTGAATCATGTATAGGAAGATGTTCACATGAAGTCTGAGGCGAAAATCATGAGGGATGAGGATATTTGCAAAGTTTTCCTATAGGACACAGTCATTATAATGTCATGAAATTGCATGAGCAGTTTGATAAGAAAATGTATAAAATTATGTAAAGTGAGAATGCTTCATCAAGAATTATGAAGACTAACTCCCAGCGCTTTAAGAATAACATTTCTGTTTGCACATGTTAAAGTGTTGTTCCTGACTACAGGCATATAAGGTAAATTCTTAATGTTTTTTATTTATGACTTTAACAAGTGCTAATGAGGAACTTTGCTTGACATAGATGGGTAACTTGTTCCAGAGTATAGGAAGTCGCCTGGCCTGGAATGCTGTCCGGTCCCATGGATGCTGTGTTTTTGATTTTAGAGAGTGCAGCTTTTACATGTATAGATGTGATTACAGGGACTCTGCATTGTTCCTGTATAGATATGGGCCCTTTAGGGGGTGAGAGGGGGGTAAAGTTAGCACTGAACCTATCTGCCAGGATGTTGGCAATATCAGTTGGTTCTGTAATTTTCATGCCGTTGTGCTGTAACTCAAAGCAGATCTGGGTGTTGCCATTGAGATTCTTGACATAGCTGTAGAATGCTTTGTGGTTGCCCTTAGAATCAGTGGTGATTTTGTTGTTGTAGCTTGCTTTGGAGGATCTTATAAGGGATCTCAGCTTCTTACTGAGGCTGACCAGGGAGCTCTTCCACTCATGGGATTTTACTCTCTTTTGCAACAGTTTCTTCCTTTACTGTTATAGAGTTTGTTTATGGCAGGGGACCACTAGATTGGTTTCCTTTCTTTGAAGGATTGCATCTTGGTTCTGTTTGGGATAGCATGATCCATGCACTCGTGTAAGTGCTTATAGAGTGCATTTGTGTAGGATTCAGCAGTCATAACTGTATTGTCCATCTGCATGGGTGTCATGAAGTTCGCTACTTCTGTCTTAAGAAGCAAGAAGTTGGCTTTGGAGAAATTTTTTACCATGGTTTCCTTAATGGGGTGGGGGTGGAATGCGGATATCTATGGAGATTAGCTTATGGTCATATCTGACCAACGAGGAGTTGACTTTAGGTGTGGAACACCGGTCACTCATGTTGGTAATGACTAGGTCTAGGATACTGTTGCCCCTGGTGGGGGTGTGGATAAGTTGATCCAGGGCATTGGAATTTATGAATTCCAGAAAGCGTTGAGCGAAGGAGTTGGTACATGAGTAGTTTTCCCAGTTAATGGTGGGATAGTTGAAATCGCCCATTATTAGGGTGTTTGGTTGAACCCTAATATTTTCCAGTACATCAAGAAAAGAGGAGTGGGAATCCTGGGGCATGGTAGGGGATCTGTAGCAAGCTACAATTTGGATTGCAGTTTTGCCCAGAGTTAGTTGCACTTGGATTATCTCAGATGCACTATGCTGCGCAACTAACCTGGAGGTGTGGATATCCTTAATGAATATGGACACATCTCCACCTTTGGTGTTCTGGTCCAGGTTAGATGGCCGAAAATTGTGGTATGAGTTTATAGCCTGGTAGTGCAGGGGTGCTCTCTAGAGCCTTGAACCAGGTCTCAGTCACTGCACAGATATCGATGTTCTCCATTTTAAGGAGTGCTTCGAGTGAGTGCATTTTGAGATTTAGACTTCTAGCACTGAGTAGCATTACTCTCAGTTTTTGCTTGCCTGTTCCTGTTATGGTAGTGAATTTATCATTTGAACCTTGCCTAAAAAAGGCACTATAGGGGCGGCAAGACCCTTAACCAGTATCTAGAATCTCAGGGGTGACAGGTGCAGGCCATCTCTGGCAAAGCATCATGGTCTGTCGACCATGTCATCCCAGGCAAGACAGATACTGGATCTCCTTAGAATGACACCAGAAGCTTAGCCAGTTGTTGAAGTCAATCATTTTGTCCTTGTACTGCGGTATCATTCTGGGTGATGGCAGGATGCTACTCAGGGCTAGGGTCATACTGCCTGGGCTACAAGATAGGAGAGCTCTTCCATGTCTCTTTTCATGTAGTCCAGGGAGGTACATCTCAGGTCATTCACACCAACATGGACAATGACAGAGTCATATTTGTGCTTGTTATGGAGTGATCTGAGTGCATAGATTGTGTGGCGGATCCTGGCACCAGACAGGCAGCTGAAAGTAACATTCTCCTTGTTTAGCCTGGTGAGTGAGACATCTGTGTGCTTGACTATAGAGTCACTTATGACTAGTGTGTTGCGTACATTGTTTTGCCTTATGGGCTGTCGTTGAGTGGCAAACTTAGTCTGTGGGCTATGTGTCATTTGGGTTGTGTTGGGGGTGGAGGTTGCTTGTATTTCTGCTTTGGAGGTCTCTGTTACTGGAGCAGATTATTATTGAGAGCTTCCTCAAATGTTTTTGTATTTCTATGTGTGGATTTTTGTGGTGTAGGTTTAGTGGGACTATGTGATGAGTGTGGTGTGGTGCAAGTGTTTACCTTCTCTTCTTGACTGTCAAGTTCAGTCTTGGTTGGAGGGAGCTTGACCTCCAGTTTGGCTAGATAAGTGCATCTCTCACAGGTTGTGGTGTTGGGTGGTAGGAGGAGATGGTTGTCTGTGTACATGAGGCAATTGCTACATTGCCCCAAGATGCCCAGATTCATCAAATAAACAGGAGAGAACACTGGGAGCTGTTCCTTTGACATACCTGAATAAAAAAACTATTTTCCTCTAGACAAGTGAGGAAAGTGAGTACAAGAGCTGTTTTTTCTCTAAGCAAGTGAGGAAAGTAAGTACAAAAACTGTTTTCCTCTAGGTAATGAGGAAGGTTGAGTACTGTGGTAATTTGTAGCTTATTTAGTGCTTACAACAAGTTCTGAAAGAGTGCTGAGCACGACTAAGCAAATTCAAGTTCTAAAACTTAGACTATGTATCAGGCTATGACCTGAATTGCCATCTTACCCAATGTTAGTTGTACCTGAAGTATCTCAGATGCGTTATGCTGGGCTACTAGTCTGGAGGTGTGCATATCCTTTATGAAAATGGAGACACCACCGGCTTTGGAGCTTCGGTCCATGTTTCGGGGCCAAAAGGTGTGGAACGAAATATAGGCTGGTAGTGCAAAGTGGTGCTTTCTGCCACTTTAAACCAGGTCTCCGTTACAGCCCAAATGTCGATGTTCTCCATTTTGAGGAGTATTTCGAGCGAGTGCATCTTGAGATTTAGACTTCTAGTGCTGAGCAGCATGACCCTCAGACTGCATTTACTTATAGCTGTTACAGTGGTAATTTGGTCTTTGGAACATCATCTAAAAAAGGCACTGTAGGGGTGGCAAGACCCACGTGGGATGCTTAAGTTGGGGCTTGACAATAACAAAGTTTGGAGTTAAGTAAATTAAATTTTAGTTTTTCTTTAAAGTGTGATGGGTGAATAATAGAACTTATCTCTATAGGGAGTTTGTTCCAAGCTTATGCGATTGAGTATTTATATAGAAATTTGCCTGCATTTTATTGGGCTGATATATGAACAGTAGCTGCTGACTAATGGTGTGGAGAGTCTGAGGTGGTGTATAGATAGAGACAAAGGAGGAGAGAGCAGGACAGGATGAAGGTTTATTAAGAATAAAGTGTAGCATTTGAAGTTGACATTGTAGTAGAAGCTGGGGGAATTCAAACCACTGGAGTGAGTTTAAAGAAAGGCAGTGATGTGAATTGTAAGGTGAGTTTGTGACAAACCTAGCTACCTTATACTAGGTTTGTTGGAGTGTATTCAAGGTCGTGGTTTGAATGTTAGTGAGTACTGGGGCGGCATATAGGAGGGAGGGGAGGAAAAGGGCTTGAGCAAGTGAGAAATGTTTTATTACGATATAGTAAACCAAGTTTCTGGTGTGTCTTTTTTATACACTGGAGCAGGTGGAGATTGAATTTGAGTTCATCATCAATGATGACTCCCAAGAGTTTTGTGTGAGCTTCTGGTTGGATTATAGTCTTGTTAGAGGATGTAATATCAAAGGTGGATTTGTGGTGAGTGAGAGATCAGGGCAAAAAGAGTAAGAGTTTGGTCTTTTTGGGGTTGAGGATAAGTAGATTATTGGATAGCCACTGTTCTGTGGGTAGGAATGCACTTTGAGTTAGAGTGTGTAGTTTAGAGATACTGTCACAGATGGAGACGAGGGTTGAATCACCAGCAAATTGGATGAGGGAGGATTCTTTACAGGATGTGTAGAGGTCATTGGTAAAGATATTGAATAGGAGGGGACCCAGGATGGAACCATGTGGTACTCTGGTAGGAACAGATATAAATGGAGAAGTGGAAGAAAGCCATTTGACAGATTGCTGCTGCAGGATAGGTAACTGGAGAAGCAGGCCAGGGTGGATTTTCAAGTTTAGATAGCAGAAGGGGATGGTAAACCATATCAAAGGCTTTGGAAAGGTCAAGGAAGAGACAGGATATGAGTTTGTTGTTATCTTGGGCCTTGACAATGGTATGTGTGAAGGATAAGAGGGAAGAAGTGGTGCTATGGTTAGGACGGAAACCATACTGAGTGGGAGTGAAACGGTTGTTCTGAAGGAGGTGGTTGAGAAGCTGTGAGTGTATGCATTTTTCAAGAATCTTAGAGAGGGAGGATAGGATGGCTATGGGGAGGTAGTTAGAGGGGTCTGTAGAGTTACCACCTTTGTGCAGGGGAATTGTAAAGAAAGATTTCCATAGGGTAGAGACAGTGGATTCCTGAATGGATCTATTGATTAGGATAGATACTGGATAGGCAATGGAATTGGCAGCGATTTTGAGGAAGCGAGGAGGAAGGTTATCAGTGGAGGGAGAGCAGGGTATAAGGTTTAGAAGAAGATATCTGATGTAAGAAGCAGGGAAAGAGTGTAAGGAGAATGGAGTATTACTAGGGGGACTGGGAGGGTTAGGCAGAGAAGTAGTGTTAGAGTGGTAGGTATGAGTTTTTGGATGGAGTCTATGAAGTACTTATTGAGGAGAGTAGCTGTTTCAAGCGGGGATGTGTCAGAGTAAGAGCAGGGTGTTGAGGGGCAACCAAGAGAAAGAATTCTGTTTAGAGTTGACCAAAACTTCCGAGGGTTCGATTTGCTGTTGAGCTGTGCAGAGTTATAGAAGGACCTTTTGTCATTATCTGTTTGTTTTTTTTTTGTCAGATTCCTAAGCTGCCTATATTTGTGGAGTAGTGGAAGTTCTTTAGTTTTAGTCCAGGGTTTCCAAGTACTATCTCTCTTGAGCATAAAGGACCTGGTTTCTCTTGATAGCCACAGGGCGTGATTGGATTTTATTCTGATCATCCTAGAGGGAGCAAGGGAGTTAAGGGTATTCAGGAAGATGTATTGAACATGGTTACTGCATCATTGAGAGGGATTTGCTTAAAGATAGACCAGTCTATGCTAGAAAGAATGGAGTTGAACTGGGTTACATTAAAGTTTGAGAGTTTACGACAGTCGAAGTAGAGGTGAGTTATTGAGGGGTGGGGCTGTATCTTAGGACAGTGGTGGGAAGGTGGTCACGAAGACAGTCTGGTAAGGTTGTGGGGTTATGGTAGTGGTGGGGGGAGTTGATGAGTATCCAGTCTATAATGAAGCTGGAAGATGAGTTTTTATGGAGACTGGTAGGGGTAGATATCAATTGATGGAAACCATGCAGGTTGATACTAAGTTGGGGAGAGTCAGTTTTAAGTTTCGACCAATCTAAGTTTACATCTCCCCAAATTATGGTTTCGTAGGGTATATTGTGGGAAAACCGGTTAAGGATATTCTCTTCTTCTTCTTCTTTCGGCTTTTCCCGGTTAGGGGTCGCTACAGCGGATCACCTGTCCGGTCATGATTGGCAGTGGAGTTTTACAGTGTTGAGTTGCCAGCCCAGCGCCCAACCTTCCACAGAAGGCACACACACACACACACACACACACACACACACACACACACACACACACACACACACACACACACACACACACACACACACACACACTCACTCATGCCTAGGGCCAATTTTATTGTGTCCAATCCACCTACAGCATGTATTTGGGATGTGGGAGGAAACCGGAACACCCGGAGGAAACCCATGCGACCACAGGGAGGACATGCAGACTCTGCACAGAAGGCACCCCGGCCGAGGATCGAACTGGAGAACCTCTTGCTGTGAGGCGACAATGCTAACCACTGCACCACTGTGGCTGCCTGTTAAGGATATTCTCTAAGGTGGACAAATTATTCCCAGCAGGGAAGCAGATGGAAGCAATGGCCAATTTCTTGTGAGCATTAAGGTGGCAATTAAGGATGATAAGTTCAGCAGGGTGAAAGTCAGGGATGGGTGTGGGGAAAACTGATAGGCTAAGGCTATTAGAGTGGAGAAAGGCTACACCACCTCCTTTTTTTGGGATTCTATCAGACCAATAGATATTATAGAGTACACCACCCCTTTTGGAATGTACCTCACAAGACATCTGCAGCAGCTGGAAAGGCCACAGAATTACCTCACAAAGAGGATTACTGACCTCAAACAGATGCCCTACAATGACCATCTCAAAAAACTTCAGCTTTACTCTGTAGCATATCACCTACTCTGAGGAGATCTCGGCCTAACATATAAAGCTATGTTAAACCCAGAACTGTTGGACACGCTACACCTAAAGAAATCCCAATCCCTCTGAGCTACACAATCTAGGGACCTAAACCTTGTCACCACAATAAACGGAACATGCTGGAGGGATAGATTCCTGTCCCAGAAACTTCCTACACTCTGGAACAAACTACCCATCTATGTCAAGCAAAGTTCCTCATTAGCACTCTTCAAGAAAAATCTTGATGAGTGGATGGGAAATAGGAAATACACCCCAGGGATCACATCTGTGGCTCTGCTTGACAGGGGCACAGGAAATTAACTTTTTTGGGTGGTGTAAGCCAGGGAACCTTGCTGGCTAGGTTTACTTAGGCCCTTGGGCCAATAGCCTAGTACCTACCTATGAACCTATAGCCTGGTGGGAGAATTTCAGTATTAGTGATGTGTGGCTTAAGCCAAGTTTCAGATAAGGAGAGGATGTGAGGAGTTGTATGGGCTATCCAGGAATGGAACTCTGTGATTTTGTTAGTTAGGCTTTGATATCATTCTGGGTGATGGTAGGATAATGCTTAGGGCTAGGGTTGTATTTCCATGAAGAATGACTGGTGCTGATGGCACTTAGGTGTGCTACAATAATTGCTACAAAAACCTGTTGAAGTGCAAAGAGATTAGGCTATTTGAAGTGCAAGAGAGAAAGAACTAGCACAATCTAAGGGAAAAACAGAAGAGCAGACTTTCTGGCACCAGTAATAGTTTGCCTCAGTTCGGCGCCACAGTGCGGAGCTTAAACAAGAGCAAACCCACGCAGACGCAAGCTTTTAAACCAGAAAGTTGAAAGGGATGGAAAAACTGCCCAAACGGCCAATAAACTACAATGTCTGGGCCAGAAACCACCCCTCTTGTGGTAGATAGGCTACCTAGTGTTTACCACTCCCATTGATATGCTAGAAGGCTTCCATCCAACACAGAAAGGCTTGGGGGCTCAGAAGCTTACAAACAGTCCTGGATACAGCAAATCTGTATTGGGACTAGACTAGTAACAGGAAAGGTGGGAAACAAATGCAAAAGTGGGCTTTTAAACCAGACAGATTAAAGGGATGGAAAAACTGCCCAAATGGCCAATAAACTGCAATTTCTGGGGAAGAAACCACTCCTCTTGTGGTAGATAGGCTACCTAGTGCTTATCACTCCCACTAATAAGTTAGAAGGCTTCCCTCCAACACAGAAAGGCTTGGGGAGTGCTCAGAGGCTTAGAAACAGTACTGGATACAGCAAATATGTATCTGGACTAAACTAGTTACAGGTAAGGCAGAAAACAAGCTTAGAAACATTTTTTTTTACAGAAAAGCAGCTAAAACAGCAGTAAAAACAATTCAAAGGCAGTGCAAGCTAGCACACTTGAGTGTGTAGCAAATATTAAAGCAAATACAGTTTAAATAAATGCAATTACATTTAAAAAATGACTAAAAACAAGTGCAGAAGGCAGTAAATTAGGAAAAAATCAAGATGGAGGGACAGAGAGTATCAGAAAACAATGCCAGCAAAAATATTAACAATTCAGTCAAGCAAAAATTAAGAAAGTGCAGAACTCTGAACAGTTAAAAAGTGCCAAAAAAGATGTTATGTCTTACCATAACGTTCCATCTGTGTTGTAGATCTTCATTCATTCATTACTGATAGGACTTTGGTTCCATCCTCAGAACCGACACAGCCAGTACTAAGCTCGCACCAGCCAAAAACTCTCAGCTAAGACCTACCCACAATGCCCCTCTCATAGTCTCTTCAGATCGAGTTTGCCCACCCTTATAGTATAGAAATAATGATAGTGATAGAAGGAGGCTCTGTCTGGGTAGAGACCTTAACTAATAAGAAGATCCTAAAGTCCACCAGGAGTCCAGGCAGGGGGAAGGAGGGTGTGAAGTAATGAATGGATGAAGCTCTACTACACAGATGGAATGTTATGGTAAGACATAACTTCTTTATCTGATGTTGTAAATCCTCATTCTTTCCTTACTGATAGGGCCGAGTCCCCAGCTTCTTGAGTCCTGGGTGGCCCTAAGGAAGGACATTCCTGAGCACCATAGAACTAAAAAATGCCCATCCCCTGGAGGCCAAATCCAATTTGTAATGAGTGCTAAAGGTATGATGTCTCGCCAAAGTGGCTGCTGTGCATCTATCATCCATCGAGGCTCTGGAATGAAAGACCATTGAGTTAGCTATTGATCTAGTAGAGTGAGCCTTTATTTTGGAAGGCAAGGACACTTTGTTTTGATGGTAGATGAAAGTAATGGCGTTTCTGAGCCAAGAAGAGAAGGTAATTTTGGAAACAGACTTACCCATTCTGGGTCCTGCAAAGACCACAAACAATTGATCCATTTTCCTGAAATATTTAGTTCTATCCAAGTAGAAAGAAGTTGCATATGAAAATTGAGGATATGCAGAAGGTATTCTGCTCTATTTGAATAGTGGGAAAATAAAAACAGTAGGTAAATAGATTGGTTAATGGAAAATCCAGAAATGACCTTGGGCAAAAAGGAGGGGTCAGTACATAGAGAAACTCTTTCCCTATGAAAAATCAAGTAAGGTCTCTTGACACTCAAAGCCTACAACTCAGATACTCTTCTTGCTGAGGTAAGGGCTACTAGAAGTAGAGTTTTCCAAGACAAAAATTTGATATCACAGGAATTAGAAGGCTCGAAGGGAGGACTTGTTAATGACTGAAGCACCAAAGTCAAGTCTCATGGCTCTATAGGATACTTGACAGGAGGTTTAATATGTAATACTCCCTTCATGAAGGTTTTGCACAGTCAGTATGACATAACAGATGAATTGTCAAATCCATTGTGAAAGCTTGCAATAGCTGCTAAATGCACTGCAATTGTTGATGCTGAAGCTCCTGCGTGCATCAGGGTAGTGAGGTATTGTAAGATTTTCTGAATAGGCATGGAAAAGGGGTCTATGTTATGTTCTTTGGCCCATCTAGAGAACCTAGTCCACTTACTGGAATACATTTTTCTGGTGGAAGGTTTGTGTGAAGCCAGAAGGATCTCAGGAACAGGGGATGAAATATCAGGTAGCCTGGCAATCATCGGAAGTGGAGAATCCAAGCCATGAGCTTGAGGCTATGAAGACTGGGGTGAATCAGTCCCTGAGGATGAGACAGCAATCCTTGGGATTGATCCAGGATCCACGGTTGTGAATCAGGTGAGGCCATAGGAATGGGAACCAGACTTGTTGGGGCCAATAAGGGGCAATGAGGATCACTTTGCTTCTCAACCTTTGAGCTTTCTGTAGAAATTTCAGGATGAGGGGAAATGGGGGAAATGCGAACAGTAGACCCGAGGGCCAATCATGCATCAGAGCATTCCTTGGTGACTCCACCTGAGGGGGAATCAGGGCAAAGTAGCTTCTGCATTTGTTGTTTAGGGGTGAAGCAAACAGGTCACTGCAGCCACAGTGCCACAGCAGCAGAAGATTTGAGCCGCTATTGCCGGATTGAGGGAACAGTTATGAGGCATCAAAATGTTCCTGCTAAGATTGTCTGCAAAAGGATTGGAACTCCCGGGAATGTGCATTGCTATGAGAAAGTGGTTGGACGTCATCGCCCAATGCCAAATTCTCATGGCTTCCCAACACAGGGGATAAGACCTGGTTCCACCTTGTTTGTTGATGTACCAGATGACTGACATGTTGTCCGACTGAACTGCAATGGTCCCGGAAGGGAGGGATGTGTGGAACACTTGCAATGCTAAGAGAACTGCCCTAATTTCCCAGACATTTATGTGCAAACTGGCCTCCATGGGGGACCGGGTCCCTTGGATATTCTTTCCCTGTAAATGCCCCCTCCACCCTAACAGAGAAGAATCCGCGGTCACAGTGGCCCTGGGCTGGGGAAGACAGAACAGTTGACACCAAAGATTTGTTTATGGCTTCATCCACCATAGCATTTCTTTCTTGCAAAGGTTTGTAAAGCATATCATGTCATTGAGTGGGTGGGCTAAGATCGACCATTGTGATGAAAGTAGCCACTGTAATAGTCTCATGTGCAACTTCGCCGGGTGGGTTAAGATCGACCATTGTGATGAAAGGAGCCACTGTAATAGTCTCATGTGCAACCTTGCCAGTGATATTAAGGTAATGGTTGCTGCCATAGAGCCCAATAGTTGTAGTACAAGCGTGCTGGTACAAATTTCTGCGGAAGGTGGACTTGAATCTGGTTTCTTATTTTTGAAAGTCCACCTTCCACAGAAATTTGTACCAGCAGATGTGAAGAGGAAGGGAAGCTTCACAGGACATTGTGTCAAAGATTGCTCCAATGAATTCCAGTGCTCTTGTTGGAGGCATGTGTGATTTATCCATGTTGATCGTGATACCTAGGTGAAGAGCAATGCCTTGTGTGTAAGAGAAAC
The DNA here is from genome assembly GCF_019279795.1 of Protopterus annectens. NCBI lineage: Eukaryota > Metazoa > Chordata > Ceratodontiformes > Protopteridae > Protopterus > Protopterus annectens. The sequence goes on along the minus strand of NC_056741.1, from coordinate 742,905,621 downwards.
AGAGGATGCGAAGGTTCCTGGTTGTGGCAGTAAAGAGACAATTGTCTAGATATGGAAACACCTGCAATCCTTGTAGTTGGAAATGAGCTACTATGACTGCCATACATTTGGTGAACACTCTGGTGGCTGTCAAGAGACCAGAGGCAGTACTCTGAACTGGTAGTGATTAGCTCCCAGCCAGAAGCGGAGAAATCTCCAGGAGCGTTTGTCCATCTTTATGGATAATATTATATTTATAATACATGTCCTGGAGGTCTATAGAGCACATCCATTTGTCCTTCCCCAGAAAGGGGAGAATGGACTGTAAAGTGACCATCTGGAATTTTTGAGGTATGATGAATTTGTTTAGTAAGCTGAGATCCAGGATTGGTCTCCAGTCACCTGTCTTTTTTGGCACTTAAAAGAACCGCAAGTAAAACCCGGATCGTCTTTGGTCTGGTAGGACTGATTGGATGACTCTTTTTCTTAGCAGCTTTTCAATTTCAAAGGCTGCAGCCTCCCTCTGACCAAGTGGGACATCAGGGATTCATTTTATGGGTCTGGAAGTAAGGTCGAATGGGATATGTTAGCCTCTGGACATTATTTTCTGCACCCACGCATCTGTTGTTATGAGCTGCCAGGCCTGTAGTTGCAGAGAAAATTGACCCCGGACTGCTTAGAGAGGAAAGCAATCAGGCCACTGCTCAGGAGCACTAGAAGGGTCAGTCGGAGAAGAAATGTGTAGTGCCCTGGTTGCACAGACCCCTCTGCCCTGAAAGGGGGGGTCTTCTGGATGAGTTGCCCTCTCTGTCCCAGGGAGATTGCTCATCACAAGTGCATGAAAAGATCTTTGGGACTTCTTGAACCACAATCCCCCCCTCTGATTCCTGGAGTAGGATCTCCGGGGGGGTGGTGGAAAAACATATGTCCACAGGAGACAAGGTCTTTCCGTCCTTCTCAGCATGTGATAGTGTGTCTCTTACTTTGGGACCAAAAAGGGAAGATTCATCAACAGGCGCATTGACAAAGGAAGATTTAGAAGGGACTGCAAAGTCACACAAATGCATCCAAGCATGCCATCTCATGATGATGCCCAATGTGGCTGCTCGAGCTGCCCCCTCGGTAGTGTGAGAAATCAAGCGCATCAAGGAGTTCAAGATGGATTCCAAGGTAGCTAGCTGAGAGGCAACAGTATCACGAACCTCCTCAGGCAGTACCTCCGCCAAAGAGGCAGACATTTCTGAAATTAGGTCTCTTTGGAGGTGAGTAAAGTGTGCCAGATAATTCAGCGACTGAATGGCAAAGGTCCTTGAAGTGTAGGTCTGCTTCCTCAGTCTGTCCATAGCCCGAGACTCCCTGTTCAGGGGATGAACAGTGGAACTATCTTCTGCCAGTTCTCTTTTGGTGGACACGGGCTCGACCATGGAATCAACTACCAGCTGTTTGGACCAGTTGGGTTGGTCTTCAGGAGTGGACAAAATTTTATCTGACCTCCGGGGGACAGGTTCTATGTTGTCCAGGGCCTTCCAGGCAAGCTGCACAATAAAAAAAAAAAAAAAAAAAAAAAGGACTAAGTGGTATTAACTTTTATAAGCCTAACAGCAACAAAGTTATTAATTTGTCTGGTTGTTTTGTTAAAGATGAAATATATGAAGTTTTAAATCATGGTTTAAAGTTTATTCCAACTATTTTACCTAAGAAATATATATGTAAAATTGAAATGTTTCAGCTTGTACGTAAATTGCATTTATGGTATTATTTTAATCAGATTATTAACAGAGCACATGAAAGTAATAATTTATTTAATGATGGTGAAAGTTTAGAAAGTTCAGATAGTAATATATTGTTTTCGGATGATTCATTCGAGTCATGTGTTAGTGAAATGAATGCTTATTGCACTATAGATACCTCTAATGTGAATATTTATAGTAGGTTTATGCCACCTTTTGTACATGAGGGTATTAGGAACTTTCATACAATGATTAATTTTGAGATAGAACAGTTAATAAATAATATTGATTATACTAAAATAAATTATAACCTGTCAAAGAAGGAATGGATAGAATTAATGAAATTTTCAAAACAAAATGAATTGATTGTGAAGCCGTCAGATGAGGGCAATAAAATTGTCATTATGCATTATATGCAATATAATAAAATGTGCATGAATTTGTTAAATGATGTAACAGTTTATGAAAAAACTTCTAATGAAGTGATTGCCCTAGCAAAAAATAATTATACACAATTAATTAAAAAGGGATTGAGACTAGGTTATTGGACTGAACAAGATGTGGAAAGCAAATTGGACTTAAATGATAGTGCTCCTGCATACTTCTACTGTCTACCGAAATTACATAAGAATATGATAGATCCTCCAGGTAGACCGATAGTTTCAGCAAGGAAGTATTTTTTATATAATTTAGGGGAAATTTTACATCAAGTGTTATGGAAAGAAGCTATTAAACTTCCATCATACATAAAGGACTCATTTGATTTTTTAGATAAAATTAAGAAAATAGTTTGGAGTGAAAATATGTATTGGCTCACAATGGATGTAAGTAGTCTTTATACAAATATTAAAAATGAATTTGGGATTGAAGCAGTATTGAAATCTATGGGAGACTTCCCTTTAACACATTATGTTATTGAATTACTGCAGTTTTGTTTGGAGAATAATTTTTTTATTTACAATAATATTATTTACCATCAGATACAAGGAACAGCCATGGGTGCATCCTTTGCACCCATGTATGCGAATACTTTTATGGGTATGTTAGAAAAAGAATGCATATATACACATGCCTTGTGAAGCAACATGTTATATATTTTTTCAGATTTATAGATGATTTGATTTTTCTATGCAAGGGTGGCAAAGAAGAGAGTAATAACTTTATTCAAGATGTTCAAAATAACAGATTTAATATAAAATTTGATGGGATTCAATGTGGCAATACTGTCTCTTTTCTAGATATTAATCTAAAAGGAATAGTGGGTGAACACATAGTGACAGGTATACATAGAAAGTTTGATAGTATCAATCAATTTTTGATGGGAAATAGCTGTCATCCAAAACATGTTATGAAAGCAATACCATATGGTGAATTATTGAGAATTTCTAGAATATGCAATAATGATGAAGAATTTATTAAAGAGATAAATAAGACGTGATATGTTCAAAAATAGAAATTATGATAGTCAGTTGATCGATATGAGTAAAAATAAGGTATTTAATAACAGATATCATAGATGCCTTAGGGATTATAATAGGAATGAGTTTGATTCAAATAGAAATGGCAATAATAGTATCTATATGGTATCTGTATATAATATACTGAGTGAAGATATGAGAAGATGTATTTCTCATTTTTGGGAATATTTACGAAACTTTAAAGAATTAAAAAATATTCATGACAAAATGTTAAAATTTAGTTATAGAAGAGGGAGAAATGTAAAAGATATAGTAGTACACACAAAATTTGAGCTACCTGTGCAGAAATTGGTTAAATCTGTACGAAATATAGGCACAGGGGCATGTGGAAAATGCAAAATTTGTATCTATATAGAGAATTATTTTCCTGTTATTAATGGAATTCATTATGTCCCAAAGATAAATTTTTGTTGTACTACAGAAAAAGTGATCTACATTATTAAATGTGGATGTGAATAATATTATGTGGGCCAAACAAAAAGGATGTTAAAAATAAGAATTATGGAGCACTTGAGAGACATAAAAAACAAAAAAATAGAAAGTCCTTTAGCACAACATTTTATTGAGCATCATAACTCTGAATGCAACAGCATCAGAGTATCTGTTTTAGAACAAATTATGTTGCAAGAAGTTAGTGAAGATAAATTGAGATATGAATTGTTGAAAAAGGAATTAATTTTTATTTTGAAATATCAGACCTTAATTCCTACAGGTCTGAATACTGAATGCTGCTGGAAGAGTGTGATTCGAATGCATAATTGTTTGGTACATTGTTAGTATGTAATTGTTTTATTCAATTGATTAATGAATTAATTAAGGTGTGTATAAAAGTTACTTGTTTTTTACTGTGAGATACTCCTTGAAGGCTTTTTGAAGCCGAGGCGCTAGAGAGAGAGAAGCAAGTGGAATAAACGGTTGGATTTACTGGCAGTTGTCTTTTTTCCTGTTGGATTTATACTTCTTTTGGTGCTTGTGTTGTTTTCAAAGCTGCACAATAAGTCTAATGAGCTCATCTGCAGGTGGGGTCACCCAGAAAGTAAATGGTTGAGCACGGGAAGCCTGCAAGAATACCGATTCCTCCAAAGAAGGGTTGGAGGGCTTCTAGTCTCCCCTCTGCTAGAAGATCTCAAGAATGTCTCCAAATGAGACATCTTCCAGGGGAGACCATGGGGACCCTTCTCCCTCATCGTAATCAGTGTCTTCAGTGATGGATTCCTCAGGAGAATCAAGATGCTTCCTCTTGCAAAATTTCATCCAGGGTGGCTCCCCAGTGGGGTCTTCTGAGGAGGACTCCGGAGAAAGGGTTCCCTTCAAAAGCAGGTGTTGTGGCTCTGGTGCTTGAAATCCCAGAATAGGAGGTTGGAACAGCTGGTTCTGATGCCAATGGTGTCAACTGTAAGCCTGTTGAAGCAAGAACCCTCTCCAGCACTTGGAAAGCAGGCCCGCCCCAGGAGGGATGAGAGCTCGGAGCCAAGAAGGATGACCTCTGAATTGGGTTCACACCCTGCCCCGAGGAGTATGCCTCCAGGTGAGGAGCTCCAAGAGGACCAGTAGCTGTCGGGAGAGCCATGGCCATAGATGGCACCACAGAAAAAAATCAGTGCTGAACTAGGTACCACAGTGCTGACAGCCCAATCACTGCTCTGACAGTGTGCCAGTTCCAAAGGAGCCATGGCACCAAGAGTAATCGGTGCTGACAGGGAAGCTTCTGCTGTTGGAGCCGCGACAGTATGCACCGGGAAGGCCATCAGTACCAAAGTCTCCAAGACCTGGGAGGAGGTCAGAGGAGGATAGACAGGAGAATACCCCATGACAGCTTCCATTACAAGAGGGAGGGAAGACCTGGTCTGGGTGATTAACCCTCTAGCTGCCAAAAGCTGGTCCGCAACCATCACTACATCTTATTCTGAAAGACTCCTGGTGGATCTGAAGGATGCTGCCGATGGAGAGTCTGGTCTCTCAAGAAATGGACTAAACTGTTGTCCCAAAAAGGGGTCATAAAAGGGAGAATACCTAGTTCTGGGAAGGTTCTCTACTTTCGGAACCGAAGGTGTCATTACCAGTGGAGCCGTGTAAGACATCGGCACCGTGGCCGGGGATGGTGCTGATGCAGATACAGTGGTCGGAGCCTGTGTCATAAACAAGGTCAGCACTGAGGGGAATGGTGCTGAAGCTGGTAGAGTGGAAGGAGTCTGAGTCAGAATCAAGAACGGCACTGAGGGAGAAGACAGGGACCCTTGTGCTGAAGCTGTCTGTGACAATGACACGGGAGATGCTCGGTGTCGATTCAGTTCTGAGGAAGACCGGGATGTCAGAACCAAAAGACTCAATTTCTCCTTATGTTTTTACACATCCTTATGCTTAGGAGGTGGTGAGACCTCCATCTCAGAAAGAGCCTCCACGAAGGGTGATTTCAGCATACCCTTTAGAATAAGCTTGTTCTTGTGTTCAGCCAACGTACGGTTGCTGAAGCTAGAAAAAATGTCACAAGAAACGTTAAGGTGGTCAACACCCAAACAATAAACACACCAGGTGTATCCGTCAGAGTTGGGCAGTTTACACCCGCATTTATCAGCACTTATCACACTGCTTGAACCCAAGCTTGGGCTTATCCAACATTTTAATAGACTATTACTACCACACAATGACTATATCAACCAAAACAAGATAAAGGGTCAGCAAAAATAACTCTTTTTTTGTTGTTGTTGTACAGATCTAGGAAAGGAGTATCAACAAAGGTACTAAGAAATACCAAAAAGGTAAGAGATGGGCCTGTTAGATATGGAAGAGGGAGTAATACCAACGATGATACAAAAGAACTAGTAAAGTAGTGGGTAGGGTTTAGTCAGGAAATACAGAAATTAGAAACGAGAAATAACCTTAGACGAGAAACTGGCAAAAAGACACTAAAACTAGAAATAACCACAAAAAAGCTACACTTGGCTTGATAAAAGGTTTGGCACATTTGACGAGGAACATGGTAAACGAGATCTGAAGAGACTATGAGAGGGAAATCGTGGGTAGGTCTTAGCTGATTGTTTTTGGCTGGCGCGAGCTTGGTGCCAGCCATGTCGGTTCCGAGGACGGAACTGAAGTCCTATCAGTAAGGAATGAATGAAGATTTAAAATATCAGATATATGCTTATCAGCTCTATATTCCCAGATTGTTTGAGAAGCACACTCAGTCAGAACACAAGTAGATTCTAGCAAAGTGTTTTTTTTTTTTTTTTTTGTAAAGTGGAAAGTGAGAAAGGAGGAACAGAAGATAATTTAAAGTTAAGAAACTAAGTGGGTTGGCATTCTCAAATGTTCTCTCTGCTTTAGGTAGAATGAACTAATGACACTAGGAGGAGTGTCCCAGATCAAATTTACAGCAGGGGCAGGCAACTGCAAAGCCAGCAGCCAATAAACAACAATTACTCTCACTAAAATTAAAGAAGAAAGGTTTCTGCTAAGCTGAGATGTCCTGGAACATGTGCTCAGAACAAACAAGCCCTGCAAACAACCAGGTCAGAGAGACAGCAAACCTGAACGGGGCTGTGCTACGGCTGCTAGCTACACTATTTTAGGCAGAAAACACTACAGAAGTGTTTATCACAGCAGAAAAACAGCAGTGAGTAAATTAAAGTTTTAAACATATAAAGGAACAAGGAGACCCTAGAGAATGCTTTTAACTGCAAACAAATAGGATACATTCCTTGGCAGGAAATCAGAACAAACAGATGCTTAACAAATGGAGAAAATTTCAAGTTAATACCTTTCACACAGTGAAATTGGCTAAAAAAAAGCTTTCCAAACAGTGTGACAGTAAAAACCTTATTTATCAGGCCCTGTAAGGCAGGCAATTTTAGTACAACCGTGCAGATTAGTTTATAGCAATAAAATACAGTAAAAAGTATGCAGCAGACAATAAACAGTGCTATAACTTACTAGAATAAGCAATAACTAGTACAAATAAGCAAAAAAAAAACAGGATACTTCTTGTTATATATCACAGATCAGAGTTGTGGTCAGTGCCCTTCCTCTGCTCAGCTCAGTTGTTACATTACATATGTTCATCCTAACTGCATAACCCACGGCAGGTCTGTAAAGGTTCCAGTAAATATCAGACAAGAATCCCTCATAATAAATAATATGCTTAAAAGAAAATGAATAAAGGAAACAGCTGATGATAAACAGTACAAACACACTTGATATGTATTATAAAACTTGGCTAAAAAAAAAAGTTTTAATGATTAAGCACTTTTGTCTTAAAATAATACAAACTTCTTCAGAATGATTACTTCCCAAAAGTCATCAGTTAACTACAATAATTCAAAAAAGTGTTTAAAAAGAATCACCTAATGCAATTTGTCTTCACTTAGGAACACTTAATACAAACATGCTCATTCAAACCCAGAAAACAGTATTGAAAAAGAAAGACTATTAGCGTCAAGTTTTTTTTGAATGCAGGTTGTTTCCCAATCCAAGTGTTTAGTTTTTTTCTCTTATATTATAATAAATGTTTTCCTTTCCATCACCTAAAAACTAAGGATGGTTTATATCTTTCTTCTAGACAGGAGAAAGAATAGTGAGGCACAGTATCAAACAGACATCATGTCTTGTCAGTCAAATTAACACGCAGAAATAATTCATATCCTGTCAAATTAACACAAAGAAACACTTCATAACCTGGGAAGGAAGACAGGCTCTGAAAATGAAAGCAAGGGAAATGATGCCACAGTCAGTAGCTGTAGAAAAGTAATGCTAATTTTCCTTCTCCCCAACAAATCTGGGTACAATTATGTTCCTAAAGGTAACTATATTGTTTTGACAGTGGTAAGGTTTTAACAAGGCCTCAATGAACAGAATGCTTGGAATACATAAAAAGAAATAAAATGTATACCTCTTTCATATCATCAAAATACAGGTTTCCTTCTGTAAATGTTTTCCCAAGTGATACATTTAGAGTTACTTCTGCATTATTATAACGAGTGCTTAAATCCAGGTCTTCATCCACTGAATACTTGATCACAAAAGCCTTGTGGCTATCTAGTTGTCCTCCCCAATGTTCTGGGTACAGCAGTGCAGTAATTGGTTGAAGGTGGTACTCCAGAAGTGGTGTAATGAATGCTTCATCAAATTGCAGCTCATTCAATAGGATCTGCATGGAGACAGGTAGGTAGGTAGGTGAGGAAAATCACTGCAAATCCCACAATGTCTACCACAGACATGATAGTTACCATATCTTATCAAGCAGCAATGTTCATTTTTAGTAAATATTCCTTTTTTTGTACTACAGGTCTACATTAAAAATCTACAATAAAAGAACAGTGCACTTCTATTAAAAACATGAACTGAAGTAAGACCTTTGTAGAATGAAAGGTACAACTACAGTTTTTTCAGCCTAACAATACAAATATGTGAATGAGGCACAGATGTTGGTTGAGCTTGTCTGCAGAGGGATAGAATTCAGCTTTGCACAAGACGCAAAAATATTTTTTTAATATTTAAGACATGTACCTCAAACGGTGGCAGTGCATCCAGCAGAAGATATGTCTACTGAAGCAAGCCCTTTGGATGGCAAAAATAAATCTCCACACTAACCAGCACAGGTAAACACATGCAATAAAAGTATGGGGAAAAAAACAGAGGGCATAACACAGGTGCATGGAATTTCTTTGAAGTCTCACATATCACAGTGCAATTGTAGCAGTCTTGAACAATGTGTTTAAATGTTTGTGTGTGTGTGTGTGTGTGTGTGTGTGTGTGTGTGTGTGTGTGTGTGTGTGTGTGTGTGTAGATATATGTGCATACACACACACATGCATATGTGTGTGTGTGTGTGTGTGTGTGTGTGTGTGTGTGTGTGTGTGTGTGTGTGTGTGTGTGTGTGTGTTTGGGTGTGTAGATATACCTGTATAAAAACACATACATTATATGGTTACTGCGCACTCTGTCAAATGTACAGGTTGTCAACAGCTATTTCTGCTGAAGCTGTCAAACTCACTCAAACTGAAGTGCAGTACTGAATGTAAGAAACATCATCAAATGAGGAGGAGATGTGCATGTGGTCGTGTTAAGTGGGAGTAGATGGTAATGCCAAAAGCTTTGGAGGAGTGTGAAAGTTCGTAGGTTAGGGTTAGAGTAAGGGCTCAGGGAGGAGATACATTTTGTGTTGTATGTGAGTGCGTGTGCATGTGCGTGTACGTGTGCGTGTGTGTGCGTGTGTGTGTGTGTTTGTCTTGGTAAAACGTACTGTCAGGTAAAGGATTTTTTGTAATGTAATGCATAGTGCTGGGGTTAAGGGTGGGGATAGGGTTTGGGTTAGCACACATGAATAAACATAGGCAGGGGGCACGCACCCTGCCCATCCTTAACTTGACCTCTAACTCCAGGTCTGCACATCAAAGTCAAAGTAAACTTTATTGTCACTTTGATTCACAGAGGTGCGAACCAAGCAAAATTACATTTCTTCGAACTCAATGTGCATACAATACAAAGACTACATTTAACATGATGATAATACACAAAAGTCTATAGACACAGACAAACACAACAATAATAAAAATTGCATTATTGCACTGATTTAACAGATTACCACTCATTACTAGGTTTATTAGCTTATTTTCACTGGAAAAATTGCACTTGAGTGATTGATTTAAGGCCTACATTTATATTGCATGGTAAGATATTTACTTCATTAAAAAACATTTTCCTAGCAGTAGTACAATGCAGGCAGGACTTTTCTTCAAGTTGGTCTTTTTTTCACTGATCACAAAAGAAATCATTTTTCATTTTGTGATTGAGGCATTTTCAGGTTTTTCTGTCAGGTAAGTGTGTTGTCAAGATGCAGGTACTGATATAATGTGCACTGATGTTTCTGTACATCAACATTTGATAACAGTCATATTTTACACATATATACACACACACATATATATATATATAAATATATATATATATATATATATATATATATATATATATATATATATATATATATATATATATATATATATATATATATGTAGGTAGGTGTGTGTGTGTATGTGTGTGTGTGCATGCACGAGTGTAAATGTCCTTGTATTTATTTTATATAACTACGTTTGTACTAGTTACCTAAAGGTCATCGACAGTTTAACCTGTCAAACAAAAAGGGTAATAATTCTGATTGAAAATCAGTTTATTTAACATACCAGCTTTTTTCCTACTCCTGGTTTCAGTTTACTTCATGCAACCCTGTTTTCATTCCCTCAGGTGAACACAGTTAACAGCATTCAGTTCCTGCCAAAGCTTTCAGCCCACCATCACTGGGAACCAATAAGGTTATTACATTTTTGTGTGTGTTTGTTGTGGGGGTTTTTAGGGAAAACTCTCAGTGTTTACTTTTTATGAACTCGTCAAAAAGCTTATTTTAATTGTGGAGGTCTTTATTTCCTTTATTTATTCTGCATAGTGAAACTGCGAGCAGTACAGTCAAAGAATACAGTTTAGTGAATTCATACTAAATCTTAGCAGTCTCTTGATGCATTCCCCTTACTCCGTAGTAAAGCATTTTCAGAATTAGTATGCATAACTATCACAGGTTGCCATACTGTACAGCCCCCACTGGGACAGGAAGTTTTGTACTTCATTGTTTAAATGAACCTATTGTTTGTCATATACTTTTTTTTTTTTTTTTTTTTTTTACAACGGGCCAGAAAACTATTACACTTTGCTAGTATTCAGAGATCAAAAAACAAAACACAAAAAAAAGAAGATTGCTTCTACTGCTGTTCAAAACTTGCATTATTCTCATGCTTTTTATAGAGCAATCATGCATACCATCATAGCACTTAGCTGGCATTCAGAAATCTGCACACAATAAAATATGAAATGAACAGAAAACCCTGTTTACTAACGTTTTAGCTTCGCAGTGCTCATATGCTTTCCTGTAAGGTATTAGCAAGTCAAGTCATAAAATTCATGAAAGGCTACTTTTCTCTGAGGATAAAAAGACAAGTGAATGACTTGGTGAGAGTTTTTAGTACAACTGTAATTTGAGACTGAATTTGACTAAGATCATTGAAACTTCCTGTAAGCACCCTCCCCCAAGCTCTGCAGCCATAGCTGGGACATGCTCAGAAAGCCATACTGAAAATGTAAACAAAGTCCAGAATCAAAACAAAAAATCTCTAGGACTGTCTCTTTATGTTTAACACAGTTGTTTGTATTTCTGTGTGCTGACCTGCTGTCTAATTACTTCCTGAATCTTCTGATGATGAAATATGTGGTAGACTTTTCTGCTTTATGATTTGTACAGAGACTGCAGCTCAGCCTGCCACTCAGACAGCATATCAATAAATAAATGGTCAGTGCACTTTGAAGTACTAAATCTAATAACTTTTATACCTCTGTCAGCCAAACCCTATGAAAAGCACTCTTATTGTAGCATTAAAGCATTACTCACATAAAGCTCCCACTATCCCATCACCTAGAGCTAACCTCCACTGCATTAAACATGCCTCTCTTCCATTGCTACCCCACTTTTGCAGTCTCTCCCAACACAGCCAAAAGAAACTAGCCACTACTCCAAATTCAGGGGTAACTTAAAATGTACCTGTTAAAACAAGTTCAGTGTACCTGCTTCTCTAACGGCCATGTCAACCAATTGCTATGACATTCCATCTTCCTCTGCCTGACCTTGCTTTGCTTCTCCTCCCTGCTTTCCAATTGAGTTATGAATTGTGCGTACAAATGCAAATACTAGAAATTTTTATTTGAATCGTAGTTAGATGTAGGCTGCAATGCTTATCCTCTGTTGTTCTACCCTCAAACGTCTTGTATTGTTTTAATCTTTGTACTTATTCTAATAACATTCTACATGTTTTTACAACTGTGAAAATATCTTCACTCGTCAGTTTTGATCAATGCCCTACCTGGCAGCCAATATAAATAAAATATAGAGGATTATAATTGGGTCTCTGATCATAACCAGTTTATTATGTTTATGTTTGATTTGTGGATACCAAGAAATTCATCTCCGGAGCAATGCTGGAAAAGTGAATCTTTACATCCACATCAAAAGCACACAATAAAACATTATGATTGGTAACCTGATTGAAATTCTTTGTAGTGCACAGAGCTTTATCTGCTCCATGTACTACCAGGTACAGGGAAAAAGAAAGAAAAGAAAGAAAAACTGTAAGAGACTTTTTAACTAGCTTTATAAGTTGGTAAAGTACTTAGCACTGTTGATCAGACAGTAGCATACCTCTCAATTTCTTTGATTAAGAATTCTGGACAAATTAAAAAATAAAATCAGGGGCAGTTTTTAAATATTGTTCTAATTAAATTCAAAAGTCATTAGAATAACATGATTTGCATCACAATGCATTTTCTGAAAAATGAATATCAAACCCAAATGTCTGGCATTATTGACTGATTGTAATCCTCAGTGATTTCCCAGAGATTCAAAACTTTTACAAGGGACAGAGCAAACGTAGAAGGTACAATCAGGGGTAGCCTACAACTTTAGCAGTTGTTAGACACTTCAGCATGACACACCTTATATGCCTGTAGTGTGGCAAAATGAAGTTCTGACAGATTTAAAATCTGTTTAATCTCTGTTGCTGGTCTTTGCTGGTTGACACTGTCCACTATTAGTCCAATCTTTGCAGCATGTGGGTGCCATTAACAAGCTTTTGTTAAGCACCCTAGGTGCTGTTAAGTTTGTGTCTTGCACTAGGGAAGCTCCTAAAAAGTTTATCTTTTTCCGGATTTCATAACCTAATCATGGCACTACATGCACTACAAATAAATTCCTGGTAAAGTGTACTGTTCTTGGCATACACTGCAATAACACAGATGTCACACTGTAGTAAACAACTGACTATAACATAGTACTTAACAGTTTTCGGCTATGGAATGATATCATTACTGTCTTTTCTTCTTCACAGATAACGCAATTTATTCCAAATGGTTTCTTTCCAGCACTAATCCCTCAGAAGTGTAACATACAAACTCACTGTAAAATAAAGCAATCAATCAGATGATTTACACACCTGTAGTTTTCTCCCTAAAGGTGATCAAGTGCCTTGGACTGTTCTTCCCAAATAATGCCCCCTCCACCCCATCTTTGAGGTGTCCGTGGTCACTATGGCCTTGGGTTGAGAAGGAAAGAAGGGATGGCCTAAGAGGATTTCCTAGCATTCCATCCACCAGGATAAGAACTTCTTGCAATGACTGGTGATTAAAATGGGATGAGTCACTGGATGGGTCAGGATGGACCACTGGGATGCCAAAAGCCACTGTAGTAGTCTCATGTGAAATCTTGCTAGCAGAACTAATGTAATGGCTGCTGCCATGGACCCTAAGACTTGAAGGACTAAGAGTGCAGGTACCTGGCTGTTGGAGAGAATGGTTAGTACTTGGGATCTTAAGTTCTGTAGCCTGTGAAGTGGAAGGGAAGCTGTACAAGTGGTGGTATTTAGACAGGCTCCTATGAACTCTAGATCTTGAGATGGAGTTAGTTGAGATTGTGAGTGGCTGACAGTAATGCCCAGATGAGCAAACAGGTGAAGAACGAAATCTGTTACTTAAAGCAGTAGATGCCTTAAGGGAGCAGTGATGAGCCAGTCATCTAGATAGGGAAACACCCGAAATCCGTGCAGTCTCCAGTGAGCTGTAACTGCTGCCAAACACTTGGTGAACACCCTGAGGGATGTGGTGAGACCAAATGGCAGCACTCTGAACTGAAAATGACTGGCTCCTAGCTGAAAGTGGAGGAACCATCTGGACCATTTGTCCATTTTTATGCAGTAATACACGTACTGAAGATCTACAGAACACATCCAATCGTTTTCCTCTAAGAAGGGTAGGATAGACTGTACCATGAACAGCTGGAATTTTGTTTGCTGAACAAACTTGTTTAGAATGCTGAGATCCAAAACTGGTCTCAAGTCCCCCTGTCTTTGTTTGGCACCAAAAAGAACCTTGAGTAAAACTGGAATTCTACCTGGTCTGGTGGGACTTCTTGGATGGCTCTTTTTTCTAGCAGCCTTTGAATTTCCAGAGCTGCTTGATTCCTCTGACTGGGTGGAACATCAGGGTGTCATCTTCTTGACCTTGGAATGAAAGTAAAGTGGATGTGGTAACCTCTGGCAATGATTCTTTGCACTCAGGTATCTGCTGTTATTTACTGCCAGGCAACTGAGTGCAAAGAGAATCTTCCCCCAACTGTTTACAGAGATAAGCAATCTGGTACCATTCAGGAGTGCTAATAGGGTATCCCAGAGAAAGACTCTCTGGAACCCTGATTTTGTGGGCCACCTCAGCAGCGGGGCTGGAGTCTTCCATTGGAGCTCCCCCCTATGCCCAGAGGGGAGCCACTATACCATGTGTCCTGAAAAGACCTTTGGGATTTTTTTGAAACCACATCTTTCTGCTCTTGTTCCTACAGTAGGACGGCTGGGGAGCAGAAAAACATATGCCCACTGCAGATAGGGTCTTCCCATCTTTTTTGCACCTGGCTAATGTTTCTCTGACTTTGGGGCTGAACAAGGAAGATCCATCAAAAGGAGCACTGATGAAAGAAGACTTAAATGGCTCTGCAAACTCATACAAGAGCATCCAGGCATCTCGCTGTAAGACAATGCTGGAACCTGCTGCCCTAGTCATCCTTTTGGCTGCATGCATGATGAGCCTCATGGACGAGTTGGAAATAAAACTCCAGGGTAATCAGCTGGGAGGCCACTTTATCTTTGACCTCTTCAGAAACAGCTCCTGCAATGGTATCTGATAACTCCTTGATCAAATCCCTCTGCAGCCTAGTACAGAGTGCCTTAAAATTCAAGGACCTGAAAGCAAAGGTCGATGATGCATGCACTCACTTTCCGAATCTGTCCATCACCCTGGACTTTCAATTAAGGGGATGACTAGTGGAACTCTCTTCTGCCAGTTTATTTTTGGTGGCCATCACAACCACCATGGCATCTACTGTTAACTCCTTAGCCCAGTGATGGTGTTCCTCTGAAGATGAAAGAATTTTGTCCGGTCTCCTGGGGATTGGCTCTACAGAATTAGGGGCCTTCCAAGCCCACTGTGCAATCAATTTAATTTAATAAGATTGTCAGCAGGAGGAGACACCCAAGCAGTAGATGGACGAGCACCAACAGCTTGCAGGTACACCAACTTCTCAGAGGTAGGGTCTTTCGGCTTCCATTTACCAATATGTTTCAGTATTTCTGCAATGTTGCCAAAGAAGATATCTTCTTGGGGTGACTGAGGGGGAACCCTCCCCATCACTGAAGTCCATGTCTTCTGTGATAGATTCTTCAGGGGAATCTGTTTCCTCTTACACGTCTTTTTCTGGGGTATCTCCTCAGTGGGAATCTCTGAAGAGGACTCAGAAGAAGAGAGGTCCTGTGCAGGGGTATCCTGCAGTTTGGGTGCTCGGTGCCCAGGCGTGGAGGTTGGTGGCAGCTTTGAGCAAGAGGGAGCCCCAGGATAATACTCCCATATGGGAGGGGCCAGATGAAAACCTGCAGAGGCCACTGCCCTCTCCATAACCTGGAAGGCAGGTCTCTCTGAAGAGGGATGGGAGCCTGGAACTGAGAAGGACAACCTCAGAACCATGGTCCCACCCTGTTTCAAGAAACCTACCAGCAAAGCAGGAGCCAAGGAAGAGCCCACATCATCCGAAATTCAAGAGTCAAGGATGACTCCGAATAAAAAAGTTGAGCCAATTCGAGACCCCCCTGACCCGGCAGCAGAGCTATGGCCCCAGGAGTCCTTTGGTTCCAGTGGAACCAAGGAACTCAAGGCAGACCCTAGAACTGAAGGGGGAAAAGCTGATGGCACCAGAGCAGCTGGAACAGGAGTTATAAGCTCTAAGCACTCATAGGAGGTTAGAGGAGGAATAATTGGTGGAGTCCTGGGAGAGAAAGTGGGAGAGAAAGCCCCATCTCCACAAGGGAGTTGAGCCCAGGAGACAGAAAGACCCCTACACACTAGGAGCTGATCCACCAACCTCACAATGTCGACTTCACTTGAACTCAGAAATAAAGAGTGGTGAAGCCTAAGGGGGATTCCTGTCTGTCTAAGAATGGACTTGGGAGCTGTTCCACAAAGGGGTCAATTGAAGTCTTGCCTTGGGTACATTGATTATACTAGGTTTCTGGTTCCAAAATTTCTGTGAGTTTCACAGGTGGAGTTGGTTAGAGTTGTCAGTACTGAGGTGGCCGGCACCGAGTCCAGTGGTGCAGAAGTAGTAACAGCCGATGGTGCCGAGGAAGTCAGTTCCATAATTTTCTTAGTCTTAGACTTTGGTTCCGCTGGTGGTGTGGGAAAGTACAGTTGTGTACACTTACCATAAATGTAGATGTTCAAGGGCCAGATTCACAAAGGCTTGCACGGAGTCTAAGAATAGAGTAAGACTCCATGCAGCCAACATGTCCACCGAGCAATCCAGGAACAGCCGGTAGGGGCATGCAACAGAGCTCTCAAAACTAGTCCTACATGGACAGGGCTTGGATATGCAAATTACCTCAACTGCAGGCAAAAGCTATGCAAATGAGGTACATTTGCGATCCAGGAAACCCGAACCTGTCCGAGTAGGAGTAGTGTTATTTGCAGAAATGTACTCAGTTGACAACTGAGTACGGTTCTGCAAATAGCAAAACGGAGCCGTGACAGCTCCAAAAAAGGATGCATTTACAGGAGGAAGCATGCCAATGGCCAAAATTACGGCCATTGGCAATGTGAAGTGATGCAAAATAAAAATAAAATAACTTTTTTTTTTCATCCCGATCTCCGGGGTTTAAGCATAGCGCAGCGCCGTGCAAACGCGCTGTGCCCTAAAAACCAGAAAATCAATAATTAAGATCCACAAATGTGGATTTTATTGCTGATATGAATTTACAATGCAGGTGAATGGCAGGCTGAAGACAACATGGCCACCGAGTAGAGGTTGCTAAGGGGGGAAGTTCAGTCTAAGAGATGTAACCAAGCATTAGTAGGCAATCTTATGCAAATGAGGGTTAGGATAGTGAATCGCAAGTTTACATAGCAAATGAGCACAGTCAGTGGAGTGTAGGAGTAGGATAAGGGGAGTAACATAGTAGAAGATAGGTGACATCACGAGGGGGGTATGTATGAAAGAAGTGAAGCTCATTGGAGCAGAGTGGCATGTGTCAGCTGACATTTACATATCATTGAAAGAGGTGTGTCAACAGGAAGGCTAGGTAAAGTAATGAAATTGAAGGTGTATGCCGTGGATAACACCAAAGTTTCTTGCTGAGCGTGCATGCGCACGTGTATGCGCCAGTAAACCCGAGTAAGACAGTGTGCACGTGTGTAAGCGTGTGTGCGCACGTGTAAGCCGCAGTAAGCATATGTAAGGCTGTGTAAACAGTTGTAAGCACGTTTGCACCAGTGTCTGCGTGTTTTAACAAGAATAAGCAAGTTTTAGTCCATGTAAGCATGTGTGTGCATGTGTTAACTGCTCTGCACGTGTTTCCGCTTGTGTGCGCAGCGCTCCCCCCTGAGGAAACAGAAAGGAAAAAGGAAGCACACCAAATAGTAGGAAGTTACCAGGGAGTACTAGCAGAGCTAGCAGGTGAAAACAATCAGAATAAGGCAATTACACAGGCAGTACACTAGCCCAGCCCAGCCCAGCACTTAAAACTCTGCAAACAACAGTCCATTATGTTTTTCTCAAGAGACACTGCAACACTGCAGTAAGCTAATAGAAGTGAGAACTGAAAAAGCTTTACTAAGACAAAAATGTTAGGGGCTGCCATTGCTGTTATAAGGTGACATATGCAACATGCTGAGGGTGGTGATAATGCAAATGCTGCTGGACAACCCACAGTGAGGAGACGGAGAAGAGTGTACAGGCCCAGGGTAACCTACCAGGGGCTACATGAGCTGGAGATAGTGGAGCGCTATAGAGTGCACAGAAACCTCTTGCAGCAAATTGTTGAGCTGTACAGGCCATGGTTCACACACAGAAACAACAGAGGGGAACCCATCCCAGTGGGAACCAAGGTATGTGCTGGCCTAAGAATATTAGCAACAGGTACCTTCCAGAGACCAACCAGTGATATGATGGGGATATCACAGGCATCAGCATCCAGGATACTGCACCAGTTCCTGGATGCCATGTCAGCATATGTCGGTGATCATGTATATTTCCCAATTCCCATGAGGTATTGGCCAGCAATATGTGTCTCTTCCAGCAAATAGCGGAATACCCTGAGGTACTGGATGCAATAGACTGCACGCACATACGCATCAAAGCACAGGCTGGTGAGCGAGGTAGGGTCTACTTCAACCACAAGGTCTTCCCCTCCATCAACTGCCAGGTCATGTGTGATGCCCAGGTCATAATACTGAATGTGTATGCTGGCTGCCCTGGAAGCTACCATGATTCCCATATCTGACATCTGATGCAGCTGTACCAGACATTTGCCAACGGGGACATCCCACATGGTCACCTAGTGGGGGATGCTGGCTATGCACTGGAGCCATGGCTGATGACACCCATCAGAAACGCACACACACCTGAACAGGAACGCCATAATGAGGCACACGCACAAACACGAAATGTAATCGAGCGTGTGTTTGGGCTGCTCAAGTCACGGTTCCAGTGCCTGGACACATCTGGTGGAGCCTTGCAGTACTCACCAACTATATGTACCCAAATTGTCATGGTATGTGCTATGCTACATAATATGATCCTGCAAAAAGAGCTGCAGCAGGACCAGCATAGGCCTGGGACAAACAGCCCCCCACCATTGCCAAGGCCATCACGGGCAGAGCGTGACTCGGAGGAGGAACAACCTGAGCCTGTCCCAGTAGGCAGAAGGAGGCATGCCCAGTATGCTTTGGCCTTGGCAAAGAGGCAACGCATAGTACATACACTGGCTCAGCAGGAACTCTGGAAATGATACCTCTCTCTGACTCGCACATATAATAAAAGGGATGCCTAAGTTGACACTACCTGCTTTCAAACATGTATAGGGAGTGTAGAATGTGCATCCAACATATTCAGCCCTGCAGCACCACCTGAGGCATGATTGCCATGTGTTAAGCAACATAAAGCAGTGCTAAACAGCATTTACCACCATGTAGTATATGTAAAGAAAATCGCACACACCAACTAGCGCAACTGTGGTCAATGTTGAGTAATATTGGACAACGTCCAGCAATGTTGGTTAATATTGAGCAATGTTGGACAAGCTGGGTCTAAGTATATGAAGGTCTCTCCAAACACCATTATATTGGGTGACTTCAACTACCCAAACATTGACTGGGAGCATTACTCAAGCCCCAACACCCTAGTCCAAAGGTTCCTAGAATTTATAAACTCAAATGCTATGGAACAACTAGTCACCACCCCCACAAGAGGGGATAACATACTGGACCTGGTCATAACCAACATGAAAACTCTATGCTCCATACCAGAGGTATTCCCCTCATTGGTAAGATCGGACCATAAATTAATCTCACTGGATATCCACATCTCGATCCCACCCACAGCCCAGAAAACCACAGTGAAAAACATCTCAAAAGCTAACTTCACACTTCTCAAAACCGAGGTGGAATCCTTCAAGGCCCCCGGGCCAGTGGAAACTACGGCTCAAACTGCAGAATCATTTATAAACGCATTCTATGGACACCTTCAGGAATGCATGGATCATGCTATCCCAAACAAAACCAACACCCAATCTTCCAAAGGCAGGCGTCCTGCCTGGTGGACCCCAGCCATAAATAAGCTGTACAACAGGAGGAGGAAGCTACTACATGATAGAGCAAAATCCCTAAAAGGGAAGGCATCTCTGATCAGTACTAGCAAAAAACTACAATCTCTCATAAAATCATCCAAGGCCAGCTTCGAGAGAAAAATTGCACAGGGCACTAAAGATAATCACAAGGCCTTCTTTAGTTATGTTAGGAACCTGGGTGGCAACTCCCAGATGTGCTCAG
Organism: Protopterus annectens; assembly: GCF_019279795.1. Taxonomy (NCBI): domain Eukaryota; kingdom Metazoa; phylum Chordata; order Ceratodontiformes; family Protopteridae; genus Protopterus; species Protopterus annectens. The sequence continues at coordinate 742,885,484 of NC_056741.1, read as the reverse complement.
AGTTGGTCCAAAATGACAAAAAATACACTGAACCCATAGACATTGCCAACATCCTGGCAGACAGGTTCAGTGCAAACCTCTCCCCCCTTCCCCCCTAAAGAGCAAATATCTATCCCAGCAGAGTGCTGCCTCCCTGACATTTCAGTTGCTCAGGTGAGAGCCGCCCTCTCCAAAGCAAAAAACATAGCATCAATGGGACCAGACGGTGTCCCGGGCTGCGTCCTACATAAACTCCAAGAAGAGCTAAACCCCCACATAAAGCTGCTGTTCAATCTCAGCCTTATTACAGGATATGTACCCAAAGAATGGCGTACAGCAACAGTGGTCCCACTCCACAAAGATGGTGCCTCTACGGACCATGGAAACTATCGCCCCATAAGCGTGACTAGCCTGGTCTGCAAAGCTATAGAGAGGATCATCATGGAACTCATAAACAAAGACATTGGGGACCTACAGACACTGGATCCTACCCAAATCTGCTTTGTTAAAGGGCAGATCCTGCCTCTTAAACCTGGTCGATTTCTTTGAAACAGTCACCAAGGCCATTGATGAGGGGAAGGTAGTCCACACAGCCTACCTGGACCTCGCAAAAGCCTTCGACACAATACCCCACTCGGGCATCATAGATAAACTCTCCAGCTTAAATATAAACCCCTATGAGGGGTATATCTCAGGTGTGGAACATAGAGTCCCCATGTTGGTGATGATTATATCCAATATGTTGTCCCCTCTTGTGGGTGTGGTAACCGGTTGTGCCATATCATATGAGTTTACAAATAGTAGCAACTGTTGGCAAGTGTGTTGGGGCCTGCATACTATCCCCAGTCAATGTGCGGGTATTTGAAGTCACCCAATATAATGGTGTTTGGGGAGACCTTTATATTGTCCAGTGTTCCCAGGAAAGCCGAGTGTGGTTCCTGAGTTTGGGAGGGTGCTGTGTAGCAGGCAACAAACCAAAAGGCAGATTTGCACAATGTGAGGTGCATATGTATGGTCTGTGATGCTTTGTGCAGTGCTACCAACCCAGAGGTATGTGTATCTGTGATGTATATGGATACTCCCCCTATTTGTGTTGGCCATTCTGAGTTTTGTGGTCAGAAAGTATGGTATGAAATATAACCTGGTACTGCTGGTGTGCATTTAGGAGCCTGAACCAGGTGTCTGTTAGTGCACAAATATCGATGTTGTCCATACTGAGGAGATTCCTGAGTGGGCGCAATTTGAGGGTAACACATCTGGTGTTGAGCAGCATTACCCTCAGTGTCATGTACTCTGTAATGTCTATGGAGGTGGGTTTGTCTTTTGAGCCCCGCTTAAAAAAGGCAGTATAGTGGTAGCAAGTGCCTTAGCCAGTATTCGAAAGTCCAAGGGTGACAGGTGCAAGCTGTCCATAGGGAAGCTACGTGGCAAGTCGAGCATGTCACCCCAGGCTGACAGACACTGTATCCCCTTTGAATGACACCAATATGTTAGCCAACTGTTAAACGTGATCAGTTTGTTGGTATACCGTGACATCATACTTGGTGAGTGTAAGATGCTAGACAAGGTCAGGGTCATACTGGCCTGGGCTACATGATCAGAGAGTTCCTTTATGTATCATGTCATGTGGTCCAGGGAGGAACATCTGAGGTTGTTCGCACCAGCATGGACAATGATGGAGCCCGTCCTGTACTTGCTTTGGAGTGACCTGAGTGCATGTGTTATGTTGCGGATCCTGGTACCCGAGAGACAGCTCAAAGTGACTATTCCCTTGTTTGGCCTGGGAATGGGACGTCAGTGTGTCTGACAATAAGTGTCACCTATTACAAGTGTATCAGGTGTGTTGTATAGCCAGAAGGGCAGTGACTGTGTGGCACACTGACATTGTGAACTATGTGATATGTGGGTATTGTAGTGGGGTAGCAGTTGTTTGAGTGTCTGCTTTGGAGGTCTCTGCTGCTTAGGCAGAGTTTATGTAGAGCCTCCGAGTATGTTTATGTGTGATAATGTGGTTTGATTGCTGTCGCTATAGGTTTATTTGAGACTGATATGTGGTTTGTGTGGTTACCTTCACCACCTGATAGACTATGCCAGTCATGGGTCGGGAGAGCTCAGCCTCCTGTATGTCAATATTGTTGCATCTCTCACATATATCTGAGTTTGTTGGGAGGAGGAGAGGGTTGTCTGTGTACATGAGGCAGATGTGACATTGTGTCAAAACCACAATATTCACTAGCTGGACTGGAGAGTACACACAAAACCGACCCCTGGACATGCCAGGATATTATGATGACATACTCTGTAGCCTGATCACAAAGGATCAGTAGGGTGTTAAGTGTGTAAAAGAGTATAACCGGGATTAGTGCTCAGGTCTGTTGGTGTTTTGTAAAGAGTAGCTGAGAAGGAGTCCAGACTGAATCATGACACCTCCTTCAGCTATGTCATAAATAGCAATGTACACTCATATATGTCCTGAGTCAGGGCCAACTGTACCTGATTGACAATGCCGACATCCTGTCAGACAGGCCCATATAGACATACCCACTTCCCACTGACGATAGTCCCTGTCATCATACCAGGAGATATCACATGTAGAATGGCTGAACAGCTCCCCCAAAGCCAAAAGCATGGCAGCAATTGGATTACATTGTTTCCCAATATGTGTCATGCATGAACTACAGAACAAACAGACCCTGCACCTGAACAGTCTGTTGAGCCTCACCCTCTCCACAGGATCTGGAACCGTAGAATGTGTTACAGCAACATATGGCACTCCCCACAAGTGTTGGTGCACAACACACCATGGGAAGTTTAGTCCAGTAAGCCTATGAAGTCTGATCTGCAAGGCCATGGAGTCCAGCATGGTTGAAGTCATAAACAGAGCTATTGGAAGCTGACAAACACACAACCCTACCAACTATGGAATGTTCATGTGCAGATCATGGTTCCCAAACATGCTAGACTGTTTGCAAGGTAGCCACCCAGGACATACATCACTGAACAGAGCTACACATGTCCCACATAGACTTTGAATAGCCCTTTATCAACATCCCAGACACATGTCGAATCCACAAAACCAACAATCTGTGCATAAATATGTGTTGACATATGAAGGAATGTCAATGTGTCCACAGATAGATCACATAAGGTAAGAATTATGGGGTCCTGTTCAAGCTGTTGACACCTGCCGACCCACATGGCTCATTCCTACACACATTACCATGTCCAGTCTGATGATGTCAGCATTCTACAAATATAGCAGCAGAAAAGAAACCACCCAGAAAAGCATCTAGCGCCGTGTTAATGCATATCTCTCTTGTATCATAGCATAGTTAGGTAGGGATTTGAATCCTGCAAACGCTGACAGTGTGAGTGTGTCATTTTCTATGAGAGGAGTGCTCTTTTTGGAGACTGGGAAAACACATTAAAAGAGGTACATTCCTCTTTGGAAAGTTTGATGATGACAGCATCCTACAAATTTAGCAGGAGAATAGAATCCACCCAGTAAAGCATATAGCGCGCTGTGTTAATGCGTATCTCTCTAGTATCATAACATAGTTAGGTAGGGGTTTGAATCCTGCTGACAGTGTGTGTGTGGGGGTGTGTGTATGTGTGTGATTTCCTTTGAGAGGAGTGCCCTTTTTGGAGACTGGGAAAACACATTAAAAGAGGTACATTCCTCCAGCATCCTACAAATATAGCAGGAGAAGATAAACCACCCAGCAAAGAGTACGCCGTGTTAATGCGTATCTCTCTAGTATCATAACATAGTTAGGTAGGGGGTTGAATCCTGCAAACGCTGATAGTGTGTGTGTGTGGAGGGGGGGTGATTTCCTTTGAGAGGAGTGCCCTTTTTGGAGACTGGGAAAACACATTAAAAGAGGTACATTCCTCTTTGGAAAGTCTGATGATGACAGCATCCTACAAATATAGCAGGAGAAGAGAAACAACCCAGCAAAGCATATAGCACACCGTGTTAATGCGTATCTCTATGGTATCATAACATAGTTAGGTAGGGGTTTGAATCCTGCAATTGCTGAGAGTGTGTGTGTGTGTGTGTGTGTGCGACACAGTTGGTCAATGCAGTGTGGGTTTTGCTTTTACTATAGTATGACATATCATGATTAAAACAGTATGTGCATTGCACACATCAGGTATCTGCATGGCAAATAAATATGTGTACATGTGACCTCAATCAGCACATAGGTGTGAAGCCTGCATACTACATGAATACATTTGTTTCCTTTGACAGATTGTGCCGCTGCTTCTCAGATCGTAGGTCACATATGTATGTATGTGACAAGCCCGACCACTGTAGTGATCTGTATCCAAGGTCATCTGTGCCACACACACCCATGACAGTTACTATAGAGTACTGTGAGTGAGGGTACATGCCTGGGGTATATGTCAGACATGTTCATACACAACAACGACTGGCAATAATGGACAGTCATTATAGGTGTACAACAGCCCTGTGGATATGCATTCAGGCCCCTAATGTCTTATGTGACACACCGAGGGACTCCACAATACCTATGGATATGTGGATACCAAGGGACAGATGACATAACACGTGGCTGTATGTACACATTGGTACACAACATACATGTTGAGGGCTACCACCTATGTGGTACTGTTGGGATAGTATGTATAGTAAATGTGGATGACTATGCCATAGTCAGCCTACTGCTATACAGCATGTATTAGACAACAGGTGTCTGTCTGTATGATACCCTTGTGCAGGATATGCGTCCCATCCAGGGAATGCATTGTAGGCCAATGCATGCATTTCCAGATGTGGATGGACATATCCCTAGTGTGTTTGCATGTACCTAAGAGGGCTATATGCCAAACAGGTGTGGTACCAGGAACGGGTGGTGGTCAATACCAATGGTTACTGTTATAGTATAGTACCGGAAGGATCCAACTGTTACTGAGTTCCCTACAACTGTGTGTCATTTGTCAGGACATCATCTAATGATTGGTTATAGTCATGCTGTTGAGGTTGTGTATACTACCATACTGCAAATCATTGACAGATATTAACAGTATCACCCACAGCATAGTGTCAACCCATGTCATACACACGTGTACCCATGTTAGTACATATCTGTAGTAGAATGCATACTGGCCATTGAAAGACACTATGAGATGTTAACAATGTGTACAACAGGGTATGTCACACGTCCCATGTGTCCATTATGCAGGTACATGCAGACAGTGCACACCCACCATGTTCACAGATGTACACCTGCTAATCTGTAATGCACACATTACACACATACTGTCCACTCACTAACACATGCTGGCAACACTGTACACTTCAACCAAGTGGCACATGGGTGGACAATACATACTCAGACCTAACACTGGTGTAAACAATGCTACATTGACAATCAGAGCTGTGATGCATAATGCCTGCACAGATGTACCTACAAGGATATCATTACACTTTCCTATTGACAACTTGCTAATATTTCTACACTGCTATAATGTCACCCTGTGCATCAGAACCATGTTAGCCTGTTCCTCCATTAATGTTACAATGACAGGAGGTAGCACAGGTGTCATCATATGCACAGGGTGTGTTATTGGTTTGCCAGAGCCCGACATTGACCCATCCAATCGACGTGTGTGTGTGTGTGTGTGTGTGTGTGTGTGAGGGACAACAGTACAGCATGGGTCAATGTTGATGTAATGTGTGTGTGTATGTGTGAGCCCTAGTTGTTTGGTTAATGTGTGTGTGTCTGCATGCACACAGCTCCACCATGTGGCTGCCATATACGGGAGGTTGTGGGACAGCCACAGACTGTACCTGCTAGGCTGTACAGATCACTGTCTCTGGGCATGGACACTGTACCTGTGCCTGGCAGGGGTGCTACAGGCAGTATCGGTTACCAACCCTGACTGGGTACTATCATCAGAGGCAGAGGTATGATGACTGGACCCATGTCCCTGTTGGGACTGGCCAGAGCCATGTGCACGTAGTCTACTAGGACGGTCAATGGACAGGCCAGCCCCAGCATTGCTGGGGCTGGTACTGCCACTACGGGAGCAGCTGTGATCTGTGTGCTGTCCGCGATGACTGCCAGCTGTTGCTATTGCTGAAATGCATCCGCATCAATGTCTCAACCATCCTGCATGGTCCTGGCTCATGGAAAACACATTGTGGAGGGCATCTAATGTCTCCCCCCAATGTCTATCAATAACCTTGGTGTAATTCCAGATGGCACCGGCAAGGTCATGGATGCTGTCATTGATAGAAGTGTAATGGGCCCTCTGCGCCCTTAGTCCCTGTCTGGTGTTCCGTTCCATACGTGCCTGTGCCTGCATTACAGCCCAGAACATACTGGAGGTTGTAATACCTCTGGGGGCACGTCTGCCAGGGGCAATATGACCAGTGGTGCTCCCCCAAGAACCCCTGGACATCTGCCTATGTGGTACCATTCCAGGAATTTGGCTATGGCTGCTGTGAGGGGATGCAAGTGCCATGGGTACCACACTCTCCTGGTCAATGCCAACTGTATGCTGTCCCTCGGCTAAGGCCATTGGTGATGAGGGATGTATTGGCAGTATCAGTGTGCGCATAGATGGGGTTGAACGCTGTGTACTGTCAATTGGTGGACCAACGACAGACCTTGTCAAACCTTCCTATGCCAGAATACATGTCTCATCATCTCCACTATTAGTAGCAGTGACTTCAGGTTCCCTGCTGCTTTCAGCCACGCCAAACTCAGCACCTGTGAGAGGAAGAAAGGAAACACACTTTACAATCTGTACATGATGTTAGCAGACATGCACACATGAACACATGCACACATGCACACAAATACACTCCTCACTACAGCACATACACACACACTCCAGCAATCCAACACATACTCAATAGTGGGTGAAGGTGGATGACAGTATCACAAGGCAAACAGTCCCCTCACACATGTCAGCATGCAGAATATGTGTTGCTCAAGACTATGCAGTGCAAGTGTAGACAGCCCTATTTAATGACATTATACATGGCTTTGATGCATGTGTGTAGTTGTTCAGTGATTGGCTACACCCTGGAACACAATGTGTACATGGACACAACATTGCTGTGCATGTATTATCAGCTCTGCAATGTCCTGTGCACCATCACTCACAGGTATACATACCACGGCTGCATGTGTTATCTGTGTGACACATATATTGCCATGTGTGATTACAGTGTCTGTGTCCATAGCAGATAATAGTGGACACAGGTGTAGCACATGCATGCTATGTACCCACACGGGATGAGTGGTGCATGTAGATGTGAAGGAATCCCAATGCTCAACATGGCCATTGTACAGTGGTTATGGTGAGTGTGGGACATATTGCAGATATGTCGGTGCCAGCCATGACATGGCATGCTACACGACTGCAACATTAAACACCACACATACCCAATGTGTGTCATGTGATCTATACACCCAATAGCATTCCAGCACATATATGTGACACTTTGTACAGATGGCAACTGCTGTGCATATTTTGTATACTGGCATATGTAAGCACACACACAACATGCTATGCATATTGTGTACAGGTGCATATGTTTGCACACACACAACATTGAGGTGCAAAGCAATGACTGCTATTTGTAGTACTGTGGTCACTGTCACTAGATGGGGTGTAGTACCATGTGCCATCATCATCATGCATCTTGTGGTCACTCACAGCTACTAATGTGTGACAGACCACCGCCTAGCGTGCTGTACCTGAACTGCAGTGCTGTGGCTACGTTCACAATTACACAGCCACTTTGTACATGGATGTGTGAGGTGCCCAATAGGGAGCATTGCCTAACATGACTGTGTTATGTGTTGGAGTGTTGCACAGCCCCATGATAGGCCTCTACCCCTGAGGTACATCATGTGTGTGTGGATGACATGTGGGATACTGAAGTGTGACCTTATAGCAGGTGTGTGGTAACGCCATATGTAGCATGTTTTGTGTACTGCGTATGATAAATGTGTTATGTTGTGTACAGCTGTAGCAACTATGCCTATCCAATGTGCAGTACAGTGTTGCCACAACTGTGTTTGATGCTCTGTGTATTGCATGTCATTGAGGCAGCTACTGACATTACTGAGTTGTGCAACGTCTTACAGCAAACATGCATGGCATGCATTATGCATAGGTGTGTTACGTGGACATGGCCTACACCTCACCTATGACATGCACATTTCATTACCAACATTGCAGTTATACCACAATCACCAGCATGGATCGCCTGCCCTGCTGTCACACCAGAGGGATCTACAAGAATATGAGAGAGTTTGTCAGTGGCCACAACTGTGGCATTGCTACAGTGGGTATGCTAAACTACAGTAGAACAACAGTCAATAGTCACAGGTGTAGAGATAATATTCCAAATATCAGTATTGCACAACACTAGGCAGCACAACTGCTAAACACACAGTACACATCTCATGTAGACATAATCTAACAATACAGTTAACTGTAGTCTACAGATAGGGCATGTTACCTGCTCGCTCCATGTGAACATGCTGAGTGGCTCCAGCCTCCATGACAACACATGTCAGAGGTAGTTGCTGCTGTTGTCCAGGAGCCACCACGCTTAGGAGCGGCTCCTCCACTCTGGTGAGGTGGGATGAATGGCCACCTCACCACCTGTGACAAGCTGTTGTCTTTGGATATCAGACGCATGCCGCCAGACATGTCTAATTAAATCACTGCAGTGATGGCGTACCTGCTCATATGTCTGGTTATGCATGCCTATGTCATTTACCCAACGAACAAGATCCTGCCACTGTGCAGTCCACTCCTGCTGGTGCTGGCTGCTTTGGGAAAATAGCATTGTGTACTGCTGCACCAGGCTTTGCAAAATCTCATCTTCCTCTGCTGCTGTGTACGACGGGTTGCGTTGGTGGGCCATCTGGCTGAAAAAGATATGAACAATATGTGTGAGCAAGTCCTGTGGCACACTTTACACTTTTAACCACAGATATCACTTTACTGACATATATACCATCCATTTGTCTGTCAGAGGTTACACACGTTCAATACCACTTATTGGTGCTCAGGCCACAACTGACTAACAGTGCCTGGCACATTCTATATGTCACACCACTATACAACAGTATTCGGCACACTGTTTGTGACACAATGCACAACCTCGACAAAGGGGTATATATCATGCCAATGCATGAACAGAGATGTCATCCATTGCAATGAATGTAAAGTACAGTTATAGTAGTACCAGTCAACCACCCTAGTCATTGATGCCATAGCCCTGCCTAACATATGTGTACAGTTGTTACTATAGGTGACATACTGCTGTAACCGAGTATATATGTTGCTGGATACACACGTATACCCTGTAACACACATATGATTGCAGCCATGGTACAGGCATAATTACACACACATCAGGCAAACATACAATGCACCACTGTATGCCAACACAGATGAGCATTACCTGTGTACCATACAGTACTGTGTGCCACTACTTACAAACCCTTATGCCTGAGTTTTGTCCTCTGTGCAGACTACAGGAAACACACAAGACAGTGTTTCCAAGCAATGTAAACACACACCATACTGTGCTGTTTAGGCCTACAGCTTCAGGTAGTACTACAGTTCATATGGGAGTTGGATTCACCAGCAGTACCACTCACTAACCATTCATGTATTGCTTTAGCCTACAATGAGACATCACTGTCATCAACAAGGAAGTACGTCACATCGTATGCCAAACTACTATGTCTGCCTAACAGTACAATACACATCTTTTGCTGGTGTCACAGCTAGGATAAACACTACCATGTCAGATGCAACTTCACACTAACCTATCACACCTTTACAGACCTTGCACACATTCAGCTTTACACTTATTCAACCTCACATAGCAGGTATTGCATTGAGTACATGTGTGAGTGCATAGTGTCATAGGTAGGTAATATGCTATTGGCCCTAGGGCCTACAGCAGCCTAGCCATATGCTAACCTGGCCTTTGACACACATGTACTTTGATTTCACTTGCCCCTGCCAACCAGAACCACAGAGGGGGTTCCTGGGGTGTATTACCAATCTCCCAAACAATCATCAGGGGTATTTATGATAACTGCTAATGAGGAGCCTTGTTTGCTATTGCTAGGTGGTCTATCCCAGTGTATGGCATATCTCTGAGATAGGAACCTATCCCTCCAGCATGTGCTGTTTAGTGAGCTGACGAGGTTTAGGGCCCTAGAGCATGTATCCCGGAGGGATTGTGATATGTTGCCATGGTGGTTGTCACCCAGCTATGGGTGTGACATACGTCTATATGTCCGGCAGAGGTCACCTCTGTGTTGCCGGTATGCAATACAGTCTACATGTGGTTTTGTGAGTCAGTCTGCATAGGGCATCTGTTTGCAGCCAGTATTACCCTTTGTGAGGTATGTCTGTGGCCTTTCCACCTGCTGTAGTTGTCATGTGAGGTACATACCACACAGGGCATTGTGATGAGTAGAGAGGAACACTGACCTATATTTCCCTAGATGACACACCTGTTGTCATGACACATTCCACACAGACAGATTACAGGTCTAGTGTGGCACTGTCTTTATCAAAGAGGTGGCTACTGTCCACCTGTGTCCCATGTTCTCTTATCACACCTTCGGTGTTGGGTAGATCTCTACCTATGTGGTAGTTAATGGGTACAGTGTTTTGGAAAGGAGGAATGGCACTGCAGTATCAACACTTGTCTACAGTCCATGCCTTGGTCACCACACACCTGTTGCAGTACATATGGCCCCATGTCACTATCTCTCTTTATATATATATATATATATATATACACACACACACATACATGTGCACATCCATTGCTGTACACATAGATGTACATATAGGCACATGTACAGTCCACCTTTCATGGTGGGGATATCACTTATGCGACAGTTGTGGGATGTACAGTTATGTGATTATATTGCACAGTGATGTGCAGAATGCATGTAGGTGTCCTCGGCCCATGTAGCTTTAGCAGGCCTCACTGGCTGTAACACAGAATATCTGACAAATCAGTCCCACAGCGTTTAACCAGCACATGACATATATCAGCACTGCATGCTGTTTTCTATGCCATACACTACGACCTACATAGATATGTGCACATAACTTTCAATGACAGATATCTGTCCACCCTTCACTAACAGTTGCAGTATGTCCCTTGCCCTATGCACATGTGCAGGTACAGATAGATACGTACTGCTGCCACACATGGATGATTTGCAGTGTGTAGAGTACTCTTCAGGAACATCTACTACATGCCAACACATACATATGAGTTACATACCTTACCTTTGTAAACTGTAGTTTTTTTTTTTTTTTTTTTTTTTGGGGGGGGGGTTCTCCCTCCATTTCTGTTTCTGTTTCTCTCTCTGTTGTCTGTGTCTCTCTCGCTCTCTATCTCCCTGTACCTGCAATGATATTATTGCATGTGTGGACAGCAGGTACAGCCTGCTTTTCTAGGTATCTGCACTTGTGCATGTGACAGCCTATGCACTAATTGCTGCCCACCATTCAGTAATTGCATGCATCCTGCTGTGTGGTGATTGCATTACTCACTGTGATTTCAGCCCACTGCTATAAAATGCTAGGTTAGGTAGGCATAGCCCTTTCAGCTTTCCAAGGTGGGGCCCATGCTTGTTTGCTCTGGAAACCGTTGTGTCAGTCAGAAGGTTTGTATATGTCTCTTATCTGAAGCTAGGGTTGTAGCCAGTGATATGCATGTTGTACTCAAACCTGAATGTTGCTGCTTCCAGTACACACTTCTCAGTGTAGACATGTACTCACCCATCCAAATGCTAACACAGAATACATGGGAGTATGTACTTTCTTTCTGAGTTAGACATTTAACTGCCATACAAATGTGGTTATTGCACTGTATTCCTGTGGCACATGCAGTGTTTGTGAACTGCTATACTGTAATTATTACATTACTCACTTCTGAACAGTTTGTGGTTTGTTTGTGTTGACATTAGCACAGGCTGCTCAACACAACTGGACATATTTCAGTACTGAGAATGCCTACCTACGCCCTGGTTTTTGCCTGAATACACAGGTGAGTTGTACCTTTGAGTAGGGGTGCAGAACTGCAAAGAGCATTTTTTATTATCATGTGAGGTTTATCTTGTTGAACATACAGTGTTGCTGTGTACCTGTTAGTCTATCAAGGCAAGTAGTCTGTCTCTGTAGCTCCCACCTGTGGACATATCCAGATGGTAGCCAGAGGTTAGACTATTATACTTTGTCTGTGCACCACACCAGTCTTTTCAGCACTGGCACATTGGCATTGTCACAGTTGGTTGCTAGTAGTACATGGCTACATCCTGTGATATTTCTGTGTTGTACTCCTACATAAGGGCATGCTTGTGGAACTCCTTCCAAAGCTATTTGCAGAGTGTGTAACAGCAGTAATGCTGATATGCCTGTGTGTTTCTGCCTCTGCCAGGCCTCAGATACTCTCAGGTATATTTTTGAATGGCCTCAGTGAAAGGTACATATAAGTGAGATACACCTGCAATATATTACAGACATATTGCAGTTGAGATTTTCTTGGAAATCAGAGCATATGTATACCTTCACCTTTTCTGACATGCAAGCAGTGTCTACTCTCACCTATTAACATTATTCATTACATGTGATTCCACACTTGTCTGCCTAAAGTTACTACTTTTCAGAGTGATTCAGTGGGGCACAGCTAACATTTGTTTACAAATCAGGGACATCCCTGTAAAGCAGTCACAGTTGGGGTGTCTGGCCTCTGCCCTATTCAACTTTGCCAGTATTTATCCTGGTCTGATACTGTGTGGTGTTTGTAAGGTGCTACTGTAACATTATTTCCTGCTTGGATGGCTGGTTCTCTTTTCACAGTCATGTCAAGCAATTCCACAACTGTTGGTAAAGACCCACAGAACAGGATTTGTGTTATACCATTCCTAATTTCCATTACATTCCCTCATTGTAATGCATGATATATTTATTTCAGCACCATGTTATTTGTATATCTGCTGTGGCTTAGTGGTAATTCATGCAGTCCATTGTGTCAATGATCTGGGGTTTAAGACTGGCAGAGATCTTTTCTTTTGCTGCTGAGCAGAACAAGGGCCCTTCCTTAGAGTGACTAAGGCAGTTGTAAGCAGGTTTGCGTGGGTTTGCATGATGCTTAACGATGCTTAGCTAAGCGCACACATGTGCACACTCACTTAAACCCGCTTACTACCGCTTAAAAGTGCTTACTGCCGTGCTAATTTTTTTTAAAGAAAAGAAAATGGGGAGATAGGAAAGTGATGAAAAAGGGGGCACAAAGAGGGACAGACAGTAGGTAAACAAGCTCGGGATGTGCAGGATGGGTGTAGGGAAGGTCCATAGCTGCCCATTTCTTTACCAGCAACAGCTGTGCATGTGCAATACATTTGGAGTGAAATTTGAAACCATCCACCCCTGGGAGAGGGGTGAGGACAACAAAGTATGTTGTACTGCCAATTATAATTATCAGTTTACATGTCCAATGGACATGTGTGCGAAATGGGCAGCTATGTATGGGGCAAAATTTTTTTGTGGGTGCAGATTGCCCTTTTTTTTTCAGGTGAGAGTGGAAAGTGAGGTAGAGGAAGTAGGTATGTTCTGGGAGGTAGGTTGGGGAGGTAAACAGACAAGACAGACAAGACGCATACAGGGACAGTGTATGACACATGGGGTGGGTGAACACAATTGATGGGGTCGGATGTTTGGAAATCGCAAGCCCATGAGCCCACAGATGGTAACAGTGGAACTGAGATCCCCACCCATGGGCAGTCACCACTGCACCTTCACAGCCCCGAGGGTGGCTGTGCTGGGGGCTGCATAGGACGGGCAGGCTCACCCATGAGATGCGCCACTCTCGCCTCAAGCTGGCGTATGGGATCAGCGACTGAAAGCTGGATCTCCCTACGCACCACAGCCCGGACCCTTCGAAGGGTGACAGGTGGCCCTTCTCCACCCACGTTTGCACGGGGGGGATGAGCCCCATTCCCTGCAGCGCTTCCACCCAAAGGTGGCACAGGACCAATGGAGGAGGGGAGCCCGGGCTGGGCACCAGATCTGCTGATGCCAGGTGCACTCGCCAGCTGAGGAGGGACAGGTGGGTCTGCTGGGACCAGCCTTCCCATACGTTCTGTGATTAGGTGTGTTTAATTACGACATAAACAACAGCATTCCAGATTAGTTGTAACAGCATGCAGTAATATTCCCATTAACCCAACACACCAAGGTTCCAACAGTTGAACAGCAAGCATAACACATGCATATATTGAATGACAGTGGATATTCCAACAGCATGCAGGGATGTTTGGTAGAAACAGGCCACCATGAATGTGGTGTTTGAACAGGACACATGCATCAACGTGAATGCAAATATTTGTAGAACAATAGGACATATGTCCCAACAAATATTTAAGATTACACATACCCATTGAGGTGTGGAATTGCATGGTTTATGCACATACAGTAGGGTGTAGAAAAAACCTCGATTAACATCTTATAATTACTTTTAGTCTACACTACATTCCTAGTGACTGCAAGTGTATATCCCCTACATGTATTATTACACTTGCCACCATGCATTAGGTTGTGTAATGGGTTTGGCTAGTTCAATATATGCCTGACCTATATCTGACATACTAACTGTCCAAGATGCAGATGTTACTGCTACATATTCCTTGATTGCATTTATATTTCTTTATCTACATATCTGGATGTTTTCGCATGACAGTTTCACTTCAATTTGTACAGAACCCTGCATTTCTTGACACACACTCACATTTCTGAGGTACAAATTAACATGCTACTCATGTGCCAGATTTACTTATGCATGCCAGCCAGTAACTGACTGTTGAAGACTGTATATATGCTTCACAGCTACTAGCACTTCCATTACCCACTTTATATGGGACTGCACAACTCTGGGTTGCCATCACTTTTAAAACAGCACTATTTGTATAATGCAAGGGTACAACAACTTTTCAAACTAAGTGACACAGACACACTCCGGGTTTTAGACCTTTATTAATGACATTACACACTTTTCCACAGGGTCACTCCTTTATTTGTTATAACGGTGCATATGGAAGACATATTCAAAACATATTATACCTTTATTAATAGGTTAGAACACTCTTTTTCAGGCTCACTCACTTATTTTATATGACAGTACCTGCAGAGATATTATTCCAGACATATGTTACCTTTCTTAATGGGTTACTACACTCTTTTTCTGGCTCTCTGACTTTTTTATCTGACAGTACATGCAGAGGAGTTATTCAGGCCATTTTATGGCTGTATTAGTGGACTACAACATTTTATTTCATGCTCTCTCCCCTATTTAATATAACAATACATGCAGAATAATCACTAACCTGCCTGGTGGAGCAGCCTTAGCAGCCTATCTGCATAGGCTTGCTGATTCGCATCACGGTCACCTGCAGCTGTAAAGTAAATGAAGGGATATTGAGACATACCTATCCGTTATACAGAATCAATTATCAGTTCTTACATACTGCATTCCATGGCTACCTACTCAGTTGGGGGGCATCCTGCATCCCACGGGCCTCCTGTATCCATTGGTTCAGGCGGTCCTGCTTCCATCTCTTCAGGTCTGCATGGTGGTGACGGATCTGCTCACCAGTCCGAGGAATGCCTGTGATACTGGTGAGGTCATGAGCTAACCGGTTCCAAGCCTCTGCCTTGTACTCCGTCCCTTGGAACTGGCCCTGCAGGAGTCTTGACTCATGACGGAGGACAAGGAGCCAAACCATGTATTTCGACTCCTCGATGCCCCAGCGTTGCGCTCAAAAGCGACTACCCTCTCCGGCACCAGACATTCTGACTGCAAATGGGAGCTACAATCAGTTAGGGCAAGTATTCCCGCCTATGGAGCTTAAATATGCCGCATTTCCCGCACTTTTTTGTGATTGGCCGTGTTTGAAATTTCTCGGCTGACTGCAGACATGCTTAGCAATGGTTAATCTTCCATTTATAAGTATATGTATGTTAACACTGCATGTTTATCCTAAGCTGTCATGGCTTAGTGGTTCAATACTTTAATTATGGTGCACAGTGTCCCGGGTTCAAACCTTGTCATTGCTTTTTATTTTACTACTGTCCAGACAGGCTAGGGGGTGTGGCTGTGTTTAGGCGACTTTGCTGTACGTTGCCCCACGTTGCCCTATGGTGCACTGGTTAGCGCAGTTCGCAGCTCCACACAAACCTATTGCGCTAGGTAAAGCGCTGCTTAGCTATGGGCAACTATATTGCTCTGGGTAAAGCGCTGCTTAGCTATGGGCAACTATATTGTGCTGTCACAATTGAAAAAGGTAGAATGTATACAAATGATATACACAAAGCTCTGGGTTATCCTTTAGCAAACTCTTAAAAGGCTTTACCAGGCCCTAAGTTTGTATTCACCTCAGTAGAATGGACATTCAATGTTTTTCTACTACGTGGTCATTTGCATGAGCTACACACGAGGTGATATGACCCCTCGCACAGTCATGACGTACGTCTCTGAATCACCCACACCTCGCTCAGTCATGACGTGCGTCTCTGAATCACTCACACCTTGCACGTTGCCACTAACTGCAGTATTTTGCAATACACAACGTGCCCATGAATCTCAACCTAACTTGTACAATTTGTAAATGATATGACAGATGAAATGTCTACGTGGGGTCCCACCCACTGACTTTCATTGCAGGTTCATCTCATTGAGACAACTCTGTGAGTCTGATCTCCTCACTTATGGGGAAATAGGACCTCAGAGGATGTTTAATAAGTAAGAGGGTGTCTGGGTGAAGCCCCTCTCCAAAATGAGTTAAGTTTTTATTGTGTTTTCGGCAATATTCTTGTCCAATTATCTCTCAATCAGATGATTTTGCAGTGAGATAAAATGATTCCCTCAAATTTGTTGTCCTGGAATCACACACATTTAGTGTATGTTTTTATCTTACTCTGCCATACATGTATGTTCTGAGCTGTATATGTTTAGCTAAAAATGTATCTTATTAAAGTTAGGTTGTGGGTAAATGTTAATTTAAATAAATATTAGAAAAGTGTTGGACAAAATAAAGAAATAAATCAGCATTTTCATCAAATGAACATTCCTATAGTTTTTTCTAGAGGACATGTCCCTGATTACAAAAAAAAAAATAATTCTTGTAGTATGTACACATTTATTTATTCGCTTTCATTTTGCAAATTCGTAAATTAACCATTATAAAAAAAAAATTCATTCTTGTAGTATGTATGCATTTACTTATTTATTCACTTACATTTTTTCAAATTCATAAATTAACCATAGTGCAATACTCAAAGGTCCATAGTGCAATACTCTTAAGGTTCACAGTGCAATATTCAAATGTCTCTTTTTGTGCAAGGATCAATGCAAGGTCTTAACCAAGTACCTGTGCAATACTAAAGTCTCATGCAAGTAAGTGTTCAGTTCAAAACGTGTTAAAATGTGTTTCTAATTATGTGCAATATTAGTCTGTCTACCTACATGCTGTGATGTAATAGCTAGGTGTTACATGTGTAAATGTCTGTGAAAATAGTCTATATCTTGTCTGCACATTGAGTCCGGAGACACAGAATTTCATTCAGTTTTTGCACTTGTGTGATTTCTGAATGACAATAAAGTTTACTTTGACTTTGATTGTGTAAAAAGCAAAAGTGAACTGATCTGAGCAGCATTTTCAGCCACAACCTGGGCTGCAACAGCAGCAACGCAAATGACAAGGAGAGATAAAAAGATGTCAAACACATGACAATACAGCAAGTAATTAACAATGATTACATCAGGAACACAGCAAACAACTAAGTAATTAAACATTTAAGATTGCTTGACCACTTACAACTCCTTAGAGTTAGTTGTGTCTTCAATTGTGCCCTAACACATCCAGAATGTTTCCTGTTTATCGATCCTGCAGCAACAGTTATGTACTACCTTTAGACTGTGCAAACATACTAGAACTGACTCTCTGATCTGGGCAGTTGTGTAATTAGACTGACCTTGCCTTAATAAAATCATCTGGCTTGACCTTCAGCTCATTATTCTCAGAAAATGACTGCAGCCATCTCAAAGGTTCACACAGCTGATTAGTGTCTCAGTACACACACTGCTACCTTCTACCCAAAACCTGATCTGATCCTGTCTGTAGTCGGCTGTTGCCCAAACACACACACACACACACACACACACACACACACACACACACACACACACACACACACACACACACACACTCACTCACACACTGTTATGCAATGACAAACACTGAATGTAGCTGTCTGCACCCTCTTGCACATACCTCAAGGTTATGTTTTATGATAAACCTGGTTGGCTGCCCATCAATAAAACTATTTACTTGGACCCAGAACTTCAGAAAATATGGCTTGAAGTCTGTTTCTGCCTGCTTCATGTTTCAACATTACATGCAGGGATGTTGTCATCTCACTCCAGTCAGCAGATTGTCATTTTCTTTCCCTTGAAGTGCTCAAAGTACGTTTCACTGCGGACTGTATTTTCTGTCTTATGTTGATTCATTGCTTGTCATTGAAAGCTGCTTGACAGCACGTAAAAGGTGCTCTAAGACACGTAGGCATTTAATTATGAACTCACAAAGCCAAGTGTTGTCATACAACAACTCTATTGTGTGTTCTCATCTTGTTCAGACCATGTATCATGTCTGCTTGTGTTTTATGTAAAGACAATTTCTGCATGTCAACTGACAACCTCTCAGTTAACCGTCTGAGATACTGCAAGGTAATCAAAGCAAAGGAAAGCTAAACAATTCCTCAACCACCCTTGTAACCCTGTCAACTGTTAATAGCAATAGTTAAGGCACTGGTGTGTGCATAAAATAAAAAAATCTGTTATACACCCAATACAACCAATACAAAAACAGAGGCAATAAAGTCGTACAAATGCCTATAAATCACAACAGATTACTTCTGATACACCAACAGACCAAGGTCACATGTGGCAAACTGAAAAAAAAAACTGTTTTACAATGCTGCTTCTCATTGTCCAGCAAGCTTAGATACCCCCCCCCCCCCACAGAAATGAAATCTGGTACGTATTTTCTTCCCAAAATAGTAAACACCTATGTCAGAAACAAAACATTCACTTTAAGTCATGTCTCTTTGTACTACTTACCAAATAATTTTTAGTCCCTGGTTTCATCTCATCTAGTCAATATCACCTACCTTCCTAATTGCCAATATATCGTGTAGTTTGTTCAACTATGTAATTAATGTAAACACATTATATATCTTCCACCATATTTTGAATATATTCTATTTTTCGTTTTGCAAAGGATATTAAAAAGTTATAAAACTTGTGTTTCGAGAATTGATTGCACACTCATGTGAACAATATGCTACTCCCATTAACAAATTAAAACAAAATAAAATTACATAGATAAAACGTGCAGTTCAGTGCAGTGCCATATATGGGGTGTACATCAGGTGGTCAGATTGGTAAAATTCATAGCATGCCCAATCTACACATTAAACTTCCTGTTTTGTTTTCTACACCAAAACCTTTATCTACCTCTCAAATCTTTATCCAGTTCAAGTTATTGCGTGCTTGCCTGTGTCTCAGAGATTTTTAGAAAAAGGTCCACTCTCAGTATGGCAGTAAAGTTCGCTTAAATCCAGTTTTCTATTCTAAAGATATAAAACACTTGTCTTGTTTTACCAGACACCCACATGCTTGACCCCTACAAAACTTTTTTCTTTTAATTCCTCAATCCTGAACCTCTTAACCATAGAACAATAGCCAAAAACGTAAACTCTTTGTGATGCCCCCATGCTGCGCCAGTAAAAGATGAAACCTTACCAAGACGGGGAGGACCTTGTGCTAAGTATTTGCAGTAGAAGGCAGGTGGAGTCTGGGGGGATCTATGGCTACAGGGAGCCAGCCAGCAAAATCCCAAGTTACTATGGTGGCGCTTAGGATTGCAGGCATATGACATGACTGTACAACACTGCAGTGGGGTCAGCAATGCCAATGCAGATGTGCTCTCAAGACAGGGAATGGGGTATCATATTCCCAGATAGGCTTACAGTATTTCTTTCAAGCCACATTTCTCAAGAATCACTTGAAAACTAGCTTGAGTCTTCAAAGGGAGGGTGTGTGTGATGATAGGAGGTACTGTCAGCCATGCCAGGGAAAGTAGAGGAGTGATGTATGACTTGTGCCAGCACAGCTGGCTGGAATTTTATAACTAATTATATGTCATTTGTATATCAAACTGATTTGTACAGATGCTTGTGCTGAAAATGTATTTGTAAGGTTTGCTTGTGTTAAAATGTATCAACACACTCTTGTGTGGGGTCATTTACTGCACTGTTATAACTTGATATTACTTGTGAACCTCTGCTATCTCTGTAAAAACAAAAACAAAAAAAAAAATCTTGCTTTTTTCCCACTTTTCTGAGATTTAAAAAAGTTCAGTTACAGGCTTGCTGTTCCTGAACTGTTTGTAAGTTTCTGTGAGGCCATTTTTGCTTGGGCTAAAGGAAAGTCTCTCTGTTGATCAGTGGCAGTGAAAAACATTGAGCAGCTCCCCTGCCCCCTGTGGGAATGGTTACTGACTTGAAACTGTAGTTTTATTGGCCGTATTGGGTCAATTCCTGGCTGTTTTCAGCCCCTGCTATCAAGCACGCTTTAGCGAGATTTAGCGCGGAGTTGCCACTAGAGCAGCATCGGGCAGCTCCGGTTTAACAAGGTTAAACTTTTTCTGGCTCCATAAAGTCTGTTCTTCATTTTTTTCCCTTAGAACTGCTCTACTAGTAATCTAAACAGTATATCCCTTAACTAAAAAGCGCAGCACTTGTTCCTAAAAGCTTTTTTTTTTTTTCTCCAAAAAAAAAAAAAAAAGCTCAACACTTGTCTTAAAAGCATCTTCTTTTCAGGCTTAGCACTTCTGTATTATACAAAGTCCCTCACTAGCGACCCCCAGGAGTACCCACTTCCTTACTAAGTCCTCTCTCATTCAGTTACACCCCAAACTTCTTAATTTCTCTAGCATGTCGAAGGCCAGATGCTGGCGTCCTCTCCTGTCCAGTTGGTGAATCTGGGAATATTGAGGCAATGTTACAATTGCCTCATGTACACAGACAACCCTCTCCTCCTCCCACATAACACAAATACTTGCGAGAGATGCAGCTATTTAGCCAAACTGGAGGCTGAGCTCTCTCAACTCAGGACTGGCAAGACCAGACAGGAGGAGAAGGCAACTACACACACCACAAAACCAGTCTCACATAAAGCTATCACAACAATGAATCAAACACATAAACACACAAAGACATACTCGAGGCTCTGAGCAAAAATTTACCTAAACAGCAGAGGCCTCCAAAGCAGACACCCAAGCAACTGCCACCTCATGACACACCACAGGCAACACATAAAACACAAAATCAGTGTGCAAAGCAGTCACAGCCCTTAAGGCCAAATACAACACCAAACATACTTGTCATAGGTGACTCCATAGTCAGACACACTGACGTCCCACTCACCAGGCTGAACAAGGAGAGGGTCACAGTAAGCTGCCTATCGGGCACTAGAATCCGCCACATAACATAAGCACTTGGGTCACTCCACAGCAAGTACAAATATGACACAGTCATTGTCCATGCTGGTGTGAACGACCTGAGACGTACCTCCCTGGACTACATGAAAAGAGACATAGAGGAGCTCTCTGATTATGTAGCCCAGGCAGGTATGACCCTGACCCTGAGCAGCATCCTTCCTTCACCAAGAATGATGCCACAACATAGAGACAAGATGATCAGCTTTAACAATTGGCTTAATTTCTGGTGTCATTCAAGGGGATCCAGTGTCTGTCTGCCTGGGATGACATGCTTGACAAGCCACGCTGCTTACAAGGGACGGCTTGCACCTGTCACCCCTGGGATTCCGGATATTGGCTAAGGCTCTTGCCACCTCCATAGTGCCTTTTTTAGGCAAGGCTCAAATTCTAAACCTACCACCCTAAAAAACAAAATGGGAAGAAACTAAGGGTAATGCTGCTCAATGCCAGAAGTCTAAATCTCAAAATGCACACACTCGAGGCCCTTCTCAGTATGGAGAACATCGATGTCTGTGCTGTGACTGAAACCTGGTTCAAGGCTCCTGAGAGCACCCCGGCACTATCAGGTTTTACCTCATATCATGCATTCCGGCCCCAAAACCTGACCACACCACAAAAGGAGGGGGTGTATCCATATTCATCAAGGATACCCACACCTCCAGGTTGGTGGCAATGCACGAAGCATAGGAAACCATCCAGGTGCAATTAACCATAGGCAAAACTGCTCTACAATTTGTAGCATGCTACAGGCCACCCTCTCAAACTCAGGAACCCCACACAGCCTTCCTGAAGACACTGGAGGGTATAAATGTATCTCCAAACACCATTATATTGGGTGACTTCAACTACCCGAATATAGACTGGGAACATTACTCAAGCCCAAACTTTCTAGCCCAAAGGTTCCTGGAGTTCATAAATTCAAATGCCATGGAACAACTAGTCACCATTCCCACAAGAGGAGAAAATATACTAGATCTCATCATCACAAACATGGGGACAAAATGCTCCACACCGGACATATATCCCTCATTGGTGAGATCAGATCATAAACTAATCTCACTGGATATCCACATCCTGCCCCCACCCCAAACAAAAAAGACCACAGTGAAGAACTTCTCTAAAGCAAACTTCACACTACTCAAGACTGGTGTGGTATCCTTCAAGGCCCCCGAGCCAGTGGAAACCACAACCCAAGCTGCAGAAGCCCTTACAAATGCCTTCTACGAACACCTCCAGGACTGCATGGATCAGGCAATCCCTAATAAAACCAAGACTCTTTCCACCAAGGGCAAACGTCCAGTCTGGTGGACCCCAGCCATAAACAAACTTTACAATAAGAGGAGAAAGCTGTTACATGATAGAGCAAAATCCATAAAAAAAGACACCCTTGATCATTATTAGTAAAAAATACGAGCACTCATAAAATCATCCAAGGCCAACTTTGAGAGAAAAATTGCCATAGATTCAAAAGACAATCATAAGGCCTTCTTCAGCTATGTTAGAAACCTGGGTGGAAACTCCCAGATATGCTCAGAATTAGTCCAAAATGATACAAAATCACTGAACCCACAGACATTGCCAACATACTGGCAGACAGGTTCAGTGCAAACTTCACCCCAAAGGAGAGAGAACTATCCCAGCGGAGTGCAGCCTCCCAGACATCTCCAATGCGCAGGTGAAAGCTGCTCTCTCTAAAGCTAAAAACACAGCATCAATGGGACCGGATGGTGTCCCTGGCTGTGTGCTACACGAACTCAATGAGGAAATAAACCCGCACATAAGGCAGCTGTTTAATCTTAGCCTTACCACAGGATACGTGCCCAAGGAGTGGCGTACGGCAACTGTGGTCCCACTCCACAAAGGCGGTGCCTCTACGGACCCTGGTAATTACCGCCCCATAAGCTTAGCAAGCCTGGTCTGCAAAGCTATGGAGAGGATCATAATGGAACTCATAAACAAAGACATAGGGGACTTGCAGACATTGGACCCGACCCAGTTTGGCTTTGTCAAGGGCAGATCATGCCTTTTGAACTTGGTTGACTTCTTCGAAACAGTCACCAAGGCCATTGATGAGGGAAAGGCAGTCCATACAGCCTACCTTGACCTTGCAAAGCTTTGACGCAATACCCCACTCGGGTATTATAGAGAAACTTACCAGCTTAAACGTAAACCCATATGTCACAAGATGGGTTGCAAACTGGCTGAAGGACAGAACCCACAGGGTTAGAGTAGCTGGCGCCATGTCAGACTCCAAGCCGGTCACAAGTGGTGTCCCACAGGGCTCAGTCCTTGGCCCCCTGTTGTTCGGCATCTACTTCTCAGAAGTACAGGCTAACATAGGAGGACTATGGCTGACAAAGTTTGCAGATGACTGCAAACTGGGAGCCATAGTGGAAAGTACATCGGACACAGATATCATTCAGAGGGGTCTCACGGAAACTGATAGCTGGTGCCAGAGCCATGGCCTGAAGTTAAATGCCAAAAAATGTATAGTCATACCCTTCGGGAAAAACAAGGTAACCCCAAGCTACCATATAGGTGGCAATCCACTAAGCACAGAAGAGGTTATCAGGGACCTGGGGACCCAGGTTGACAGTGGCCTTTCTTTTGACACTCACATTGCTAAAGTGGTTAGAAAAACCTTCTACATTACCCACCTGATCATGAAGGGATTCACATCCAGATCAAGTGAGGTCATTGTTCCCCTGTACTCTTCACTTATCAGACCAATGATCGAGTACAATGCCCCATTCGGGATGTATCTCACCCGACACCTGCAGCAATTGGAGAGACTCCAAAAGTTCCTCACCAAAAGGATAAAGGGACTCCAAAATCTGTCATATGCTGCCAGACTGAAGAAACTCCAGCTCTATTCAGTCGCATACCGTCTGCTCAGAGGTGACCTGTGCCTGACATACAAGGCCATGTCCAACCCGGAATTAATGGGCATGCTCCACCTCAAAAATCCAAATCTACCAGATCCACTAGAGCAAGCGACTTAAACCTTAGCACGGATATAAATAGGACATGCTGGAGGGATAGATTTGTCACCCAGAGACTCTCTATGTTGTGGAATAAAATCCCGGTCCATGTGAGGCAGAGCACCTCGCTGGCTCTGTTCAAGAGAAATCTTGACCGGTGGATGGGAGATCGTAGGTTTACCCCGGGAATCATCTCTGTGTCACTGCTGGACAGAGGCACAACAAACTAATGGGCACAGTATTTTTTTAACATAAGGGGTGGCGTAAGCCACAAAAACTCTGGGCTAGGCTTATAAATGCCTTAGGGCAGATAGCCTAGTATAAACCTATGAACCTATAAACCTATGAACCTAACAGTGCACCCTGCTGGAATGAAAGAAATGTACATGTATTACTCTAACCGAATTAAATGTATATGTTTTAATAGAGGACACTAGGACAGCAGAGGTTAGCCAGCTAGCTTACTTTAAGAAAAATAAGGTAAATGTAAATGAGCTGTTACATCATTAAAATGGTAACCCGCAGTGCTGAATAGGACTGGAGACAGTGAATCTGGAAAAAGCCTTTGTTCATTAGCTCAGTAAAAAGAGGAGAAGCCCCAGGCACTGCCATAAACATGAAGATGTGTATTGTAGCCATCTATGCTAAATTCCTGTCTCATCTTCAAAGGTGATACTGTGAGAACCTAGATTGAAGGTGACCAGATGAAGTCATTCTGCAGGCCATGTTTGAAATATTTCACAGGGAGTAATCTCTAGAGTATTCTGTTTTGGGGAACCTGACTAGAAAGACTGCTCATGTATTTCTCACACACACACACACACACACACACACACACACACACACACACACACACACACACACACACACACACACACGCACACACACACACACAGTTATATAACGATCATAAGTTTTGTATTTCTCAGAATACTTCACCAACAAGCAACATGGACAGAACTGTCTGGCCTCGTATTGAAGCTGACATCTAGGTGAATAAAACGGCTGCTGAGAATTTTGGTGTACTTTGAATGCTGACTGTTGAACTTCAGTTTGTTAAGAAACCATTAAAATAGCATTTAACTTATTCACTGAGACCAACTATATAACAGTTTAAGACTTTGAATCTAAAGGGAAATACCGCTGTGAAGATGAAGTTATGGTGAATCGTGATGCTATTTATGCTTCTATAGTAAAAAAAAAATCATTCTAGAAACAAACTCGTTTGTACCATGAATGTAATTTGTCAAAAGTTCAGGATTTATATATTAGAAATGAGAATGCGATTTTCCAAATCTTCTGTGGAAGCAGAGATATTTTACAGTGAAACTACCTCTGAGCTGTTTGTTGGCATTGTCTGTAGTGACTAGATCTATCTGTAATGACTAGTTGTATCAATTAATCCTGTATATATTCTACCTTGGTGATTTTACTGCCATGTACAACCACATATTCACGTCCTTTGTATATTCACTCTTGCTTAGTCTATCTTATGCCTCATGCCAAGGTCTTAGCCAATACCATTCTCCGAAGTGGTTAACAGACAGACAAACAATACTTCTAAATACAACTCCCAGTAACTCAAAATATTTTGAGGTGTTTACCTCTTAATGACTGTATCCATTCCAGCAGGCCACTAACAGTAGCACCTTGAGATTTGTAGTAAGTGACAATTTGTAAGAATTCTTGCGCCAGAAAGATGGCTGTTGGAATACAAAAAAAAAAGTAAACTTAATTTTTTTTACTTTTGCTTTCAAATAATATGCATATTACACATCAGCCCACTAAAAACATTTCTATTTGGATGCATATTTTTTTAAAATTGGACAGCTAAACTGTGTAGAAGCTGAACTGTTTATGTGAAAGACTAACACAGCATTCACCTAGGTACTGCAACTCTTTTGCATGATTATAAGTCCCATCTGCCAAATTTCACTACCATTCTATTGCTTCATGAAGAATAATTTCCTCTAATTGCAAATGATGTGTATTTTAAGTTTCTAGTTTACCTTTTCCCATCTGGTAAGTCTACTACAAACATTTCTTTCCTGTAATTTCACATCTCCCAACTCTTTGCACAGAACGTACCAGGCAAACTCCCTTTCTGCACATCTGACATCCCTATCCCATAATCCACATTTTACACTTCCTTAAAAAATGAGTCCTTTCATTTTCCTTTTACCTGTGCCAAGGAGCTGGCCTGACGTTTTTCATATTACAATGCACTGCCTTACTATACTGTGGCACACCAGCCTTACTATAACGTGATACACCAGCCTAACTACACAGTGACACACCAGCCTTACTATAGTGTGACACACCAGCCTAACTATACCCTGACACACCAGCCTAACTATATCGTGACACACCAGCCTTACTATACCGTGACACACCAGCCATACTATAGTGTGAAACACCAGCCTAACTATACTGTGACACACCAGCCTAACTATATTATGACACACCAGCCTAAGTATACCGTGACACACCGGCCTTACTATAGTGTGACACACCAGCCTAACTATACTGTGGCACACCAGCCTTACTATAACATGATACACCAGCCTAACTATACCATGACACACCAGCCTTACTATACCGTGACACACCAGCCTTGCTATATTGTGACACACCAGCCTAACTATACTGTGACACACCGGCCTTACTATACTGTGACACACCAGTCTTACTATACCGTGATACACCAGCCTAACTATACTGCGAGACACTAGCTTTACTATACCGTGAGACACCAGCCTTACTATAGTGTGACACACCAGCCTTTCTATACTGTGACACACCAGCCTTACTATACTGTGACAAACCAGTCTAACTGTACCGTGACACACCAGGCTAACTATACCGTGACACACCAGCCTTACTATACTGTGACACACCAGCCTTGCTATAGTGCGACATACCAGACTTACTATATTGTGACACACTAGCCAAACTATACTGTGACACACAAGCCTTACTATAACATGATACACCAGCCTAACTATACCGTGACACACCAGCCTTACTATAGTGTGACACAGCAGCCTAACTATAGTGTGACACACCAGCCTATCTATATCATGACACACCAGCCTTACTATACCACGACACACCAGCCTAACTATACCATGACACACCAGCCTAACTATGCCGTGACACACCAGCCTTACTATACCATGACACACCAGCCATACTATAGTGTGAAACATCAGCCTAACTATACTGACACATCAGCCTAACTATATTGTGACACACCAGCCTAAGTATACCATGACACACCAGCCTTACTATAGTGTGACACACCAGCCTTACTATACTGTGACACACCAGCCTACCATCAAACAAGCAAACCAGCAACTACAACTTAGTTCTGGACTTTTCTATGATTGAATGGACGTTGGGAATAATTCCTAACAGTACTAACCCAGCTTAATCTACCTTGTCTTAAAATCAGGAAACCCAGACAAGTATAAACACCTTAAAAAAACAGCAGTGCTACAAAAAATTTGAATTAGTCACAGCAATACTTTGCTAGATGAAATAACTAACTGATTTGCATGTTTTTCACATAATTTTGGATCATGCAAGTATTTTGAAGTAACGAATACTGTGTCTCTGCCATAAAAACAGCTCTGCAGAGGTAGCTGCAACTCCACTTGTAGGAGTTAGACCATTGACACTAAATCAGCTTCTCTATCTCTGTCATCAATCTTACCGGTGGGACTGTTGTAAAACAGACAATAGTCGTGTCTGTCTATGCAAAACTTTCAGTAGATTTGCAAAACTCTTGCCTATTGCAGGTGTCATATTTCAGCATTCAAGTACCTGGACTATTCAATCTGGGCCACATTCACGAAGGCTTGCACGGAGTCTAAGAGTAGAGTAAGACTCCATGCAGCCAACATGTCCGCCGAGCGATCCAGGAACAGCCAGTAGGGGCATGCAACTGAGCTCTCCAAACTAGTCCTACACGGACAGGGCTTGGATATGCAAATTACCTCAATTGCAGGTGAAAGCTATGCAAATTAGGTAAATTTGCGATCCAGGAAACCCGAACCTCTCTAAGTAGGAGTAGTGTTATTTGCAGAAATGTACTCAGTTGATAATTAAGTAGGTTCTGCAAACAGCAAAACGGAGCCATGACAGCTGCAAAAAAAGCATGCATTTACAGGAGGAAGCATGCCAATGGCCAAAAATATGGCCATTGGCAATGGGAAGTGATGCAAAATAGAAATAAAATAACTTTTTTTTTTATCCCGATCTCCGAGGTTTAACCATAGCGCAACACCGGGCAAACGCGCTGCACCCTAAAAAACAGAAAATTAATAATTAAGATCCACAAATGTGGATTTTATAGCTAAAATCAATTTAAAATGCAAGTTAATGGCAGGCTGAAGACAACATGGCCACCGAGTAGAGCTCAGTCTAAGAGATGTAACCAAGCATTAGTAGGCAATCCTTTGCAAATGAGAGTTAGGATAGTGTATCGCAAGTTTACATAGGAAATGAGCACAGTCAGTGGAGTGTAGCAGTAGGATAAGGGGAGTAACAGAGTAGAAGATAGGTGACATCACAAGGGGGGTATGTATGAAAGGAGTGAAGCTCATTGGAGCAGAGTGTCATGTGTTAGCTGACAATTACATATTATTGAAAGAGGTGTGTCAACAGGTAGGCTAGGGAAGGGGTATGTCATGGATAACACCAAAGTTTCTTGCTGAGCGTGCATGTGCGCCTGTAAACCCGAGTAAGACAGTGTGTATGCGTATAAGCATGTGTGCACGCGTGTAAGCTTGAATAAGCATATGTAAGGCTGTGTAAACAGTTGTAAGCGAGTTTGCGCCGGTCTGCGTGTGTTTCAACAAGAATATGCAAGTTTTAGTCTGTGTAAGCATGTGTGCGCACGTGTTAGCTTCTGTGTGCGTGTTTGTGCTTGTGTGCGTGGTGCTCCCCCATGAGGACACAGAAAGGAAAAAGGAAGCACACCAAATAGTAGGGAAGTTACCAGGGAGTACTAGCAGAGCTAGTAGGCGAAAATAATCAGAATCAGGCAATTACCCAGGCAGAACACTAGCCCAGCCCAGCGCAGCACTTAAAACTCTGCAAACAACAGTCCATTATGTTTCTCTCAAGAGACACTGCAACACTGCAGTAAGTTAATAGAAGTGAAAACTGAAAAGGCTTTACTGAGACAAAAAATGTTAGGGGCTGCCATTGCTGTTATAAGGCGACATATGCAACATGCTGAGGGCGGTGATAATGCAAATGCTGCTGGACAACCCACAGTGAGAAGACGGAGAAGAGTGTACAGGCCCAGGGTAACCTACCAGGGGTTACATGAGCTGGAGATAGTGGAGCACTATAGAGTGGACAGAGACCTCTTGCAGCAAATTGTTGAGCTGTGCAAGCCACACCTCACACACAGAACCAACAGAGGAGAACCCATCCCAGTGGAAACCAAGGTATGTGTTGGCCTAAGAATATTAGCAACAGGTACCTTCCAGAGACCAACTGGTGATATGATGGGGATATCACAGGCATCAGCATCCAGGGTACTGCACCAGTTCCTGGATGCCATGTCAGCACATGTCGGTGATCATGTATATTTCCCCAATTCCCGTGAGGTATTGGCCAGCAATATGCGCCTCTTCCAGCAAATAGCGGAATACCCTGAGGTAGTGGGTGCAATAGACTGCACGCACATACGCATCAAAGCACCAGCCGGTGAGCGGGGTGGGGTCTACTTCAACCGCAAGGGCTTCCCCTCCATCAACTGCCAGGTTGTGTGTGATGCCCAGGGCATAATACTGAATGTGTGTGCTGGCTGCCCTGGAAGCCACCATGATTCCCATATCTGGCATCTGACGCAGCTGTACCAGACATTTGCCAATGGGGACATCCCACATGGTCACCTAGTGGGGGATGCTGGCTATGCACTGGAGCCGTGGCTGATGACACCCATCAGAAACGCACACACACCTGAACAGGAATGCCATAATGAGGCACACGCACAAACATGAAATGTAATTGAGCGTGTGTTTGGGCTGCTGAAGTCATGGTTCCAGTGCCTGGACACATCTGGTGGAGCCTTGCAGTACTCACCAACTACATGTACCCAAATTGTCATGGTATGTGCTATGCTACATAATATGATCCTGCGAAAACAGCTGCAGCAGGACCAGCATAGGCCCGGGCCAAACAACCCCCCCACCATTGCCAAGGCCATCACAGGCAGAGCGTGACTCAGAGGAGGAACAACCTGAGCCTGCCCCAGTAGGCAGAAGGAGGCGTGCCCAGAATGCTTTGGCCTTGGCAAAGAGGCAATGCATAGCACATACACTGGCTCAGTAGGAACTCTGGAAATGATACCTCTCTCTGACCCGCACATATAGTAAAAGGGATGCCTACGTTGACACTACCTGCTTTCAAACATGTACAGGGAGTGTAGTATGTGCATCTGACATAGGCAGCCCTGCATCAACACCTGAGGCATGATTGCCATGTGTTAAGCAATATAAAGCAGTGCTAAACAGCATTTACCACCATGTAGTATATGTAAACAAAATCGCACACACCAACTAGTACAAATGTGGTCAATGTTGAGTAATATTGGCCAACGTCCAGCAATGATGGTTAATATTGAGCAATGTTGGACAAGCTGGGTCTAAGTAGGGCATAGCTGAACAAAAGCCAACATGCTCATAGTTGCTCTACTGGCCCTTAAGCAGTCTGGTCGGCTCAGTATTAAAATATAAGTGGTGATGGGCCTCGAACCCAGGATATTGTGCACTATAGTCATAGTACTGAACCACTAAACCATGACAGTATTGCAGTGGTTACCCTCTATGAAGAAATGTTGATAAGTCTATGCAAAGTATTCCATGGAAACCCTGCAGGCACAGCATAATCCCTGTCAAGTTATGACACAAAGGTGAGTCCTGCAGTAAGAATAGAACCTGACTTTCAACACACACAGTAGAAATGTTAATATTGGACATGTACACATACATCAACAAATGTAGTGGACCTCAGACAGCAACATACTGAAAGGTCACACTGGGCATGCTCACACACTTGAATACATGAGACAAATGTCAGGCAACAGAACACTGACAGTCTGAACTGGGCATGCTCACACACTTAGACCATGTTGGAGTACAGCAGTGGGCCACACATATCAGGCAGTTGCATGTGTTAACCCGGGAACCTCTCACTATCCAGCAATCTGCCCTGTGCACACACTTATATGACAACAGACACGTATATAATATAGTGGAACCCTGTCATAATCAAATATGTTCTGCAGATACCTAAGTGGTTCATATAAAGTGGGAAAGCAAAGATGATAAAAACCTGCAAACAGTATCAGCAATAAACATTGTGCATCATGAACATTATCATAGGTTCAGAGGTTGATACTAGGCTATCTGCCCTAGGGCATGTACAAGCATAGCCAGAGTGTGTTTGGCTTCTGCAACCCAGTCAAATCAGAACACTGTGCCTGTGAATGGTAGGTCACACAAGATAGCCCATTTATGTTTAGTGTATTGTACCTTGGTCTAGCAGGGACCCAGAAGATATCCCATGGGTAAACATACGATCACCCATCCACTTGTCAAGATGTCACCTGTAGGTGGTCAGTGGGTGGCTCTGCCTATGCAAAACCTGGACTACACTCTGCAGTGAGTGGAGCCTTTCGGATAATAATATGTCCCCCCAGCATATCCTATTAACATCTGTGCTGAGGTATATGTCCCTGGAGTGTGTAGCTCCAAGGGAGTTGGATATCCTGAGGTGGAGCATGTCCACTAATTCTGGGTCAGATATTGCCTTAAACTACAGGCACACAACACATCCGTGTAGGTGGTAAGTGACTGAGTAGAGCTGAAGGTACTGTATCTGAACTGTGCAGGGCATCCGTGTGAGTCCCTACATCTGCTTGATGAGTAACATTTGTGGCCATTACAGTTGCTGCAGGTATTGGGTAAGGTACATCCCAAATGTGTCATAGTAACCAAGCATGGTCGTGATGAGTATAGGGGTACAATGACCACATGTGATCAACATGTGAAACCATGTGGGATATGGTGGGCTATGTAGAAGTACTGTCTAACCACTTTGGCAATGTGATTGTCAAAGGCGAGAGTACGAACAGGTCGTGTCCCCAAATCCGTAACAACTACTACTGTATGTAATGGATTACTACCTATGTGGTAATGTGTGGGCATGTTGTCATTCTCAAAGGGGATGACTATGCAACTAATGGCATGTAGCCATAGGCCATGGCTCAGGCACCAGTCATCCTATCTCTGTGAGACCCTGTATGAGTATGCATGTGCCAGCTGGAGAGTTGATTATGGCACCCAGTTTGCAGTCATCTGTGAACATGGGCAGCCATATCCCTCTTGTGATAGCCTGTACATCACACAAATATATACTGAACAAGAGTGGTCCCAAGACTGAGCCTTGTGGGATGCCATGTGTAACTGGTGTATAGTCAGACATGTCACCTGCAACACTGAGAATGTGGGTGCTATCCCTGATTCAGGTAGCAATCCATCGTGTGAGATATGTGTCGATACTGATGCCAATGAGCCTATGCATAATGGCTGAGTGGGGTATTGTGTTGAAGGGTTGTGCAGGGTCCAGGCAGGCTGTGTGGACAACTGTCCCAACATGATGGACCTGGTAACTGTTTAAAGAATACAAACAGGTCCAACAGGCAAGATCTTCCCACAACAATGCTGTATAGTGTAGGACCCAGTGCCTGTAGGTTTCCCATGCCTATGTGCATGAGTCCCATTACAATACACTCCATAGCTTTGCAGAACAGGCTAGTTACCCTTATAGGCCGATAATATCTGTGGTCTGTTGTGGCAGTATTCAGTGGAGCGGGACCACTATTGCTGTACGCCATTCCTTGGGTACAAATCCTGCAGTAACTCTGATATTGAACAGTGACGTAATGTGAGGGTTACATCTGTCATGAAGGCCATGTACAACACAGGCCGCAACACCGTCTGGTCCCATTGATGCTGTGTTGTCCGCTGTGGGGAGGGCAGCACTCACCTGTTTATTCGTGATGTCAGGGAGGTTACACTCTGTTGGGATGGACAGTACCTCCTTAGGGGGAATGGGGGGGAGACATCTGCACTGAACCTGTTTGCCAGGATGTTGGCAATGTCTGTGGGTTCAGGGTATGTTTAGTCAGCATGCAGCAACACACAGCATATCAGTGAGTTTCCAGCCAGGTACCTGAATTAACTGAAGAAGGCCTTGTGAGTGTCCGATGTGTCTGGCGCAATTGTCCGTTAGAAGCATGCCTGACATAAATACATGAGTGATTGTAGCTGTCTGCTAGTACAGATCACAGATGCCTTCCCTGTCTGGGATTGTGCTCTATCATGTAGTAGCTTCCTCCTTTTGTTGTATAGCATATTAATTAATTGGAGGAGTGAGTCCAGTTGTTATTTTGGATAGCACGATCCATGCAGTCCGCTAGGTGTCCATAGAATGTGTATGTAAAGGATTCAGCAGTCTGAGCCATACTTACCACTGACCCAGGGTCTCTGAAGGATACCACCGTGGTATGGAGAAGTGTGACGTTACCAATGAGGGGTATATCGCAGGTGTGGAACATAGAGTCCCCATGTTGGTGATGATCATGTCCAATATGTTATCCCCTCTTGTGGGTGTGGTGCCCAGTTGTACCATAGCATATGAGTTTACAAATAGTAGCAACTGTTGGGCGAGGGTGTTGGGGCCTGAGTACTATCCCCAGTCAATGTGTGGGTATTTGATGTCACCCAATATAATGGTGTTTGGGGAGACCCTCATATTGTCCAGAGTTCCCAGGAAAGCCGAGTGTGGTTGCTGAGTTTGTGAGTATGGTCTGTAGCAGGCAACAAACCAAAAGGCAGATTTGCACAATGTTCATAGGTTCATAGGTTCATACTAGGCTATCTGCCCTAGGGCATTTATAAGCCTAGCCAGAATGTGTTTGGCTTTCGCCACCCATTTTAAATTTATTTTGCTATGCCCTTTTTCGAGGTTAGTATACTGTGCCTCTGTCTAACAGTGACACAGAAGTGATACCCGGGGTAAACCTACGATCTCCCATCCACTCATCAAGATTCCTCTTGAAGAGAGTCAATGAGGGACTCTGCCTAACCTAGACTGGGATTTTATTCCAGAGTGAAGGGAGCCTCTGGGTTATGAATCTGTCCCTCCAGCATGTCCTATTTATTTCAGTGCTGAGGTTCAAGTCTCTCGAGCGCGTAGCTCGATGGGATTTGGATTTTCTGAGGTGCAGCATGTCCATTAATTCCGGGATGGAAATGGCTTTTTACGTCAGGCACAGATCGCCTCTGAAGAGGCGGTATGCCACTGAGTAGAGCTGGAGTTTCTTTAACCGGGCAGCATATGGCATCTGTTTGAGCCCTTTGATCCTCTTGGTGAGGTACTATTGGGGTCTTTCCAGTTGCTGCAGGTGTCTGGTAAGGTACATCCCAAAGGGGGCATTGTACTCAATTATGGGCCTAATAAGGGATGAGTAAAGAGGCACGATGACATCCCCTGATCTAGATGTGAATCCCTTCATGATTAGGTGGGCTATATAAAATGTTTTTCTAACCACTTTGGCCACGTGGTTGTCAAATGAGAGATTGCTATCAACTTGGGTCACCAGGTCCCTAATTACTTCTTCTGTACTTAATGGATTACCACCTATGTGGTAATTTGTGGGCACTTTGTTTTTGCCAAAGAGGATGACTATACACTTTTTGGCATTTAGCTTGAGGCCGTGGCTCTGGCACCAGTTGTCTGTTTCTATGAGGCCCTTTTGGAGGATGCTTGTGTCGACTGGAGAGTCGATTATGGCCCAGTTTGCAGTCATCTGCGAACTTGGTCAGCCACAGTCCTTCCGTGTTGGCCTGTACCTCCGAGAAATATATACTGAACAAGAGAGGTCCCAGGACTGAGCCTTGTGGGACACCACTTGTAACTGGTTTGGAGTCTGACATGGCTCCAGCAATTCTAACCATGTGGGTTCTGTACTTGAGCCAGTTTGCAATCCATCTAGTGACATAGGGGTTTATATTTAAGCTGGTGAGCTTATCTATAATGCCCGAGTGGGGTATTGTATCGAAGGCTTTTGCGAGGTCCAGGTAGGCTGTGTGGACCACCTTCTCCTCGTCAATGGCCTTGGTGACTGTTTCAAAGAAATCAACCAGGTTTAAGAGGCAGGATCTGCCCTTAACAAAGCTGAACTGGGTAGTATCCAGTGTTTGTAGGTCCCCAATATCTTTATTTATGAGGTCCATGATGATCCTTTCCATAGCTTTGCAGACCAAGCTAGTCAGGCTTATGGGGCGATAGTTTCCAGGATCCGTTGAGGCACCACCTTTATGGAGAGGGACCACTGTTGCTGTACGCCACTCTTTGGGCACATATCCTGTAGTAAGGCTGAGATTGAACAGTAGTTTTATGTTTGAGTTTAGCTCTTCTTGGAGTTCATGTAGGCGCAGCCGGGACACCATCTGGTCCCATTGATGCTGTGTTTTTGCTTTGGAGAGGCGGCTCTTACCTGAGCATCTGAGATGTCAGGGGCAGCACTCTGCTGGGATAGATATTTGCCCTTTTGGTGGGGGAGTTTGCTGAACCTGTCAGCTAGGATGTTGGCAATGTCTGTGGGTTTGGTGTATTTTTTGTCATTTTGGACTAATTCTGAGCATATCTGGGAATTACCACCCAGGTTCCTAACATAACTAAAGAAAGCCTTGTGATTATCCTTAGTGTCCTGTGCAATTTTTCTCTTGAAGCTGGCCTTAGACAATTTTATGTGTGCCCGTAGTTTTTTGCTAATACTGATCAGTGATGCCTTCCCTTATTGGGATTTTGCTCTATCATTTAGTAGCTTCCTCCTTCTATTGTATAGTTTGTTTATGGCTGGGGTCCACCAGACAGGACGTCTGCCTTTGTAGGATTGGGTCTTGGTTTTATTTGGGATCGCATGATCCATGCATTCCTGAAGGTGTTCATAGAATGCATTTATAAAGGATTCTGCGGACTGGGCATTTTCCACAGGCCGGGGCTTTGAAGGATTCCACCTCAGTTTTGAGGAGTGTGAAATTTGCTTTAGAAGTTTTTCACTGTGGTTTTCTGGGCAGGGGTGGGGTCGGGATGTGAATATCCAGTGAGATTAGTTTATGGTCTGATCTTACCAGTGAGGGATACACTTCTGGTCTGGAGCATAGAGTCCCCATGTTGGTGATGATCAGGTCCAGTATGTTTTCCCCTCTTGTGGGAGTGGTAACAAGTTGTTCCATAGCATTTGAGTTTATAAATTCTAGGAACCTTTGGGCTAGGGTGTTGGAGCTAGAGTAATGCTCCCAGTCTATGTTTGGGTAGTTGAAGTCGCCCAATATAATGGTGTTTGGAGAGACCTTCATATTTTCCAGTGTTCTCAGGAAGGCCGAGTGGGGTTCCTGGGTTTGGGAGGGTGGTCTGTAGCAGGCTATAAACTGGAAGGCAGTTTTACCCACTGTTAGTTGCACATGGATAGTCTCTGATGCTTCGTGCTTTGCCACCAACCTGGAGGTGTGGGTATCTTTGATGAATATCGATACTCCCCCTCCTTTTGTGGTTCGGTCCAAGTTTTGGGGCGAAAAGCATGGTATGAGGTATAACCTGGTAGTGCTGGGGTGCTCTCGGGAGCCCTGAACCAGGTTTCTGTTACTGCACAGATATCGATGTTCTCCATGCTAAGGAGAGTTTCAAGTGCATGCATCTTGAGGTTTAGACTTCTGGCGTTGAATAGCATTACTCTTAGTTTCTTATCCCTTGTGATACCTATGGAGGTGGGTTTGTCTTTTGAGCCTTGCCTAAAAAAGGCACTATGGGGGTAGCAAGAGCCTTTGCCAATATCTGAAAGCCCAGGGGTGACAGGTGCAAGCCGTCCCTAGCGAAGCATCGTGGCTTGTCGAGCATATCATCCCAAGCTGACAGGCATTGGATCCCCTTTGAATGACACCAGTACTTAAGCCAATTGTTGAAATTGATCATCTTGTCTTCATATTGTGGCATCATTCTTGGTGAGGGTAAGATGCTATTCAAGGTCAGAGTCATACCGGCCTGGCTACATGCTCAGAGAGCTCCTTTATGTCTCTTTTCATGTAGTCCAGGGAGGTACGTCTCAGGTCATTCACACCAGCATGGACAATGACTGAGTCATATTTGTACTTGCCTTGGAGTGACCTGAGTGCTTGTGTTATGTGGCGGATCCTAGCGCCCGACAGGCTGCTCACCGTGACCCTCTCCTTGTTCAGCCTGGTGAGCGGGATGTCAGTGTGCCTGACAATAGAGTCACCTATTACAAGTGTATCAGGTGTGTTGTTTTGTCTTAAGGGCTGTGACTGTTCGGCACACTGGCTTTGTGAGATATGTGTTGCACGTGTTTTGTTTTGGGGTAGCGGCTGCTTGGGTGTCTGCTTTGGAGGTCTCTGCTGCTTCAGCAGATCTTTATTTAGAGCCTAGTTAGGTGCATATGTATGGTCTGTGATGCTTTGTGCAGTGCTACCAACCCGGAGGTATGTGTATCTGTGATGTATATGGATACTCCCCCTATTTGTGTTGGCCATTCCAAGTTATGTGGTCAGAAAGCATGGTATGAAATATAACCTGGTAGTGCTGGTGTGCATGTGGGAGCCTGAACCATGTGTCTGTTAGTGCACAGATATTGCTATTCTCCATACTGAGGAGATTCCTGAGTGGGCGCAATTTGAGGGTAATACATCTGGTGTTGAGCAGCATTACCCTCAGTGTCATGTACTCTGTAATGTCTATGGAGGTGGGTCTCTCTTTTGAGCCCCGCTTAAATAAGGCAGTATGGTGGCAGCAAGTGCCTTAGCCAGTATTCAAAAGTCCAAGGGTGACAGGTGCAAGCTCTCCATAGGGAAGCTACGTGGCATGTCAAGCATGTCACCCCAGGCTGACAGACACTGTATCCCCTTTGAATAACACCAATATGTTAGCCAACTGTTAAACGTGATCAGTTTGTTGGTATAGTGAGACATCATACTTGGTGAGTGTAAGATGCTAGATAAGGTCAGGGTCATACTGGCCTGGGCTACATGATCAGAGAGTTCCTCTATGTATCATATCATGTGGTCCAGGGAGGAACGTCTGAGGTTGTATGCACCAGCATGGACAATGATGGAGCCAGTCCTGGACTTGCTTTGGAGTGACCTGAGTGCATGTGTTATGTGGCGGATCCTGGCACCTGAGAGACAGCTCAAAGTGACTATTCCCTTGTTTGGCCTGGTGAGTGGGACGTCAGTGTGTCTGACATTAAGTGTCACCTATTACAAGTGTATCAGGTGTGTTGTTTAGCCTGAAGGGTAGTGACTGTGTGGCACAGTGACATTGTGAACTATGTGATATGTGGGTATTGTAGTGGGGTAGCAATTGTTTGTGTGTCTGCTTTGGAGGTCTCTGCTGCTTAAGCAGAGTGTATGTAGAGCCTCTGAGTATGTGTATGTGTATTAATGTGGTTTGATTGCTGTCGCTATCAGTGTATGTGAGACTGATATGTGGTGTGTTTGGTCACCTTCACCACCTGATTGACTATGCCAGTCATGGGTTGAGAGAGCACAGCCTCCTGTATGTCAATATTGTTGCACCTCTCACATATATCTGAGTGTGTTGGGAGGAGGACAGGGTTGTCTGTGTACATGAGGCAGATGTGACATTGTGTCATAACCACAATATTCACTAGCTGGACTGGAGAGTACACACGAAACTGACCCCTGGACATGCCAGTATATTATGATGATATACTCTGTAGACTGATCACAAAGGAACAGTAGGGTGTTAAGTGTGTAAAAGAGTATAACCGGGATTAGTGCTCAGGTTTGTTGGTGTTTTGTAAAGAGTAGCTGAGAAGGAGTCCAGACTGAGAATCATGACATGTCCTTCAGCTATGTCGTAAATAGTAATGTACACTCATATATGTCCTGTACCTTACTGACAATGCCGACATCCTGTAAGACAGGCCCATATATACATACCCACCTCCCACTGATGATAGTCCCTGACATCATACCAGGAGATATCACATGTAGAATGGCTGAACAGCTCCCCCCAAAGCCAAAAGCATGGCAGCAATTGGATTACATTGTTTCCCAATATGTGTCATGCATGCACTACAGAACAAACAGACCCTGCACCTGAACAGTTTGTTGAGCCTCACCCACTCCACAGGATCTGGAACCTTCGAATGTGTTACAGCAACATATGGCACTCCCCACAAGTGTGGGTGCACAGCACACCATGGGAAGTATAGTCCAGTAAGCCTATAAAGTCTGATCTGCAAGGATATGGAGTGCATCATGGCTGAAGTCATAAACAGAGCTATTGGAGGCTGACAAACGCACAACTCTACCAACTGTGGTATGTTCATGTGCATATCATGGTTCCCAAACATGCCAAACCATTTGCAAGGCAGCCACCCAGGACATACATCACTGAACAGAGCTACACGTCCCACATAGACTTTGAATAGATCTTCATCAACATCACAGACACATGTCGTATCCACAAAACCAACAATCTGTGCATAGATATGTGTTGACATATGAAGGGATGTCAATATGCCCACAGATAGATCACACAAGGTGAGACTCACAGGGTCCTGTTCAAGCTGTTGATACCTGCCAACCCACATGGATCATTCCTGGGATTGCATAAAAGAAAGTGTACACACATTACCATGTCCAGTCTGATGATGGCAGCATCCTACAAATATACCAGGAGAACAGAAGCCACCTAGTAAAGCATATAGCGTGCTGTGTTAATGCATATCTCTCTAGTATCATAACATAGTGAGGTAGGGGTTTGAATCCTGCAAACACTGATAGTGTGTGTGTGTGTGTGGGGAGGTGTATGTGTGTGATGTCCTTTGAGAGGAGTAGCCTTTCTGGAGACTGGGTAAACACATTAAAAGAGGTACATCCCTCTTTGGAATGTCTGATGATGTCAGCATCCTACAAATATTAAAGGAGAACAGAAACCACCCAGTAAAGCATATAGAGTGCCGTGTTAATGCGTGTCTCTCTAGTATCATAACATAGTAAGGTAGGGGTTTGAATTCTGCAAACGCTGACAAAGTGTGTGTGTGTGTGTGTGTGTGTGTGTGTGTGTGGGGGGGGTGTATGTGTGTGATTTCCTTTGAGAGGAGTAGCCTTTTTGGAGATTGGGAAAACACATTACAAGAGGTACATCCCTCTTTGGAATGTCTGATGATGTCAGCATCCTACAAATATATCAGGAGAACAGAAACCACCCAGTAAAGCATATAGTGCACCGTGATAATGCATATCTCTCTAGTATCATAACATAGTTAGGTATGGGTTTGAATCCTGCAAACGCTGAGCGTACGTGTATGCCACAGGTGGTCAATGCAGTGAGGGTTTTGCTTTTACTATGGTATGACATATGATTAAGACAGTATGTGCATTGCACACATCGGGTATCTGAGTGGCAAATAAATATGTGTACATGTGACCTCAATCAGTACATAGGTGTGAAGCCTGCATACTACATGAATACAGTTGTTTCCTTCGACAGATTGTGCCACTGCTTCTCAGATCATAGGTCACATATGTATGTATGCGACAAGCCCGGCCACTGTAGTGATCTGTGGCCAAGGTCATCTGTGCCACACATAGGTTCATAGGTTCATAGCTTAGTACTAAGCTAACTGCCCTTGCGAGCCATTTTAAGCCTAGCCAGTTATCTCTTGTGAGACTCAAACTATGCACCTTGTGTTTGTAAGGCAAACACCTTAACCATTAGGCCACCCTCCCAACCCCTACCCATGACACGTACTATAGAGTACTGTGAGTGAGGGTAATTGCCTGGGGTATATGTCAGACATGTTCATACACAATGACTGGCATTAATGGACAGTCACTATAGGTGTACAACAGCCCTGTGGATATGCATGCAGGCCCCTAATGTGTTATGTGAAACACCGATGGACCCCACAATACCTATGGATATGTGGATACCAAGGGGCAGATGATATAACACGTGTCTGTCTGTACACATTGGTACCCAACATACATGTTGAGGTCTACCACCTATGTGGTACTGTCGGGATAGTATGTCTAGTAAATGTGGATGACTATGCCATAGTTGGCTTACTACTATACAGCATGTATTGGACAACAGGTATCTGTCTGTATGATACCCTTGTGTAGGATATGCGTCCCATCCAGGGAATGCAGTGTAGGCCAATGCATGCATTTCCAGATGTGGATGGACATATCCCTAGTGTGTTTACATGTACCTAAGAGGGCCATATGCCACACAGGTGTGGTCCCAGGAACGTGTGGCAGTCAATACCACTGGTTACTGTTATAGTATAGTACTGGAAGGATCCAACTATTACTGAGTTCCCTACAACTTTGTGTCATTTGTCAGGACATCATCTAATGATTGGTTATAGTCATGCTGTTGAGGTGGTGTATACTACCAGACTGCAGATCATTGACAGATATCAACAGTATAGTGTCAACCCATGTCATACACACATGTGTACCCATGTTAGCACATATCTGTAGTAGAATGCATACCGGCCATCGAAAGATACCATGAGATGTTAACAATGTGTACAACAGGGTATGTCACACATCCCACGTGTCCACTATGCACGTACATGCAGACAGTGCGCACACACTATGTTCACAGATGTACACCTGCTAATTTGTAATGCACATATCACACGCATACTGTCCACTCACTAACACATGCTGGCAACACTGTACACTTCAGCCAAGTGGCACATGGGTGGACAATACATACTCAGACCTAACACTGGTGTAAACAATGCTACAATGACTATCAGAGCTGTGATGCATAATGCCTGCTCAGATATACCTACAAGGATATCATTACACTTTCCTGTTGGCAACTTGCTACTATTGCTACACTGCTATAATGTCTCCCTGTGCATCAGAACCATGTTAGCCTATTCCTGCATCAATGTTACAGATGACAGGAAGTGGCACAGGTGTCATCATATGCACAGGGTGTGTTGTTGGTTTGCCAGAGCCCGACATTGACCCATCCAATAGACATATCTGTGTGTGTGTGTGTGTGTGTGTGTGTGTGTGTGTGTGTGTGTGTGTGTGTGAGGGACAACAGCACAGCATGGGCAATGTTGATGTAATGTGTGTGTGTATGTGTGAGCCTTAGTTGTTTGGTTAATGTGTGCATGTCTGCATGCACACAACTCCACCATGTGGCTGCCATATACGGGTGGTTGTGGGACAGCCACAGACTGTACCTGCTAGGCCATACAGATCACTGTCTCCGGCCATGGACACGGTACCTGTGCCTGGCAGGCATGCTATGGGCAGTATCGGGTACCAACCCTGACTGGGTGCTATCATCAGAGGCAGAGGTATGACTGGACCCATGTCCCTGCTGGGATTGGCCAGTGCTACGTGCACATGGTCTAGTAGGATGGCCAATGGACAGGCCAGCCCCAGCATTGGTGGGGCTGGTACTGCCACTACGGGAGCAGCTGTGATCCATGGTCCATCCACGATGATTGCCAGCTGATGCTGTTGCTGGCATGCATCCGCTTCGGCTTCTCATCCATCCCGCATGATCCTGGCTCATGGCTAACACATTGTGGAGGACATCTAATGTCTTCATCCAACAGCTATCAATGACCTCAGTGTAATTCTAGATGGCACCGGCAAGGTCACGGATGCTGTCATTGATAGCAGTGTAATGGGCCCTCTGCGCCCTTAGTCCCTGTCGGGTGTACCATTCCATACATGCCTGCATTACAGCCCGGAACATACTGGAGGTTGTAATACCTCTGGGGGCACATCTGCCAGGGGCAATATGACCAGTGGTGCTCCCCCGAGAACCACTGGACATCCACTTATGTGGTACCATTCCAGTGATCTGGCTATGGCTGCTGTGAGGGGATGCAAGT
Organism: Protopterus annectens; assembly: GCF_019279795.1. Taxonomy (NCBI): domain Eukaryota; kingdom Metazoa; phylum Chordata; order Ceratodontiformes; family Protopteridae; genus Protopterus; species Protopterus annectens. The sequence continues at coordinate 742,841,862 of NC_056741.1, read as the reverse complement.
GCCATGGGTACCGCACTCTCCTGGTCAATGCCAACTGTATGCTGTCCCTCAGCTAAGGCCATTGGTGATGAGGGATGTACTGGCAGTATGAGTGTGTGCATAGATGGGGTTGAACGCTGTGTACTGTTGATTGGTGGACCAACGACAGACGCTGTCAGACCTTCCTGTGCCACAATACATGTCTTATCATCTCCACTATTAGTGGCAGTGACATCATGTTCCCTGCTGCAATCAGAAACCCCTACTTCAGCACCTGTGGAAGGAAGACAGGAAACACACTTCACAATCTGTACATGATGTTAGCACACATGCACACAAATACACTGCTCACTCAAGGGCATACACACACACACACACACACACACACACACACACACACACACACACACACACACACACACACACACACACACACACACCAGCAATCCAACACATACACAATAGTGGGTGAAGGTGGGTGACAGTATCACAAGGCAAACAGTCACCTCACACTTGTCAGCATGCAGAATATGTGTTGCTCAAGACCATGCAGTGCAAGTGTAGACAGCCCTATTTAATGACATTATACATGGCTTTGATGCATGTGTGTAGTTGTTCAGTGATTGTCTACACCCTGGAACACATTGTGTACATGGACACAACATTGCTGTGCAAGTATTATCTGCTCTGCAATGTCCTGTGCACCATCACTCAATGGTATACATACCATGGCTGTATGTGTTATCTGTGTGACACATAGATTGCCATGTCTAATTACAGTGTCTGTGTCCATAGCAAATAATAGTGGGCACAGGTGTAGCAAATGCATGCAATGTACAGACATGGGATGAGTGGTGCATGTAGACATGAAGGAATCCCAATGCTCGACATGGCCATTGTACAGTGGTTATGGTGAGTGTGGAACATATTGCAGATATGACGGTGCCAGCCATGACATGGCATGCTACATGACTGCAACATTAAACACCACACATAACCAATGTGTGTCATGTGACCTATACACGCAATAGCATTCCAGGACATATATGTGACTCTTTGTACAGATGGCGACAGCTGTGCATATTGTGTATACTGGCATATGTAAGCACACACAACATACTATGCATATTGTGTATAGGTGTATATGTTTGCACACACACAACAATGAGGTGAAAAGCAAAGACCACTATGTGTAGTACTGTGGTCACTGTAACTGGATGGGGTGTAGTACCATGTGCCATCATCATCATCATGCATCTTGTGGTCACTTACGGCTACTACTGTGTGACAGACCACTGCCTAGCATGTTGTACCTGAACTGCAGTGCCATGGCTATGTTCACTATTACACAGACACTTTGTACATGGGTGTATGAGGTGCCCAATAGGGAGCATTGCCTAACATGACTGTGTTATGTGTTGAAGAGTGTTGCATAGCCCCATGATAGGCCTCTTCCTCTGAGGTACATCATGCGTGTGTGGATGACATGTGGGATACTGAAGTGTGACCTTACAGCGGGTGTGTGGTTACACAATATGTAGCATATATTTGTGTACTGCGTATGATATACGTCTTATGTTGTGTACAGGTGTTGCAACTATACCTATCCAATGTGCAGTACGGGGTTGCCACAACTGTGTCTTATGCTCTGTGTATTGCATGTCATTGAGGCAGCTACTGACATTACTGAGCTGTGCAACATCTTACAGCAAACATGCACAGCATGCATTATGCATAGGTGTGTTACGTGTACATGGCCTATGCCTCACCTATGACATGCATATTTTATTACCAACATTGCAGTTATAACACACTCACCAGCATGGATCAGCTGCCCTGCTGTCACACCAGAGGGACCTACGAGAATATGAGAGCATTCATCAGTGGCCACAACTGTGGCATTGCTACAGTGGGTATGCTAAACTGCAGTATAACAACAGTCAACAGTCACAGGTGTAGAGATATTATTCAAAATATCAGTATTGCACAACACTTGGCAGCAGAACTGCTAAACACACAGTACACATCTCACGTAGACATAATCTAACAATACAGTTAACTGTCGTCTACATATAGGGCATGTTACCTGCTTGCTCCAGGTGGACGTGCTGGGTGGCTCCGGCCTCCATGACAACACATGTCAGAGGCTGATGTTGCTGTTGTCCAGGAGCCACCACGCTTAGGAGCAGCTCCTCCACTCTGGTGAGGGGGGATGAATGGCCACCCCAGCACCTGTGGCAAGCTGTTGTCTTTGGATATCAGACGCACACCGCCGGACATGTCTAATTAAATCACTGCAGTGATGGTGTACCTGCTCATATGTCCGGTTATGCATGCCTATGTCATTTACCCGACGAACAAGTTCCTGCCACAATGCAGTCCGCTCCTGCTGGTGCTGGCTGCTTCTGGAGAATAGCATCATGCACTGCTGCAATAGGATTTGCAGTATCACCTCTTCCTCATCCACTGTGTATGATGGGTTGCGTTGGTGGGCCATCTGGCTGAAAAATATATGAACAATATGTGTGAGCGAGTCCTGTGGCACACATTACACCTTTAACCACAGATATCACTTTACTGACATATATACCATCCTACTGTCTGTCAGGGGTTACACACATTCAATACCACTTATTGGTTCTCAGGCCACAACTAACTAACAGTGCCTGGCACACTCTATATATCACACCACTATACAATAGTACCCGACACACTGTTTGTGACACATTGCACAACCTCAAGACAGGGGTGTATATCACACCAATGCACGAACAGAGATGTCATCCATTGCAATGGATGTAAAGTACAGGTACAGTAGTACCAGTCAACCACCCTAGTCATTGATGCCATAGCCCTGCCTAACAGATGTGTACAGTTATTACTATAGGTGGCATACTGCTGTAACAGAGTATATATGTTGCTGGATACACATGTAACACACATATGACTGCAGCCATTATACAGGCATAATTACACACACATCAGACAAACATACTATGCACCACTGTATGCCAACACAGATGAACATTACCTGTGTACTATACAGTACTGTGCATCACTACTTACACACCCTTATGCCTGAGTTTTGTCCTCTGTGCAGACTACAGGAAACACACATGACAGTGTTTCCAAGCAATGTGAACACACACCATACTGTGCTGTTTAGGCATACAGCTTCAGGTAGTACTACAGTTCATATGGGAGTTGGATTCACCAGCAGTACCACTCACTAAGCATACATGTATTGCTTTAGCCTACAATTAGACACCACATTCGTCAACAAGGAGCTACGTCACATCATATGCCATACTACTATATCTGCCTAACAGTACATTACACATCATTTGCTGTCCTCACAGCTAGGATAGACACTACCATGTCAGATACAACATCACACTAAGCTATCACACTTTTACAGACCTTGCACACATTCAGCGTTACACTTATTCAACCTCACATAGCAGGTATTGCATTGAATACATGTGTGAGTGCATAGTGTCATAGGTAGGTAATATGCTGTTGGCCCTAGGGCCTACGGCAGCCTAGCCATATGCTACCCTGGCTTTTGACACACATGTACTTTGATTTCACTTGCCCCTGCCAACCAGAACCACAGAGGTGTTTCCTGGGGTGTATTACCAATCTCCCACACAATCATTGTGGGTATTTATGACAACTGCTAATGAGGAGCCTTGTTTGCTATTGCTAGGTGGTCTATTCCGGTGTATGGCATATCTCTGAGATGGGAACCTATCCCTCCAGCATGTGCTGTTTAGTGAGCTGACAAGGTTTAGGGCCGTAGATCGTGTATCCCGGAGGGATTGTGATATGTTGCCATGGTGGTTGTCACCCAGCTATGGGTGTGACATACCTCTGTATGTCCGGCAGAGGTCACCTCTGTGTGGCCAGTATGCAATACAGTGTAGATGTGGTTTTGTGAGTCAGTCTGCATAGGGCATCTGTTTGCGGCCAATATTACCCTTTGGGAGGTATGTCTTTGGCCTTTTCACCTGGTGTAGTTGTCATGTGAGGTACATACCACACAGGGCATTGTGATGAGTAGAGGGGAAGACTGCCCTATATTTCTATAGATGACACACCTGTTGTCATGACACATACCACACAGACTGATTACAGGTGTAGTGTGGCACTGTCTTCATCAAAGCGGAGGCTACTGTCCACCTGTGTCCCATGTTCCCTTATCACACCTTCACTGTTAGGTAGATCTCTACCTATGTGGTAGTTAATGGGTACAGTGTTTTGGAAAGGAGGAATGGCACTGCAGTATCAACACTTGTCTACAGTCCATGCCTTGCAGTACATATGACCGCGTGTCTCTCTGTCTCTCCCTCTCTTTCTATATGTATATATATATATATATATATATATATATATATATATACATATTATATATATGCATATCTATACACATACATGTACACATCAATTGCTGTACACATGGATGTAGATATAGGCACATGTATAGTCCACCTTTCATGGTGGGGATATCACTTTTGCGACAGTTGTGGGATGTACAGTTATGTGATTATATTGCACAGTGTTGTGCAAAATGCATGTGGATGTCCTCAGCCCATGTAGCATTAGCAGGCCTCACTGGCTGTAGCACAGCATATCTGACAAATCAGTCCCACATCATTTAACCACCACATGATATATATCAGCACTGCATGCTGTTTTCTAGGCCACACACTACGAACTACATAGATATATGTACATATCAACGTTCAATGACAGATATCTGTCCACCCTTCACTAACAGTTGCAGCATGTCCCTTGCCCTATGCACATGTGCAGATACAGATAGATATGTACTGCTGCCACACATGGATGATTTGCAGTGTGTAAAGTACTCTTCAGGAACATCTACTACATGCTAACACATACATGTGAGTTACATACCTTACCTTTGTATTCCCCTGCTCCGTGTGTTACGGTTTTGTAGGTTTTTATTTTTATTTATTTATTTTTTTGGTTGTTTGTTTTGGGTTTTCACCCTCTATTTTGGTTTATGTCTCAGTTTCTCTCTCTGTTGTGTCTCTGTCTGTGTCCGTGTCTCTCTCTCTCTCTCTCACTCTCTATCTCCCAGCACCTGCAATGATAGAATTGCATGTGTGGACTGCAGGTACAGACTGCTTTTCTAGGTATCTGCACTTGTGCATGTGACAGCCTCTGCACCAATTGCTGCCCACCATTCAGTAATTGCATGCAGCCTGCTGTGTGGTGATTGCATTACTCACTGTGATTGCAGCCCACTGCTATAAAATGCTAGGTTAGGTAGGCGTAGCCCACTCAGCTTTCCAAGGTGGGGCCCATACCTGTTTGCTCTGGACACTGTTGTGTCAGTCAGAAGGTTGGTATATGTCTCTTATCTGAAGCTATGGTTGTAGCCAGTTATATGCATGTTGTACACAAACCTGAATATTGTTGCTGCCAGTACACACTTCTCAGTGTAGACATGTACTCACCCCTCCAAATGCTAACACAGGATACATGGGAGTATGTACTTTATTTCAGACTTGCACAATTAACTGCCATACAAATGTGGTTATTGCACTGTATTCCTGTGGCATATACAGTGTCTGTGAACTGCTATACTGTAATTATTACGTTACTCACTTCTGAACAGTTTGTGGTTTGTTTATGTTGACATTAGCACAGGCTGCTCAACACAACTGGACATAGTTCAGTACTGAGTATGCCTACCTACACCCTGGTTTTTGCCTGAATACACAGGTGTGTTGCACCTTTGGGTAGGGGTGCAGAACTCCAAAGAGCATTTTTTATTATCATGTGAGGTTTATCTTACTGAACATACAGGGTTGCTATGTACCTGTTAGTCTATCAAGGCAAGTAGTCTGTCTGTATAGCTCACACCTGTGGACATATCCAGATGGTAGCTAGAGGTTAGACTATTATACTTTGTCTGTGCACCACACCAGTCTTTTCAGCAGTGGCACATTGGCATTGTCACAGTTGTTTGATGGCAGTACATGGCTACATCCTGTGGTATTTCTGTGTTGTACTCCTGCATAAGGGCATGCTTGTGGAACTCCTTCCAAAGTTATTTGCAGAGTGTGTAACAGCAGTAATGCTGATATGCCTGTGTGTTTCTGCCTCTGCCAGGCCTCAGATACTCTCAGGTATATATTTGAATGGCCTCGGTGAAGGGTACATATAAGTGAGATACACCTGCAATATATTACTGACATATTGCATTTGAGACTTTCTTGGGAATCAAAGCATATGTATAAGTACACATTTTCTGATGTGCAAGCAGTGTCTACTCTCACCTATTGAGATTATTCACTACGTGTGATTCCATGCTTGTCTGCCTACAGTTAGCACTTTTCAGAGTGATTCAGTGGGGCACAGCTAACATTGGTTTACAAATCAGGGACATCCCTGTAAAGCAGTCACAGTTGGGGAGTCTGGCCTCCGCCATATTCAACTTTGCCAGCATTTATCCTGGTCTGATATTGTGTGGTGTTTGTAAGGTGCTACTATAACATTATTCCCTGCTAGGATGGCTGGTTCTCCTTTCACAGTCATGTCATGCAATTCCACAACAACTGGTGGTAAAGACCCACAGAACAGGATTTGTGTTATACCATTTCTAATTTCCATTTACATTCCCTCATTGTAATGCATGATATATTTATTTCAGAACCAAGCTATTTGTATATCTGCTGTGGCTTAGTGGTAATTCATGCAGTTTATTGTGCCAATGACCTGGGGTTCGAGACTGGCAGAGGTTTTTTTCTTTTGCTGCTCAGCAGAACAAGGTCCCTGCCATAGAGTGACTAAGGCACTTTTAAGCAGTTGTAAGCGGGTTTGTGCGGGTTTGCACGACACTTAGCGATGCTTAGCTAAGCGCACACATGCGCACACTCGCTTAAACCCGCTTGCTACTGCTTAAAAGTGCTTACTCCCGCTAACCCCCGTGCTAATTTCTTTGAAAGAAAAGAAAACGGGGAGACAGGAAAGTGGTGAAAAAAGGTGGCACAAAGAGGGACAGACAGTAGGTAAACAAGCTCGGGATGTGCAGGACAGGTGTAGGGAAGGTCCATAGCTGCCCATTTCTTTACCAGCAACAGCTGTGCATATGCAATAAATTTGGAGTGATATTTGAAACCTTCCACCCCTGGGAGAGGGGTGAGGACAACAAAGTATGTTATACTGCCAGTTATAATTATCATTTTACATGTCCAATGGACATGTGTGCGAAATGGGCAGCTATGTATTGGGCGTAATTTTTTTGTGGGTACAGATTGCCCCTTTTTTTTTTCAGGTGAGAGTGGGAAGTGAGGTAGAGGAAATAGGTATGTCCAGGGAGGTAGGTTGGGAAGGTAAACAGACAAGACAGACAAGACGCATACAGGGGCGGTGTATGACACATGGGGTGGGTGAACACAATTGGCAGGGTCGGATGTTTGGAAATCTCAAGCCCATGAGCCCACAGATGGTAACAGTGGAACTGAGATCCCCACCCATGGGCAGTCACCACTGCACCTTCACAGCCCCGAGGGTGGCTGTGCTGGGGGCTGCATAGGACGGGCAGGCTCACCCATGAGACGCTCCACTCTTGCCTCGAGCTGGTGTAGGGGATCAGCGACTGAACGCTGGATCTCCCTATGCACCACAACCCAGACCCTTCGAAGGGTGACAGGTGGCCCTTCTCGGCCCACGCTTGCACGGGGGGGGTGAGCCCCATCCCCTACAGCGCTTCCACCCAAAGGTGGCACATGACCAATGGAGGAGGGGAGCCCGGGCTGGGCACCGGAACTGCTGGTGCCAGGTGCACTCGCCATCTGAGGAGGGACAGGTGGGTCCCTGGGACCAGCTTTCCCATATGTACTGTGATTAGGTGTGTTTAATTACAACATAAACAACAGCATTCCAGATTAGTTGTAACAGCATGCAGTAATATTCCCATTAACCCAACACACCTAGGTTCCAACAGTTGAACAGCAAGCATAACACATGCATATATTGAACCACAGTGGATATTCCAACAGCATGCAGGGATATTTGGTAGCAACAAGCCACCATGATTGTGGTGTTTAAACAGGGCACATGCATCAACGTGAATGCAAATATTTATAGAACAATAGGACATATGTCCCAACAAATATTGAAGATTACACATACCCATTGAGGTGTGGAATTGCATGGTTTATGCACATATAGTAGGGTGTAGAAAAAACCTCGGTTAACATCTTATAATTACCTTTTAGTCTACACTACATTCCTAGTGACTGCAGGTGTATATCCCCTACATGTATTATTACACTTGCCACCATACATTAGGTTGTTTAATGGGTTTGGCTAGTTCAATATATGCCTGACCTATATCTGATGTACTAACTGTCCAAGATGCAGATGTTACTGCTACATATTTCTTGATTGCATTTCTGTTTCTTTATCTACATATCTGGGATGTTTTCACATGACATTTTCACTTCAATTTGTACAGAACCCTGCATTTCTTGACACACACTCACATTTCTGGGGAAAAAATAACATGCTACACGTGTATGCATGCCAGCCAGTAACTGACTGTTGCGGACTGTATATAGGCTTCACAGCTACTAGCACTTCCATCACCCACTTTATATGGGACTGCACAACTCTGGGTTGCCAGCACTTTTTCAAACAGTACTATTTGTATAATGCAATGGTACAACAACATTTCAAATTCTGTGACAGACACACTCCGGGTTTTAGACCTTTATTAATGACATTACACAGTTTACCACAGGCTCACTCCTTTATTTGTTTTAACGGTGCATATGGCAGACATGTTCAAGACATATTATACTTTTATTAACAGGTTAGAACACTTTTTTTCAGGCTCACTCACTTATTTTATATGACAGTGCCTGCAGAGATATTATTCCAGACATATGTTACCTTTCTTAATGGGTTACTACACTCTTTCTGCCTCTCTGAAGTTTTTATCTGACAGTACATGCAGAGGACTTATTCAGGCAATTTTATGGCTGTATTATTGGACTACAACACTTTCTTTCATGCTCTCTCCCATATTTTATATAACAATACATGCAGAATAATCACTAACCTGCCTGGTGGCGCAGCCTTAGCAGCCTATTAGCATAGGCTTGCTGATTCGCAGCACGGTCACCTGCAGCTGTAAAGTAAATGAAGGGATATTGAGACATACCTATCTGTTATACATACTCAATTATCAATTCTTACATACTGCATTCCATGGCTACATACTCAGTTGTGGGGCATCCCGCACCCCACGGGCCTCCTGTATCCATTGTTTCAGGCGGTCCTGCTTCCATCTCTTCAGGTCTGCATGGTGGTGACGGACCTGCTCACCAGTCCAAGGAATGCCTGTGGCACTGGTGAGGTCATGAGCTAACTGGTTCCAAGCCTCTGCCTTGTACTCCGTCCCTTGGAACTGGCCCTGCAGGAGTCTTGACTCATGACGGTAGACAAGTAGCCAAACCATTTATTTAGACTCCTCGATGCCCCAATGTTGCGCTCGGAAGCGTGTTCCCTCTCTGACACCAGCCATTCTAACTGCAGATGTGAGCTACAATCAGTTATAGCGTGTATTCCCGCCTATGGGGCTTAAATATGCCACATTTCCCACACTTTTTTGTGATTGGCCGTTTTTTAAAATTCTCGTCTGACTGCAGATCTGCTTAGTAATGGTTAAACTACCATTAGTAAGTATATGTATGTAACAGTGGTTGTTTCCCCTAAGTTGTCATGGCTTAGTGGTTCTGTACTTTGCTTCTGATGCTCAGTCATGGGTTTGAACCCTGTCATTCATTTTATTTTTATACTGTCCAGACAGGCTAGGGGGTGTGGCTGCGTTTAAGCAACTTTGCTCTACGTTGATCCTCGGTGCCCTACGGTGCCCTGGTTGGCACGGCGCGCACATCCGCACAAACACTTTGCGCTGGTTAAAGCGCTATTTTGCTATGGGCACCTCTATTGCGCTGGGTTAAGCGTTACTAAACTATGGGCAACTCTATTGCACTGGGTGAAGCGCTGCTTAACTGCAGGCAATTATATATCAGGATCATTTAAAATATTTATTTTGTTCACTGATACATTGGCCATTTCCCTGCGTTTTAGTACTGTTTAAACATATTTGTCTGGTATTATTTCATATACTGATTTAAAAATAAATACGAAGGGGAGTGGTGGGACTTGAACCGTGAATGCCTCTTCTTTGTGTGAACACTCTACCATTATGCTACTGCTATTTGGTTAGATTTGCATAAACATTCTTTCTTATGCTCTTCCATGTCAGAATTGCTAACTCTAGCTAAGCAATGGGCACACCCACGCACACACGTGCAAATACGGGCAGCTATTTTGGGAATTTAAAAAAATAAATTTAATGTTTTGCTTTTTATAACTGTGATGGGGGTTTACAATATCAAGGAGTGTGGTGTTGGGTGCAGGGACATTTGAGCGGACTCGCTCTTGTGTATTTGCTTTTACTTTTCAAACGCTTGCAGGGGCGTGGACATTTAGACTGCTCGGCAGTCGGACACGCCCCCTGCTTTCTTATACAGTCCGTGTACGACTTACGGTTGAGTCAGAGTGCCCTCATGCATATTCATGGCATGCTGACATCATACCGTTCAACTGCAGCCTCCGAGTAAGACTTATTAAGTCTTACACGGAGGATTTGTGAATCCGGGGGTCTGACTTTTTCTTTTAAGTCAACAGTCATTATTTGGGGGGTATCGATGCCCAGAATTTCCCCTTAGCCCAAATTCTGGAAGATCATCTTTAATATATGTGTATATGTATATACATATAAGCACACGTGTCCAAATGTCTTGGTCGAACTGTTTTATTTGTTGAAACTGGAATCATCAGCTTATCCTTTTCATTACTTTGTTAGCTAATCTTGCAGACAACCACGGCTTACAGTGATGTTAAGGAAGTTTCTCCTCTTACCTGCTTTTATAAAATGTTGTAAGTTAAGTTACAGAGCGTGTGGCGGGGACTGGGTACTTGCCCCCTCGCAAAACACTTGTTTTGGTGTATTTTCCTGTTTTTAGACTAAACATTTCATCTATGTAAGTTAATCAAAGGAATGTTAGCTGTGTGTGTGAGCTCTGTGTGTGTGTGTGTGTGTGTGTGTGTGTGTGTGTGTGTGTGTGTGTGTGTGTATATGTATATATATATATATATATATATATATATATATATATACACACACACACACACACACACACACACACACACACACACACATGGATCTACTTCACATTGCCGAAATTTCATAATGCCAACTCTCATATGGCCGACACCATATGATCAACATTTGAAATGTTGACAATGGAAGTAGACCGTAAAAAAGAAAGAAAAATCTTTCTTTATACTGCTAGCAGGGGGGGCTATGCACCCCTGCACCCCTTGTGGGGGGCTACGCCCCCACACCCACGTAACTTTAATATACCAGCTCTGAGATTGCACTACAGTGCAGGAATGGAAATCTTTCCATTCAGCACTGTACTGCGAGCCGGTTCTGCATTGTTGGCATTTCAAATGTTGATCATATTGTGTCGGCCATATGATTGTCGGCATTTTGAAATGTCGGCAATGTCAGGTAGACCCATATATATATATATATATATATATATATATATATATATATATATATATATATATATATATATATACACACACACACACACACACACACACACACACACACACACACACACACCAATGGAACTTTTTGCTTCAGTTTCTTCATCATTTGGGGATCACAGTCAGTCACTCCAAAAGCAAACTGATACCCACACAAGTACTGTTCATTGGATGCCACTTGAACATGAGCAGTCAGACTGCTTTTCTACCAGAGTCCAGAATCATTTCTGTATGGCAAACATCCTTACAAATTCTTAAGCACCCCTTGGCAACTGCATGATTTATCCTTCAGTTACTAGGGCTGATGGCTTCCACAATAACATTAGTGCCCATAGCCAAAAACAAAATCAGAATTCTTCAGTGGACTCTTACAGTATATTGGTCCTAGTTCTCCCATCTTCTTCTTCATACAAAGCTTCACATAACAACCATGTGCAAATCTCACATCAAATGGTGGTTGACCTCCACAGCTCTTGTAGGAGGTTAGCTCTTTTCTCCACATTCCCCTTTGGCCATAGTATCCACGGATGCTTACCTCCTGAGGTGGAAGGGGTGCATTTCGAGGGAAGTAGATAAAGGTTCATGGTCAAACACAGAGGACACTCTACATATCAATGTCCTTAAGATGAAAGCAGTCCTCCTAACATTACAGGCTTTCCAGGACTCTCTCCCCAGGGCTGTGATCTCCATCTAGATGAACAATAATCTAGTATATCAACAAGCATGGTGGAACCCTTTCATATCCTCTGTGCCGAGAGGCCATAAGGTCACATTGGGCTGTGTCTTCCCATTGCTTTCCCATAGGACTGCATATTCCAGGGACTTCCCATGTGTTAGCAGACAAGTTGAGCAGATCCATACTACTGCCTCATGAGTGGTCACTCAGTCAAACAGTGTGCATCAGATTTTCAGTCACTGGTGCCAACTGGGTCCTTTGTTAATCGAACACACTATTCCATTGACACCTCTTCGTCAAACCCAATTAAACTAAATCTTATTTTGTCAAATGATCATTTTATTAAAGTTTTTTTTCCAGGGGAAAAAACAGTGGGTCATCATTGGGGATTTTCCCTTTTCCCCACTATAGTGCAATCTTGGAATCTTTAGTTAAGGGAGGTGTGGAGGGTGCAGCCCCCCCACCAGGGTGCATTTTAAATAGCACAGTTTTTGTTGTAGTTACTGGTTTTGTCAAGTGGTTGTTTACCCTGGGAAAATATTTAATTTAAATGATCATTCAATGGATTAACTTTAGTTTAATTGGGTTCGATAAATAGGTGTTTGCGGAATAGTGCATTCGAATAACTGATGCAGATCTGTGCCAAGCATGCTGTGATCTGTTTCATACCCCAACCACAACTGCAGCAGTTACTTTGCCCTAATTCATCCACAGGGACAATTAGTGAGGGACTCTCTAGCCCACTGTTGTACTCCAGGTCTTCTATATGCCTTACCCACTTTCCTCTGATGACAAAGCTTGTTCAGAAGGCAAGAAGGTGCAAGGCAAACGTAATCATCATTGCTTCTTTCTGGCTTTGGCAAGTGTGGTTCCCCTTTCTCTGGCTTCATCTACTGTGTCTTACCTGGACACTGGACAGCCATCCAAATCTTCTGACTCATCCATCTGGGCAGCCTCACCCAAACCCAGAGACACTGAAGTTAGCCACATGGTTACTACAGTTTTAATTGTGGCCAGAGATGCCAGGTTTTCCATTCACGTGGTTCATATTTTGTTGTACTGTCAATAATTGAGTACTAGAAAAGTTTATTTCAGCAAATTAAAGAGATTCTCTATCTGGAAACAGCTAAAGGGATAGAGTCCTTTTCAGCTCAATGTCTTTCTCTTCCAGATTTCTTGTCAGATCTTTTTCAAAAGGTTCCAATTTCTCAACAATCAAAGTGCAACTAGTAGCTATTAGTAATTTTCAAGCTGGACACAATCAAATGGCTACAGCTTCTCTTCTGCTTTTGGCTTTTCCTGGTTAGGGGTTGCCACAGCAGATCACCTGTCTGCTCATGATTGGCAGTGGAGTTTTATGGTGTTGAGTTGCCAGCCTGGTGCCCAACCTTCCACAGAAGGCACACACATGCACACTCATGCCTAGGGCCAATTTAGAGTATCCAATCCACCTACAGCATGTCTTTGGTATGTGGGAGGAAACCAGAGCACCTGGAGGAAACCCACATGACCTCAGGGAGGACATGCAGATTCCGCACAGAAGGCACCCCAGCTGAGGATCGAACCGGAGAACCTCTTGCTATGAGGTGGCAATGCTAACCACTGCACGACCGCGGCCACCCTATGGGCTACATCCTCCCTAAAGATCTCAAAGGCTTTTCTAAAGGTAACTTTTTATTGAGACCTCCCATAAGGGATCCTGTCCTCCATGGGACATGGCTATCATGTTGCAAGCATTAACAAAGCCCCCCCTTTGAACCAGCAGCTACAGCAGACTTAAAGTACCTTTCTTGGAAGACTATATTTCTTGTGGCTATCACTTCAGCTAAAATGATTACTGAATTACAAGTACATTCTTGTAAACCTCCTTACTTGATTTTCCATAAGGATAGGGTGTCTTAAAGCATTAATCCTATGTTCATTCCAAAAGTGTCATTTGAAATAAACATTAATCAAACCATAAACATCAGTATTTTTTCCACAATTTTCTAACAAGGGAGAATATACTCTATCTGTTAGACGTCGACAGACTATTTATATTTTATTTCCATAGAACTAAAGATTTCAGAAAATCTAATCAGCTGTTTGTAGCCATTTCTAAAGCCGAGCTAGGACAGAATGTTTCGAAAGTCACACTATCAAGATGGCTTTCTGATTGCATAGCCTTTGTATACAAAAAATCAGGACTCTACTTAAGAAACCAAGAGCTCACTCAACAAGGGCCATGGCTGCTTCTACTGCTTTTATGCACACAGTTCCTATAGATGAAATCTGTGCTGCAGCAACTTTGTCCACAGTCTACACATTCATTACTCGTTATAAATTGAATAGACAATCAAGGTCATGTACATCTTTTGGTTCCACTCTTCTCAGGAATATCCTTCCTTGATACCTCCCAGGGTTGTGGCAGCTAGGAAATCTGTCCTAAAGGTTGAACTGGACAAAAAAGACAATCAGACAAAAAAGACAACATGAACGTTATATACTCACCATAACGATAAATCCATGTTGTCTTCTTTTTGTCCAGTTTAGCATCCCTCCCTCTTCCTCCTTCCAAAAAACTTTCCCTTGGTGCTCATCTTTGATTGAATGGACCTAACCAGGAATCTTTTTAGTGCACAACCTCAGTTTATTGTTTTCTCCAGGTTATTTCCCAGTGTAGCATAAACATATTATATTCTATGAGGTAATGAGAAAATGTATTAGTTGATAAGTAGGCAAACTTGATCTGAGATATGCAGAAGAAGAGAGGGAGTATGGAAGAAAAGTGGTCAGAGGCCTGGATCCACAGCTTCTAAAGGTGCCAAGGTCAGATCAAGTTGGAAAGAAAGAGACAACATGGATCTATTGTTATAGTGAGTACATAATGTTCACATTCTATACCAACAGAAGGCATCTACTATCAAAGCAAACATTCTCTTTATTTTATTTATTTATTGACGTTTGATTATGAAGAAAGTCCTATTAGGTAGCAACCCATTTTGAGCAGAAGCCCAGGCAGAAATACATTCTAACAACAATAATTTTACAGTCTCCAAAAATAATACCAAAAACAGCTACACTTTAAATAATTATACCAAATTCGATATAATATGAAAACATTGGTTAAGAATAGATACAAGTTCTATGGCAATGATTTCATATATAGAGAAATTTTAGCCAGTCTATAGAGAAATTAAAATAAGTATAATGCAAACAGGAATTGTAATATGAATTGAGGGAAAAGCAGGCTTGTGGCATATTTAGAGAGAAATCCAGGGGAGAAAATTGATAGAAACAAGGAAGAGAGAGTAAGGAGGTATAAGGTATGAATAGATACTTGTTCATATTTAGGGATATAGTTTATCCTTATGTTGAGCAAAAACAGAGCCAGCTTTTGACTAGGAAAGTCTTTCAGAAT
Organism: Protopterus annectens; assembly: GCF_019279795.1. Taxonomy (NCBI): domain Eukaryota; kingdom Metazoa; phylum Chordata; order Ceratodontiformes; family Protopteridae; genus Protopterus; species Protopterus annectens. The sequence goes on along the minus strand of NC_056741.1, from coordinate 742,826,137 downwards.
GGTTTTGAAGGATGAGAGGGAGGGTATTGACCTGATGGATGCAGGTAAGGAGTTACAGACCTTAGCATCATGGTACAAATATAGACAATATCCAGCAGATATGTGGACAGGCAAGAGTTTTTGGTCATTGGATCATAATGACTGGCTTGGAATGTAGTTGTATAGAATGTTAGTCAGTGCTGGCGAAGCAGGTAGATGCTGGATAATTTTATAGGCAGTAAGAAACTGTGTATAAGTTAGTTGATGGGGTAGTTATAACCAGTTTATGTATTTTCTGTTATACAATGGTAGATTCTGAAAGGGTTGTGATGATGTAAGGTATTGCCAGCTATGCCAGGAGAAGCAGAACAGTGGATGTGTAACATATGCCATCATAGCTGGAGTTTTGTAAAAAATTACATGTCATTTGTATATCCAACTGATTTGTACAGGTATTTGTGCTGAAAATGTATTTGTAAAACTGCTTGTGTTAAAAATGCACCAACAGTAGGTCCTGCTGGACAGAAAAGAAAAAACCTGTATGTCAGACTGTATTGTAACTGTTGAAATGAATATATTGTAAGAGAGGATACTGAAAGAAAAGAGGTTAATCTCAGTCCAGCTAACTTTGAAAAACAGTCTGAAATTAAATTACCTGGTTTAGGCCATAAAGATTGTATCTTACAATTCTGATTGCAGCCAGAGACAAAAAGTCTGTGAAAACCAGGACTAGGAATCCTACTGTATCTTCCTTAGGGGGGAACTGTTACCCTGGAAGGGTGCAAGCTTTTGAAGTTGTTTTATAGCTTCCAGATGCTGTAACACATCTCACCAAAGCTCTATGTGTGTGTATTATAACACATGTGATAGATTCTGGTTCAGTTTCTAGTAAAGGGGATAGTGTGGGAACCAGAGTCAGATGACCAGATGTGATGTCATTCTATAGCCAACACTAAAATTATTTAGACATGATTGAGAGATGTCACTTAGCTCTCAGCAGTCTGTTTTTGAAACCTGACAAAAAAGGATCACTCACCCACTTCATCTTGCTTTGCTTTAATAAGTAACCAGGGAATAATAATTCTTTAGATCAGTCAGGAAAATGTAGTGAGATGAGTTAAGCAATGTTTTTCTGTATCTGTAGGAATCTATAGATCTGTGTTATTTTTAATATTTTCTGTGATTAAGACTCTGGTGTTTATTTGGGTCTATATCATTTCACTGAAAATTCAGTTCAGTGAACAGCATTTTCTGTTCACTTACAATGAACATGCCATTCATCAAACTGATTATACTGAGATCGTAGTACAGTGAGGATCGGGAAATTTGACTTTCCACACTGTAGTGTGATCTTGGAGTTAATATATATAATTAGCGGGGGGTGGGTGCAGCCCTGACAAGAGCTGATTTTGATGCATGGCATTTCTGATGAAATGCTGTTTGTTGAAGTGATATAGACCCATTCATTGTAAATAGATGTTTAGTATTTTCATGCTCTTTTATTATTTATTATTGAAAATATTTAAACTTTTCATTGTGGCTGGTCTTTTAGAGAATATTTTAACCTTTGTGATTACTTGTACTTAGTTGGTGACACTGTGGCTGCTCCTGAAAGCCTTGCTGCATTTGTCAAATATTAACATTTGTATTAGTATTAATTTTACTCAGTATAATTGGGTACCCTTGTAAAAGCCTTAGAGTAGCTAGCTTTGTAGTGTTCTGCTGGCAGTAGCTACCTTATACTCTGGGCAGAAGGGGGTATAGCTGGTAAATCTGTGCAGCCTTTCCCAGGTGTGTATGTGTGTTGGTCTGAAAATTAAACTGTGTATATCAGCTACTTGGAGCAGGGACACAAGGCACTGGTTTGACAGAGAGGGTGGTGGAAGACCTGAATTGGAACACTCGGCTGAGGACTCACCTCTACAGCTGTGTAGGGGGGGGTGTTATTTGGGGCCTGGAGAGGGAAACGCAGCCCAAGGATAGAGTGTGCTCCCTGTGAGATCTTAAGGGAAATTGTGCTTGGTGCAGAGAGCTGCATCTGAAATTACTGTGTGTATCTATTTTTGTTCCATGTGAATATCCCTCACCAATTTCAGTGGTAAGGATTGAAGCTCCTTGATTACTGGCCCTGAGGAGGGATGCCACAGGGGTATTTGCTGCAAATTTAGCAACTTTGTTATAGCACTGTTCAAGTTTTGATTTTTTGTGATGCCTGGAGGTTAGTAAGGATGGGAGTGCCATAAAGAAGTGTGGGGAAGAGATAAGCAGTGGCAAGTATAGTTTTAATTGTGTTGGTGAGAATGTTTTTGGCTCTGTAATGCATTCTTAGTTTTTCTTATGCTATTTTATATATACAGATCGAATTTAAGATTATCATCCACTATCATCCCTAATAATTTGCTATGAGAAGTGGCTTCAATGGTTGAATTATTAAGAGAGAGGTCTGTACATTTTTTTTTTTTTTTTTTTTTTTTCATGAAAGAGGTATTTGGGGAAAAAGTAATAATTTAGTTGCTTTAGGGTTGAGCATGGGTTGTGAGTTCCAAAGCCACATTTTGGTGGCTGTTAAAATTTCCTAATTTTTTGGAGGTGTGCCATGTTGTCAGATGTACAAATGAGTGTGGAGTCATCTGCATACAGTATTAGGGAGGCCTGTTTTGTGGATGTGTGGAGGGTGTTGGTGAGAATGCTTAAGAGGAGGGGACCAAAGATAGAGCCTTGTGGTACACATGTGGTGACTGGGAGGTATGGAGACAGAGTGCCATTTTACTTACAGATGCCTGTTGGAAAGGTAGCTTTTGAACATAGAAGGCTGGGGTGACAGAGACCTAATGAAGACATTTGAAGTAGAAGTTTGCTGTGACAAACTGTGTTGAAGGCTTTAGAGAAGTCTAGAAATCAGGAGGACTCTGGTTTGCCTTCATCTCTAGCTTTATTGACAGTATCTATATAGGTTAGAAGTGCAGTGCAAGTACTATGGGAAGGGAAAGCCATGTTGTGTAGGGAATAGGAGTTTTTCCTCAGGAGATAGTCTAGCAATTGTTTTTGAATACATTCTTCATGTATTTTGTTGGGGGGGGGGTGATAAGATCGCTATAAGTTTAAAGTTAGTAATGTCTGTTGAATTTCCTCCTTTGTACAGAGGGATAATGTGTGAATTTTTCCAGAAAGAGGGAACATGGAATTCCTGGATTGACCTATTTATAAGAATTGAGACAGGCTAGGCAATGCTATTGGCTGTTATTTTAAGGTACTTGCTTGAAGGTCATCAGCTGAAGTAGAGTATGGTTTGAGTTTGTTAAAGAGTAGTTTTATATAGGATGTGGGTACATGTTTGAAGGTGAAAGTGGATGTGGTGATACATAACTGCTGAGCAGGGTTAGGATTAGATTTTGGGGAATTCTTGGTTAGAGCTGCTATATTATCTATGAAATAAGAGTTGAATTGTACTACTGTTTTGAGTGGTGAGTTAGATGGGTTATGGTTAAATTTTGGGCCAGGGTGCAAGATTTTTTAATTGCTCTCCAGAATTTTTTAGGGTTGTGTTTACAATTATTCTGAAAGTTATTATAGTATACTTTTTTGTCTTTAGTTATTCGCTTTTTAGAATGATTGCAGAGCATTCTAAAGTTTAAGATATTGTGGTGTTCTATAGGTTTGCCATTCTTTCCATGCCTTTTCTCTATCTTGCATTAGACTAGAAATAGTGTTAAAACAAAACTGGTGGTGCTACTGGCTTCAGGCAAGTACAATAAAAAGAACTTTGTTAAGGGTTCTGAGCTGTGACAGTCACTGGACATGACTAGAAAATATACAAAACTTACTGACAGAAAATGTAAAGGAGTGCAGCTGTAAGTTTTCTGCATAATCTGTTATGGATTTTACTCTCGTTTAACACTTTTTATTTTTATTTATTTTAGTTACAGTTTACAGAAGCCACCAGCAGATGGAAGTAATGACAAACAAAACATGTTTGTTATGCTATTCTGTTTTAAAGTGAACCATTACCATTAAGTCTACTGTGCTTAATATTTGAAGCAGCATTATGGGATTATAAGGAAATCAGTAAGATGTCTGCTTATAGACCCATTATTGCATCCCAAGCAGGCAGACTGTTAAATATGTATTAGTCGCTTTTTTCATTCTCTGTTACCAGGTTATTTCATTAATTTGTTCTGCATCCCATCATAATGTAATGGTGGGAAGATGAATTGCTTGAAATCTATGTATTGTTTACTTATTTGCACACCTCATCCTTGCAGTATTCGGACCTGGGGTACTGACACATACAGTGGATATAAAAAGAGTACACACCCCTGTTAAAATACCATATTTTTGGGTTAAAAAAAAATGAGACCACAATAAATCATTTTAAAACTTTTCCCACCTTTAATGTGACCTATAACCTGTACAAGTCAATTGAAAAACAAATCTGTTAGGGAAAAAATATAAAAAATAAGAAGCATACAATAAGCTGGTTGCATAAGTGTTCACACCCTTAAACTAATACTTTGTTGAAGCACCTTTTGATTTAATTAGAGCATTCAGTCTTCTTGGGTAGGAGTCTATCAGCATGGCACATCTTGACTTGGCAATATTTGCCCACTCTTCCTTGCAAAAGCACCCAAAATCTGTCAGATTGTGAGGGCATTTCTTGTGCACATCCTTCTTCAGTCACCCCACAGATTTTCTATTGGATTTAGGTCTGGGCTCTGGCTGGGTCATTCCAAAACTTTAATTTTCTTCTGGTGAAGCCATTCTTTTGTTGATTTGGATGTATGCTTGGGGTCATTGTCAAGTTGAAAGGTGAAATTCCTCTTCATCTTCAGCTTTCTAGTAGGCACCTGAAGGTTTTGGGCCAAAAGTGACTATTTGGAACTGCTCATAATTCCCTCCACCTTGACTAAAGCCCCAATTCCAGCTGAAGAAAAGCAACCCCAAAGCATGGTACTGCCGCCACCATGTTTCACTGTGGGGATGGTGTTCTTTTCGTGATGCGAAGTGTTGTTTTTGCGCCAAACGTACCTTTTGAAATTGTGGAAGTTCAACTTTGGTCTCTCCAGACCATAACACATTTTCCCACATGCTTTTGGGAGACCTGATGTATTGTTTTGAAAATTTTAGCCAGCCTTGGATGTTTTTCTGTGTAAGAAAAGGCTTCCGTCTTGCAACCGTACCCCATATTCCAGACATATGGAGAATATGGGAGATTGTTGTCATGTGTGGTATACAACCAGTACTTGCCAGAAATTCCTGCAGCTCCTTCAGTGTTGCTGTAGGTTTCTTGGCAGCCTCCCTGACCAGTTTTTGTCTTGTCTTTTCAATTTTGGTGGGACGTCCAGTTCTTTGCAATGACACTGTTGTTCCATATTTTCTCCACTTTTTGATGACTGTCTTCATTGTGTTCCATAGTATATACAATGCTGTGGAAATTTTGTACCCTTTTCCTGACTGATACCTTTCAACAATGAGATACCTTTGATGCATTGTAAGGTCTTTGCAAACTATGGCTTTTGCTGTAGCAGCCAACTGAGTAAATGTCATGAAAATCTTACTTGGACAGCTGAACTTTATTTGGGGTTCATCAGAGTCTCTTTAATTGATGACAGGTGTCTACCCAAGAAGACTGAATGCTGTAATTAAATCAAAAGGTGCTTCAACAAAGTATTAGTTTAAGGGTGCGTGCACTTATACAACCAGATTATTGTACGTTTTTTTTTTATATTTTTTTCCATAACAGAATTGCTTGTTTTTTAATTGAATTATACAGGTTATAGATCACATTAAAGGTGGGAAAAGTTTTGAAATTATTTATTGTGGTGTCATTTTTTTATATTAAAAAACCTGGCATTTTAACAGGGGTGTGTATACTTTTATATCCACTGTACAGCCGTGGATCAGTGAATAAAGTACAAATTAAAAGAAGAGTTTGATTTTCATAATCCCTGCTTATGCACTGTGGGAAGTAGAACAAGCATCTCTCAAGATATCATTGGCTGAGAATAAGTAACTGTACCTTTTATGTCGAATACGTTCCTTATTAAAGAGGAGGGACAAAAGTAACATATTTTTGAGATGGACTGAGTTAAACTTCATTTACAGCCAGACATGAGAAGGGAGTGCCAAAGTGATGGACAAGCAAGAGCTGCTGGGTAATGTAAAAGAACAGTTTAAGAAGATACAGGGCAACGCAACAAATCATCTTTGTAGGGCACTAACTCATTTCAGTGTAAAGGAAACCAAATCATCCAGGAAGTAATTTGTGAAGTATTATGTTTTAGATGTGTATCTGAAAAAAGAGGAACATCAAGATGAGCACAATAAACTGAAAAAAGAAGTAGTAACTAGGGCAGTGCTGGAGCATGTATTGGTTCAGAAGGAAATGTTAGAGCTAGGGCTATGATTTCCAAATTTATTGTTAAAAAGTGGAGCACATTTTCATATTATTCCTTACCAATTTTATCTGTAAGGCAACCTTTTGCACTGTTGATAAAGGAAGGAGGAGGTGAGGTAATAGAAAAAAATACACACACGACTGCCCTAAAGGTGTAGGATTATCTCTCTACTAATGATAGGTGCAGGGATGTGATATATACATAAAAGTGTGGCAGTAGTATTATCTATGTACTAATGACAGGTGCAGGGATGTGATATATACATAATAGTGGGGCAGTCTAGTTGAGCAACAATGGTGTGCTGCAGCTGTGGTCTTGATGTAATAAAATAGTTTTCAGTATATAACATAAATTAAGATATAGAAAATTAAGCAACAAAATAGTTCTATAAAAATGCAACAACTCTCGTACATTAAATGAGTATGAATTTGTGTGAAAATATTCTGAGTAATATGTGACTATGTAAGAAGACAAAAATTGGGTTAGTACAGATGTTTAAGTAAACTTACCATAACAGTAGATGTTCGAATGATCACTGCTGCAGTAGCCTAAGCTGGTAAGGATAAAACAGCCGGCTAACTTGTAGAGCTTCTGGGCACCTTCCATGCACTTAAACTGTTAACTTGAGCTGAGCTGACTGAAAAACAGGTTTGGCAGCAAGCTCTTCAGAGCTTTCATGTCAACTGAGAGAGCGAGAGAGCGAGAGAGAGAGAGAGAGAGACAGAGAGAGACAGAGAGAAAGAGAAAGGCTAACCCTGATAGGACATTGCTAGGAACAAGACAAAACAAATGTCCACAGCTGGGCATGAAAACATACACCTAAGAACAAGGGGTAGGGAGAGGGAGGGAATGACTACTGCAGCAGTGGTCAGTTTACTTACATGGCTGTACTATATTTGTCGTATTGATCACTGCTGCAATAGAGCAAGCTCTATGAGTAGATTGCCGTAGTTTAGAGCAACTGAGGGGAAGAGTCCAGGAGCCCCAGAAAATGGTCTTAGCAAGTCTGACCTAGACCTGGAGAAGCTTGTTTCTGGTAGACACAACTTTCTCTATGCATTTATTTACATGATTGTATAGAGTATTTGTGAACAATTATGCATAAGCAGCTGTGTTCTCAGGGTTGGGGGGGGCTTGAATTTTTGTCAGGCTGTCACTTAATAATAGGAAGTTTGCCTTAGAACAGTTAGCAGGGGTTATGGGTTTTATTTTCAATTCAAAGGAAAGAGCTTTATGGTCCGATCTTAATAGAGAGGACATTACACTGGGGGGGGGGGGGGCACAGCATTCCCTCATGTTAGCGAGGACCAGCTCCAATATGCAGGTCCAGTATGTTTGCTCCCCTAATGGGGGTGTGGACTGTCTGGTTCTTAGTGTTAATGTTGACAAGTACAGGTATCTCTTGGCCTGCAGGTTTGGGATTGTGTGTTATTCCCAGTTTATTTATAGTGGGGTAGTTAAAGTCGCACATTGATATAGTATTGAGTTGAATGGAGGGTGATTTCAGTAAGTCTGAGTTATGGGTTTCCTAGGTCATAAAGGGGGATCTATAGCTAACAAGCATATTGTATGAGACTTTGCCTATGGTAATTTCCTATGCTAACATGGCTAATCTGCAAAGGGGGTAAGAGCTGGTTCCTCCTTGCATGTTTATGTACCGCATCATGGTGGTATTGTTGATAACAACTTGAAGTGGTCCTGGGGACCAGAGGTGATTCAGAGAGTTGAGTAGTTTGATGAGAGCAAACATCTCTTTTATGTTTGTATGTTTGTGTCTGTTTTTGATGTACCAGATACCTTGCACCTTTATCCCCCTTGACACTGCTCCCCAGGTAAAGCATGGGATGTTTGTGGTGACTCACCATAGGTGGGGAGAAGGGGAAAAGGGAGACCTGCATTCAGGGATATTTGATCTATTCTTTTTCTTCTTATAAATCTCAGAACTGGAATCTGAAAAGGTAATGGGTGTTGGTGTTGGGACCAAAGAGACTTCAGATATTATTGTATCTTTCTCAAGTGGAGTCTTGCAAGTGGTATCATGGGAATCATAGATGCCATGAAACTCAGAATACTGAGGTATTCCCTTGCAGTGACCGAAGTGTGAGTGGAAAAACATGGGGATAGAACTATAGATCTATTTTTTTCTGTGGAAGAAATGCTGTTTGTACTGAGGTCTCTAGCAGACTCCCCAGAAACACAATCCTGTGTAATGGAATCAAAAAAGACTGGAATGTTCCCTTGAAAGCCTGGCCTGCATAGGAGATCTCTCACCAAAGTGACAGATTCCTGACAGTCTGAAAAACAATCTGAAAAGATAAGCAAGTCGTCTAAATATGGAAAGGTGTGGATGTCCTGTAGCCTGCGATGGGCTATGATAGGGGCTAGACACTTTGTGAACACTCTTGGAGCAGTGGAGAGCCCAAAGGGTTAGGCACTAAACTGATATTGTCACCCAGACACATAAAACCTTAAGAAATGCATGAAATGTGGATAAATAAAAATGTCATGATAAGCATCTTTTAAATCTAAGGTTACCAAAAAACTCAAATGAGGAAGAAAGGGCAACAGGTTGTGAAGTGACAGCATTTTGAAGTTAGCCACTATCACATACTGGTTTAAGAATGAAAAGTCCAGTACTGGTCCATTTTCTTTCTTTCTTTCTTTGGCACCAAAACATTCTTGAATAACCACCTTTTCCCAATTGGGATGGAGAAAGTCTTTCTATTACCCCCTGAGATAGACAGAATGTACTGAAGGACAGGAACAGAGGAGTTAGGTATGGTGGGTGTGGAATAATTCTCTGGAAAAGCGGAATTTCTTCCTAGTGTCACCTGTAACCAACCTCACAACCAATTTGACTGAAACAATCTGTTGTCTAAGAGAGAAACGTAGATTCAGACTTTCTGGAAGGGATAAGCGACTACCGGGGGGGGGGGGGGCAAGGTCTCTTATATAGGCAACCTAACTTACTTGACTTTCCTTTGTTCTGGAGGTGCCTTTTTTCTCCCTGCTATTTTTTGTAATATCTGCTGACTAGTATTTTGCTTAGACTGTTTATTTTGTTTCTTGCCAAAACTGGATGTGGAAGCAAAAAATCCATTGGAATATTTTAAGGAGGACTGAAAAATCTGAGAACTTCCCTGATTTAGCTTAACTCTAGCATCACATTTTTGATAACCTCTGCAGCAAATCCTATGCAAAGGAGAATTTACAATCTCATTTTTACATCTTCTGGGAGATTCTGAGAATGCAACCAGGTAAACCTTATCAACACATAACCAGTGGCAACAGCTCTGGGTATTGTATCTACAGAGTCATAGACGCACTTTAAAAATATGTAGTGACCTGAGAAATGGAAGAAACTAAGCCACACAAAGCAGAGGAGAACTGCAAGTAAAACATTCTTATAGGTTAATAGATTCATAGGTATTTACTAGGCTAATGACCACAAGGGCCTTTTTAAGCCTAGCCATGCATCCCAAATCTCTGACAAGTTCTGATACCCTTGATAAGTGTAAGCATGGGTCTGGGAGATGAACCATTTACAGGTTACCTGTGTCCATTACAGACATAGGTGTCCAACCAGGGATGAATTTCCAGTTTCCCATCCAATTGGCCAAGTTGCACTTGAATTGGGATAGGAAGGAACTCTGCTTCACATGGATGGGGAGCCTGTTCTATAGATGGGGTAGTCCTCTGGCATACATACCTATCTCTCCAGCAGGTCCTATTTATATCACAGGCAAGGTTTAAGTCTTTAGATCAGGTAATTCTGGTGCTGTTTGTTTTGTGGATATGCAGGAGGTCCATCGGAGTGGGGTCTGACAATGCCCTGTATGCCAGGCATAGATCTCCCCTCAAAAGCCTGTAGGAGACAGAATACAGGGATAGGGCCTTGAGGCAGTCTGCATCGGACATATTACTTACACCCTGTATTATTTTAGTGAGTAACATCTGTGGACATTCCAATTGCTGGATATGCCTGGTTAGGTACATACCAAAGGGGGCATTGTACTCAATGACAAGTCTGATGAATGCTGAATATAGTGGAACAATGACATCCTTGGACTTAGATGCCATACCTTTGTTTATAAGTTGCGCAACATAGAATGATTTCTTCACCACTGTAGACATGTGATGATCAAAGGCTGTGTGTGTCCCTAAGTCCCTGACTACTTGGTCACCTCTAAGGAGTGTGTTGTCAATATGATAGTTACCAGGGATGGATGACTTCCCAAAGGATACTATTATGCACTTCTTGGCATTTAGTTTTAGTCCATGGCTCTGACACCAGTTGTTTTTCTGTGTCAGTGTGAGATTTAATGACAGCTCCTAATTTGCAATCATCTGAAAATGTAGTCATCCAGAGACTACTGACATTGGTCTTGACTTCTGAGAAGTAAATGCCAAAAAGGAGCGGTCCAAAGACTGATCCCTGAGGGACTCCACTTGTGACTGGCCTCTTCGTACAGGTGGACTCCCCAGTTCTAATATCCTGGGTCCTGTCTGTCACCAGTTCACTATCCACCAGGTGACATATGGGTTTGTACCTAACCTCCTGAGTTTGTAAACAATGCCTGAGTGGGATATTGTGTCAAATGCCTTGACCAGGTCAAGGTAGGCAGTGTGAATGATTTTTGTCCCCATCCATTGCTTTGGTGACCTTCTCAAAAAAGTCCACCAGGTTGAGTAGGCATGATCTGCCCTTGACAAAACCAAACTGGGTTGGGTCCAGTGTCTGGACGTTTACTATATCTCTATTGATAATTTCCATGATAATTATTTCCATGGTTTTACATATAAGACTAGTGAGACTTATGCGTCTGTAGTGTCCAGGATCTGTACATGGCCCACCTTTGTGTAGAGGGGTGACTGCTACCTTTCTCCATTCATGAGGCACAAAGCCTGTTTGGAGGCTACAGGCTACAGTTAAATAGTAATTCCAGTGGCCCTGATAGGTCATGTTTCATGCTATTTAGAAGGTATCCTGGGATACTGTCTGGGCCCATTGCTGCAGTGTTCTTGGTCTTAGAGAGAACATTAAGGACATGTTCTCTAGTGATAGTAGGGATTCCTCATACCTTCTCACAATAAGTCAGAATAAACTTTAACACATGAGCCTGACAATTCAAATTCCTAAAAAAAAAGGTTGCAGAAGAATGTACTATTTCCTAAACTTGTCATTTGTTTTGACATCCTTGTCTGAAGGGGAAGGAAAGAGTTAACAAAATTATTGGCAACAGCTGGTTTAACTAAAGTTATTGCTGCTGGGTCAGCTGTAGGATGAATGTATAAAAATTGGAAAGATTGAGGAACTTTGTACATTCTGTCTGCTTTCTTAATTGCAGCAGGCTGGTTGTCAGGGAAACCAGAGGCTGTGACATACACATCCTCCAGTGCTGACAGCACCGGGGGGATCGGTGAAGATTCTGGGAATTCCATTTGTAACAGTTCATAATATTTTCTGATGGACCTTAGTGTTCTCCCACTGAAAACACTGGCACATTCTGGAAATAGTCTCAGGGAAAGAGAATCTCATACAGGGAGATTCACATGTCATACTCTCCACAGAGTCTAAATCAAAAATTTGAGGGGGAAAATCTTATCTGTCTCACCAGATTCCTCTCCAGATTCAATTTCTTGAATGTCTTAAGAAAGAGGAATCATTTTTTCATTTACCCAGAAACCACCTAATAAGAAGGGTTAGTAGCATGTACAAGACCCTGAGCCAGTCTTAAACTATTCCTGTCCAGTAGAACTGGAGCAGGAGAAAATACATGTTTAGTTTTATAATTCTTGTTGACAGCAGAGTTGGGGCAAATAAGATTATTTATGGCAGCAACAACTTCCTCAGAGATGGGCACAATATGCTGGTTAATCAGGGGCACCTTCCCCTGCCCCTTCTCCCAAGACTAACAAGATTGGCTTTCTCTTGCCCTCTGAGAGTACCCCAACAGCAGCAGAGGATGTGGCTTACCCCCAGTCCATAGTGTCTGTAAGGGCAACACCAGAGGGATCCAGGGAAAAAGATGAGAAGCCTGAGGAACCAATGTTGGCCACAGCAGAGTCATCCATGTGTTGCAGAGACAAACTGCTAGCCTGCTGTGGTGGCAAAGGCCGTTTGGTTACCTTTTTCTTTTTTGTGGCTGGAAAAAGAACCTACCATGGTACCACTAGTTTGTTCCATGGTTATGCCGACAGATGCTACTTCTTCCCTGGGGAAACTAAGCAGCACAAGCTGGTAAGATATAAAAAGTATTAGAAAATAGCTCCCCAGTTAAAACACAGTAAGAAGCACTCTAATACACTTTACCAACCCCAGAAAGTAATTTAAATGGTTTCTGTAAAAAAAAAAAAAAAAACAGGTTTAGAATGTTTTAAATAACTTTTAAAGTGTCAGAAACAAAAGTGTGCTATTGTTTAAAATCACAGTAAAGTTACTTACTGTAAGTTTAAACAGTAAAAATAATATGTGGAATGTTTTCCTCAAAGGGAACTTATCTGCCCAGCAATGGAACAGTACAAGTCAACCGTTGATCCTCAAAAACCCACAGGAGAGCCCTCTCTTTGGTGGTATGAAAACTCTGAAGGGCATGACGCCCAAATGTTTTAGTCAGGTCAGCTCAGCTCAAGATGTCTAATGTTTTGAGTGCATGGAAGGTGCACTGACACTTTGGAAGTTGGCTGGCTGTCATATTTTTAGCAGGATATAGCTTAGCCTGTTGCAGCAATCATAAATATGATGAACATCTAAGCGTTTTAAATCAATAAAAGACCATGTAAGAGTGCAGTCTGGTACAAAAATACAATCATTTTGTGCTGGCATATGAATAAAGTTGTTATTCACTGGTTTGGGTATAGCAGGAAACCCTAGAAAAAAAATGGGCTCATATGTTGGACAATCATTGTTTTTATTGCTATCAGGGAAGACTAAGTGAGTTATAATGAGACACTGTAGCTACATTAAATAGCTAAATAAATTCTATATGATAAAGTGAGGCAGCGATTATTAAACATAACAAATGTCACTGTTATATACCTCTCAAAAGTCCAAGATTTCACAGAATAACTAGATTTTTGTCTCATATTTTTGTTCTTTCCCTTGTGAGACATATAGTTTCTAGCAAATCGTTGAAAACTGCCGTCACTAACTAAAGATAGACATTTAGGTTTCCGACTTCCTATTCTTGAGAAATGCATACAAATGAAAAACGTATTATTCTAACAACATTCTAAGTTGACAAGAGCAATATTTAAAATATATCCTTAACTTTAGGTCTTTGCCTCATTACATTTGGCTTTGACCTTCACTATAGTGCTAAGAGGCTCAGATATAGGCTATTATGTAGTTTGATGGCATCAGCTAAACCATCTGAAAAATAATTCAGAGAAACTATAGACACTTTACAGAAGCATTTGATTCTCCTAAAATCCTTGACAGTTGAATTTTTATCTTGACACCAACATGGTATGTTGGAGGTTTTTGATGTGAGTCTTTCCATTCCTTTGTATGCTTCATAAGAGAAACTGAATGAAACAGGAGAGCATTTTGAAGTATATTGCACAGCTGCATGAATTCCCTGTGAAACACAGTTTTTAAAAGGACTGACATACTGAACACAGATATGTTTGGTCTACGTTGTGAAAACATACTAACAAGCTTTGTCTGTTAGGAAAATCTGACACTTTAGCAAGCATTAAATATTGCAATATTAATAGAAATAGTACTAAAAGATACTGTGAAACACAGTTTTTAAAAGGGCTGATATATTGAAGATGATGATTAGTGATCAGCAGTATGGTTTCATGCTGGGAAAGAGCACTACAGATGCGATGTTTGCTCTGAGATTGTTGATAGAGAAGTATAGAGAAGGTCAGAAGGAGTTGCATTGTGTCTTTGTGGACTTAGAGAAAGCATATGACAGGGTGCCTGGAGAGGAGTTGTGGTACTGTATGAGGAAGTCGGGAGTGGCAGAGAAGTATGTAAGAGTGGTACAGGATATGTACGAGGGTAGTGTGACAGTGGTGAGGTCTGCAGTGGGAGTGACAGATGCATTTAAGGTGGAGGTGGGATTACATCAAGGATCAGCTCTGAGCCCTTTCTTATTTGCAATGGTGATGGACAGGTTGACAGATGAGATCAGACAGGAGGCCCCGTGGACTATGATGTTTGCAGATGAGATTGTGATCTGTAGTGAGAGTAGGAACCAGGTTGAGGAGACCCTGGAGAGGTGGAGATATGCTCTAGAAAGGAGAGGAATGAAGGTCAGCAGGACTAAGACAGAATATATGTGTGTGAATGAGAGGGAGGAGAGAGGAATGGTGAAGATGGATGATTCTAAATACTTAGGATCAACAGTTCAGAGTAATGGTTAGTCTGGAAGAGAGGTGAAGAAGTGAGTACAGGCAGGGTGGAGTGGGTGGAGAAGAGTGTCAGGAATGATTTGTGACAGACGGGTACCAGTAAGAGTGAAAGGGGAGGTCTACAAGAGGGTTGTGAGACAAGCTATGTTATATGGGTTGGAGACGGTGGCACTGACAAAAAGGTAGGAGTCAGAGCTGGACATGGCAGAGTTAAAGATGTTAAGATTTGCACTGGGTGTGACAAAGATGGACAGGATTAGGAATCAGTATATTAGATGGTCTGCTCAGGTTGGACGGTTTGGAGACAAAGCCAGATGGGTGAGATTGCGTTGGTTTGGACATGTGCTGAGGAGGGATGATGGGTATATTGGGAAAAGGATGCTAAAGATGGAGCTGCCAGGTAAGAGGAAAAGAGGAAGGCCTAAGATAAGGTTTATGGAAGTGGTGAGAGAGGACATGCAGGTGGTTGGTGTGACAGAGCAAGATGCAGAGAACAGGAAGAAATGGAAACAGATGATCTGCTGTGGTGACCTTTAACGGGAACAGCCGAAACAAAAAGAAGAAGACTAAAAGACACCATAAAACTAAAACCAACTCCATGAAACAGAGGAATGAAAACTTGACCAAGACCAAGATGGACAGACATCAGTTATCAATCCAGACCATAGAAGAGCTGGTGGCTGAGGGTAAACTAAGTGTCTGATGCAGGCACTGGCATGCATTAGAGGTGGGTGTTATTTCATGCAGTAAATGGGCTGAAATGTGCTTAGTTACCAACTTATCCATTTTACTATAGGCACATTTTTGACTTATACATAGAAGCATACACAATTGTTTGAAAAAGGTATTGTAGTCATGCTTATGTCAAGCTGCCCCAGTGATGCCAGGGATTAGGCCTCCATAAATCCCATCCCTTCGATATTTTTTGGATAAGGACAGCTCCAATTTGTTATCTCTTGAGAAAGAGTCCACAGTGAGGCAGTTGTAATGGGGAATGAATGGATTTAAAAACATTAGAAAGTAGCTAATGGCTAATAGATATCAGAATAAAAGTATCCAGAAAAAAGGTGGTCTCATCAAAATTATAGTAAGATGTAATCCTCCTAGCAAGTGAGCATGTCTTGAGAACTATAGACTGTCACACAAAACTGAAATCCATCCAGTCTTTAGACTTCAAGCTGATTCATACAGTAACCCCACGAACAACCACAAATATCCACAGTGCTTACTAGGCAAGGGGGGAATTGAGTTAGACTGATAGGCTTTTCTTCTCTATCACTCACATAACTAGGGGCAATTTATAAGTCACCAAATATACCTGCTGTATGTCTTTGGAATGTAGGAGGAAGCTGGATCAACCAGAGCAAACACACACAAAGGAAGGACATGCAGACTCCATATAAAAGGCATCTCAGATGAGAAGTGAAAAGGAGAACCTCATGATGTGAAGTAACAGCAGTCTCCACTGTGCAATTGCACTGCCCCAAAATGGATGTACATTGTTGTAAACAAAAACATGTACTAAATAAGCTGATTGCTTTTGTACATAGATGAAACATTTTCTACACTGAAAATAAGAAGGGTCCTGGAATGGATCCCTGTGGTATCTGTATATTTGACTCCTATGGGATCAGTACATTTATTTTGGTTTACTAGTGCTTGTTTTCTTCCCGATAAATAGTTTGTAAACCATTCCATTATGTGTGCGCTACATCCCTATTCTTTGGCATAATGAGGCAAGTCAGTAAAGATGGCTCTTGTACAAAACCCTTTATTGCAGCTGGCAGACATATAATTAGCATGTTTAGTAATGGCTGTATGACTCATATGTCCAGTTTTGAAGCCATGCTGTGTACAAGTATGTTAAGTTAGGGTTAGTATTTGGATAATTGTCAATAAAATGCTTTCTGAGTTCGTTAGGTAGGAGAGTAAAGGATGAAGAAACTCAAGCTGGAAGTGCAAAGAAAATGGACTTTTCATGTGAAGAACAGAGGACTGGACTGAATATGTGAAGCGAATAAAATTATTCCTATTATATTTTTTAATATTTCTGTAAGTATTCTTAAATATCACTCTGGTTCTGGGCTCCATGTGTTATTGTTGAAACTGGAAGGGACATAAAGCAAATGGTAGTGATTCAGTCATTAACCACAACTAATTACTGTATCATTAGCAAATGCTAAAGAAACAGTTATTAGCTATGGTTAATAAGAAGGGTAAGAGTGGAATGTAAGACAAGGTTGTGACACGGTAGGGGAAGACAAATGAAACAAAGAAGGATGAACAGTGTAATATAGTTTTTAATTTGTGAACCCTGGGTAGCTCAATGAATAAAAACAGCTGGAAAGTCTCTACAACTCACCAAGCAACAGAGTAGGTAGGGGGTCAGGTACTCACCAAGCAACAGAGTAGGTAGGGGTCAGGTACTCACCAAGCAACAGAGTAGGTAGGGCTCAGGTACTCACCAAGCAAGGCAGTAGGTAGGGGTCAGGTACTCACCAACCAAGACAGCAGGTAGGGGTCACGTATAGGTATTTGTCAACAGACCTAATTCAGTGTAGTCTGATGTGAAAGGCATATGTTTGGGGCAGAGGGGCATGCTGGCTGGGGAAAGATAAAAAGTGGGATTGTAATAAGCAAAATAAATACATTGTGGTAGACAGCTTTGATATATAATGGGATATATAAAGTAGTGATTTAGAATATAGAAGTTTAGGTTTAGAAGGCTGTTCCCATCCTATTAAATGGAAAAATGTGTTTCAGAAGATGGTAAGGGAAGGAAGAGATGTTGCATTGCTTCAGGAGACAACGATGAAGACCAAATATGAAGGAAGGTTGAGGCATATAGACTTCCTAGAAGTGGAGATAGCTTACAAAGCATGGGAAAACAAAATGAAAGTGAGGATCTTAGTTAATAAAGAAGTACAAAAAAAATCACTGTAGAAGTAAAGAAGAGTGGAAAGTGAAGATGGCTGACATGGATGTGAAGAGTAGGGGGTACTAGATAAAAAGCTGGGTCTACACACAGATCAAACAGGGACACAATCATGGTGATCATTCGACATCTCTATCACAGAGTGCTGATCGATAGAAAAACCCACTTGGGAGTATATTTTCTACAGAGGACAACCCCCCCCCCCGCATCCTCATGGTGGGAGACACCCCACACACCCATGAACTTAAATATACCTACTCTGAATCTGCATAAATGTGGAGCAAAAAGACAAGTCCACTGCCACTGAATGTTGTTCCACCCAAATTTTCTTGATCATTCAGTACTCACTGAAAGCGCACTCAATCATCTGTCATGCAGCATAAGGATAATAGGAGCTTCTGTACAGAATTCCTCATGAAATGGGGACATGAATGTAGATGCCAAAAGAATAGGAGATTTTAATGTGACTCTAGATCTAGACAAAAAAACATAAGGTGTATGGGAAACAGGAGTATCATTTGAAAATGGACCAACCAAATTACATAGAAGGATTACTCCAGAGTCATCCATCCTTAACTCCCAAAAATATGGATCGTCTCCCAGGAAACTTAAATTATATGAGGCTATAAAACATAGGTTAACATTTTTTTTTCTTGGAAGCAATGAGAATACACAATCATTAATTGAAAATATTCAAGTTCTTTCCCTGTGGCAGAGAAATATTATCCCGTTGTAGGAACATGAGAATATTGAAAAAAAATGATTACATTCATTTCACTGTGCAGAATTTCCTGAAATACTATATGAAATGAAGGGACTTTGATAAGTAGATTCTGGCAACAAGCATTCAACTGGAACTAGTTTCAAAGAACTTAAAGGAAAAATTGTAACTTAAACTGAGTAAAGGAACATTACTAGCACTGAAGGACTTTAAGGTCAGACTAACAGTGAAAATGTTGACAGAGGAGAATGAAGAAAAAAGTAAAGCTTGAGCCTTACCGTGGTTAATTATTTTAGAAACTGCTGAAATCAACAAAATATTAGTTAATGAGGCATCTGATCAATGTTTTATTATCATTCAAGTAGGAGGCAATGACAATTCAGAAATGTATGGAATATTCTTGTCTAAAAATTCAGAGTCACTATTATCATTATAACATATAACTTATTTTCATGGAAATTTTTCATTCACCCAGTTGAAGTGATTATGAGTTCATAGGTTTATAGGTAGGTACTAGGGTATTGGCCTATATAAGCCTAGCCAAAAAGGTACTCTGGCTTTCTTCACCCAAGAAAATGATTTTCCTGTGCCCCTGTTGAGCAGAGCCACAGAGGTGATCCAAGGGGTGCATTTCCTATTTCCCATCCAATCATCAAGATTTTTCTTGAAGAGTGATACTGAGGAGCTCTGTTTGACATAGATAGGTAGTTTGTTCCAGAGTATGGGAAGTCTCTGGGACAGGAATCTATCCCTCCAGCATGTTCTGTTTATTGTGGTGACAAGGTTTAGGTCCCTAGAGCATGTAGCTCGGAGGGACTGGGATTTCTTTAAGTGGAGCATGTCCAACAGCTCTGAGTTGGACATAGCTTTGTATGTTAGGCAGAGATCACCTCTGAGTAGGCGATATGCGACAGAGTAAAGCTGGAGTTTTTTGAGACGGTCTGCGTAGGGCATCAGTTTGAGGTCGGTAATCCTCTTTATGAGGTATTTCTGCGGCCTTTCCAGTTGTTGTAGATGTCTTGTGAGGTACTCTATAATGAGTCTAATGAGTGATGAGTAGAGGGGACAATGACCTCTTTTTTCCTGGATGAGAAACCTTTTGTGATGAAGTGTGCCATGTAGAAGGATTTCATGACTACTGTGGCAATGTGATTATCAAAGGAGAGACTGCTGTCCACCTGTGTCCCAAGGTCTCTTATCACACTTTCAGTGTTAAGTATACTACCACCTATGTGGTAGCTCATGGGTACAGAATTTTTACCAAAGGGGATGACAATGCACTTTTTGGCATTGAGCTTGAGGCCATGGCTTTGACACCAGGCTTCTGTCTCAGTGAGGCCCTTTTGTAGGATGTCCACATCATTAGGAGTTTCAATTATGGCTCCTAGTTTGCAATCATCTGCAAAACTTTGTTAGCCAAAGACCTTCTCTGTTAGCCTGTACTTCAGAGAAGTAGATATCAAACAGGAGAGGACCCAGGACTGAACCCTGTAGTACTCCACTTGTCACTGGTCTAATGTCAGATTTGGAGGCTGCAACTTTTACAGTATGGGTTCTGTCAGTGAGCCAGTTGGCAACCCATCTTGTGACATAGGGATTTATACCTAGTTTAGTGAGTTTATCTATAATTCCAGAGTGGGGGATAGTGTCAAAAGCCTTGGCAAGATCTAGATAGGCTGTGTGAACCACCTTACCCTAATCTACGGCTGCTTTAAAGAAGTCTATCAGGTTTAGGAGACATGATCTGCCTTTTACAAACCTGAACTGGGTGGGGTCCAGAGTTTAGAGATTACCAATGTCTTTGTTTATAAGTTCCATGATGGTACGTTCCATGGTCTTGCAGACCAGGTTTATTAGGCTAATGGGGCGGTAGTTCCTGGGGTCCGTGGTGGCTCCCCCTTTGTGGAGTGGGATAACCGTCACTGTGTGCCATTCAGTGGGCACAAAGCCTGAGGTAAGGCTATGATTGAACATGGTGCTTAGGTGGGGTGCCAGTTCATTCTGTAGTTCATGTAGAATGCAGCCTGGGATGTTGTCAGGTCCCATGGATGCTGTGTTCTTGGCTTTGGAGAGTGTGGATTTTACCTGTGCATCCGTGATTATAGGAACTTTGCATTCTTCCGGTATAGAGATGGGCCCCTTAGGGGGTGAGAGGGGGGATAAAGTTCGCACTGAACCTATCTGCCAGAATGTTGGCAATATCAGTTGGTTCTGTATATTTAGTGCCATTGTGCTGTAACTCACAGCAGATCTGAGTGTTGCCATTGAGATGCTTGACATAGCTATAGAATGCTTTGTGGTTGTCTTTAGAATCAGTGGCGATTTTGTTTTCATAACTAGCTTTGGAGGATTTTATGAGGGATCTCAGCTTCTTACTGAGGCTGACCAGGGAGTTCCTCCAATCATGGGATTTTACTCTTTTTTGCAACAGTTTCTTTCTTCTGTTGTAGAATTTGTTTATGGCAGGGGGACCATCAGATGGGTTTCCTTTTTTTGGAGGATAGCATCTTGGTTCTGTTAGGGATAGCACAATCCATGCACTCGTCTAAGTGCTTATAAAGTGCATTTGTGTAGGATTCAGCAGTCGTACCTCTATCGTTCGTCTGCATGGGTGTCGTGAAGTTTGCCACTTCTGTCTTAAGAAGCATGAAGTTGGCTTTGGAGAATTTTTTTATGGTGGTTTCCCTAATGGGGGTGTGGGTGGGATGTGGATGTCTAGGGTGATTAGCTTGTGGTCGGATATGACCAACGAGGAATTGACTGCTGGTGTGGAACACCGGTCGCCCATGTTGGCAATGACCAGGTCTAGGATATTGCTGCCCCTGGTGGGGGTGAGGATAAGTTGATCCAAGGAGTTAGAATTTATGAATTCCAGAAAATGTTGAGCAAAAGAGTTGGTACATGAGTAGTTTTCACAGCTAATGGTGGGGTAGTTGAAATTGCACATTATTAGGGTGCTGGGTTGTGCCCTAATATTTTCCAGTGTATCAAGAAATGAGGAGTGGGAATCTTGGGGCATGGTGGGGGATCTGTAGCAAGTTACAATTTGGATTGCGGTCTTGCCCAGAGTTAGTTGCACTTGGATAATCTCGGATGCATTATGCTGAGCAACTAGCCTGGAGGTGTGGATATCATTAATGAATATGGACATGCCTCCGCCTTTAGTGTTTCGGTTAAGGTTAGGTGGCCGAAAGGTGTGGTATGAATTATAGCCTGGTATTGCAGGGGTGGTCTCTGGAGCCTTGAACCAGGTCTCTGTCACTGCACAGATGTCGATGTTCTCCATTTCAAGGAGTGCCTCGAGTGAATGCATTTTGCTTGTACCTGTTACTGTGGTGAATTTTTCATTTGAACCTTCACTAATGCAGATTTAGCAAATGACCTTATTAAGTAGCAAAAGCCAACTGATTATTCTGTAAAGATATTGAGGTAACAATATTGCCATAAATCCTGATTAAAAAGCCAGTTTACTAAATAATATCATGCAATTTTGAATATACAAACTATATACATCTCTTACATCTGTACAGCTCTTAAATGCTACCTGCCATTTAAAAATTCTGGATTCATGCAGTTGAAAAGATGTGGCATTACACTATGAACACTCCAACAGGCGGTATTACAACAGAGTTTCACATCACATCACATGTTAACTTGTGTCATTATAGGCCCAGAATTATGCAGCACAACATAAACATCTTATTAAATCAGCAGAGTCATTCTGTATGGATGGTACATACACTTGTTCTGGTCATAAAAATACCAGTGAGGAAAAATTTAGAAGGGAACCCTGCATTTAATTTAAAATGTCTTCTCTGGAATCTCTTACAATGTTTCAGACTTTAGCTGAGAATTAAGTAAACTACAGAAATAATTCTGAGTTCATTAAGGAAGGGAGATAAAGAGTTAAACCATTTGCTTCACTCCTGCATTCTCACTTCCTTCTAGTGATGCAGTGTACATTTCTTGCTTGTGGCTGTAACAGAGGGCTTAATTGTTAAGAATCCTGCTTCACAGCTTGACTATCCACATTCTGAGATTTAGCTCTCATATCTAATATCCATGTGAATCTTGGACCTCTATGCCCAAGTGAATAAAATCTTTGTCCACTTAAATGATCCCTCAAGGCATTGTATTGACTCATTAGTTTTGGATATGTAAGTCAGCACTCACATTTGTAGTGACCATCCACTCTTTTATGTTCTCCCCCTTAAATTACATAACGCAGCAGATTGTCAGCCTTTCTTTGCAGACTTCCTGGTCTACTTAAATAGAGAAACAATTACACTGTAACAAATCCACAGTTATTTCTTCTTGGGGCCCTGAGCATGTATGATATGAGGCTTTGGTGTGACCCACTTTGATAACTTCATTTTTGTGGACAGTGTACCACACTGCAGTGGGTGTGCTCAGCAGCTTCAGAATACTCCTTATTCAGTGCACACAGTTCCAACAAACTGGCGTTGTTAAACAAATGAGAGCATGAAAAGAGACACACAGGTGTCTTCATCACATATGCAGGGGCAGCAACACAGAGCAGACAGGAATAAATGTCAGATTATATCTATTTGTGCTAAATATTTATGCAGAATGTTTAATTTTATATAATTTCCTGTTATTTTTATATTTTTATATTAATAAGAAAAAGAAAAACTGTATTCAAAACAGAAATAGGTTTATAGCTTAATTTGTTAATACTAGACTATTGATTCAGAGGAACATTTGTAGCCTAGCCACAAGATTCCATATCACAAAACATCGGGCGGCATGATGGCAGGGCACTTCTATGGACTAGGCTTGTAAAGGCTCCAGGGCCATTAGCCTAGTACACATCTATGAACCTATGAAATACCCACAAACTTGAATAATACCCAGTTACAACCCATTTCAGTGATTGCTTCAGAGGCAGACCTGGATTAATACCTAACTTTGACACCTTTTAGAGAAGGTTTAATGCTTCAGACTCAAAGTGTATTTATGATTGCCCATTCATTTGTCGAGGTTCCACTTAAAGAGGGTCAGGGAACTACTTTGCTTTACATTTAAAGTATTCTATTCCATAAAAATAAGATTTTTCTGGAAGATGTATCTATCCCACCATCAAGACCTATGTATATTTTGGTGGACATTTGGATCTCTTGAGTGGGTGATTAGGGTGTTATCTGTTTTGTGGATGTGTAAGAGATCACATAGAACTGGACCATTTGAGGTTCTACAGTCCAGACAGAGGTCCCCTCTCAAGAGTCTGTGGGAGACAGAAAAGAGAGAGCACTTTGAGTTAATCGTTGTAGCTCAAGGAAGACATGCCATTGGTTGTCTTGATTAGAAAACACCGCAGTCTCTCAAACTGAGTCATATGCTTAGAGAAGTATATGCCAAAAGGGGCATTATACATTATTATGGAATTAATGAGCAGAAAGGGATGGTAGCTTCCTTGGACTTTGAAGATATACCTCTGGAGGTTAGTCTGATCAGATAAAAGGATTTCTGAACAACAGTAGTGATCAAAGGATAGCTCATTATCAATGAGAGTGCCCAGGATTTAATTATACAGTTTGCAGAGTCCTACTTCTCTGATGGACAGTTTTGTGAAACAACATTCACTTGTTCTGAGGTTGTGTGACCTTACAGAATGTTATATTAAGTAAGAGGGTGCATTGGAGCAAAGCCACATGTCTGAGGTATGTAAGGCAGCTCAATTAACATTTCACCCAGGGTTTATTTTTTCTGCAGTGTTGAAGAAATGGATGAAACAGTCCATTGATATAGGAAGGATTAATGAACCTACAGCATATGTAGTATTGTTATATTTGAGAATATGTAACATAGTAGCTAGTACAGTTACCCAGCACTGACAGTGTGACATCTTAACAGTATTATGCTGTGAAAAACCAAACATGAATTTAGAAAAAAAAAACTTTTTAATATATTCTCATGACTTCACTGGAATTATCAAACCATCTTATCCAGTGATTTCAACTATACAAATAGCAAATTAATATCACTTACTGTCAGCTCTCCATAGACATCTGTCTTTCTAAGATATAGATTAATTCAATAATACAGAACAACTGATTTATTTTCCAGTGAGAGGAAAGAATATCATAGACTTAGTACTGTCTAACATCAAAATTATGATGCATAATATATGGGCATTGCAATCATCAGGTACTTCAGTTAATCATATGATATCATTCAGTATTAATTCAATACTCAACACCTTAAGGCAGACATTCCAACAGTTATACTTTATGATTACAATAAAATTGTGATGAATAGAATTAAACAGTAGTTGAGTAGTCTAGAATAGGATTCTGAGTGTCATGTGGTTGTAAGGAACAGTGTTTAAACAGAAAGTTTACCTCGGGGATCACTTCAGTGGCACTGCTGGACAGAGGCACAGGGAACTAATCTAAGGGGGCAGCGAAAGCCAACACATTCTGGCTAGGCTTATAAATGCCTTCGGGCAGATAGCCTAGTACCCACCTATGCACCTATGAGACGCATTTAAATCCGTATTCTTAGACTGTTTAAATGATCACAGTAAACTTAAAAGAGGTCAAAACCACAGATAAAACACATCCCATGGTAGAACAGAAGGCCTTAACTATTAATGAAAATGTAGGAACTATAATTTAAACCATACATGATTTAAATTATATGCATGCACTCAGGTCTCTGGGCAACAAGTACCATTATGACTCTGTCATAGCTCCTGGTGGAGTGAACGACCTGAGACATACCTCACTGGACTATATGAAGAGAGACATGATTGAGTTCTCTGAGTATGTGCCCTGGCAGGTATGTCCCTAGTCTTGAGAAGCATATTACCTTCACCTAGAATGATATCACAGTATAAACAAAAAAATGATCAATTTCAATAACTAACTTAGTTTTTGGTGTCATTCAGTGAGGATCCAGTTTCTGTCAGCCTGGGATGACATGGTCGATGAACCTCGCTGCTTTGCCAGAGATGGTTTGCACCTGTCACCACTAGACTTTTGCCTCCCCCATAGTGCTTTTTATTAGGCAAAGTCTCAAAAACAAAATTGCCAATGTGAAAATTGCCAACCATAACAAAATAAGGCTTATGCTGCTTAACTCCAGGAGCCTAAAACAAAAACTGCACACTCTGGAAGCACTTCTATCACTGGAGGCTGTAGATGTCTATGCAGTCACAGAAACCTAGTTCAAGGCCTCAGAGAGTACCCTGGCCCTACTAGGCTACAATGCCTTCCATACCTTCAGTCTGCAAAAATGAACATGTGAGAACCAAATGAGGCAGTCTTTCTATTTATATTATAGCGAAATTCACCTTCCGACTAGTTAGACTGGAAAACTCTATGGAGTTAAAAATAAATATAGCCACAAACAAATAAATCAAAAAGAATGGCAGGAGGAACCAAGCAGAGGAATTCACAGATCCAAAAAATAGCGTACAAAACTTTTAATGACCGCTTTCATCAAACGACTTCATCAGAATACATTCAATCAAAAAATCAAAACTCTTAAATACATACTAAGTTACCAATTAGCACAATTAAAAACAGTCAATTAATTAAAATTTAAAGTCACAATGTTCATGATTTAAAAAAGAAAGACAAGTCACTGTGATTGTCAATAGCCAACTTACGATATTTTAAGAAACACTTGACATTAATTGTTTCATTCAGACCGGGGGGGTTTATCTGAAGATAACTTAATCTGCCACAGTGTTTCCCTTTGTTCTAAATAATTTTTAAAATCTCCCACCCTCATGTCTTGTTTGCATACTTCTAAAACAGAAAAAACAAATTTCTTAAAACTGGAACAAACACCAGAATGTTTAAATAATGCATTATTCTGATCTTCACTTCTTATGCTATATAGATGTTCCTTAATGCGTGTCCCTAAACTTCTAGTGGTCATTCCCACGTAAAAAGCTGGACAGGCAGTGCACATAGCAATATAAACCACACCTTGGGTGTTACAAGTAATAAACCCAGGAACCTCAAATGTTCTATCTGTAGTAGCAATTGAAATGCAAGATCCTAATGAAATATATCTTCAGATCCTGCATCCGTGGCAACAGAACATACCTTTCTTCATGGTCATAAATTGATCTTTGTTAAAGCTATTTTGTTCAAGCAACTTTTTGATATTGTAATTGTTGCGAAATACAAAATTTGGTTTATTACCTACTACCTTGACGATGTCAGAATTCCCTTGGATAACCCTCCAGTTCTTTTCTAGTGTAGATCTAATGCGGTTAGTGTCTCCACTCATTTCTAATGAACAAACTATGTCAAAATTAGTAGAATTTCGTCCGGAATTGTGATCAGCAGTAATGTTAGTAGAATTGTTTAGAATAGCTGGATAATGGGTTAAATGTTTATCAAAAATTTCATTACCGCTATCAATTAATAAAAACTCTTCATACCCTCTCTGTAAGAACAATGAGGCAATAAAAATGAATTCCTGAACTAAATCCACTTCTTTGCTGGTCATGCGGCTGGCTCTAATATACTGGCCTCTAGGTATGTTCTTAATGATATGTTTCGGATGGCCACTTCGATAATGCAAATATCCATTTGTAAAGGTATGCTTTCGAAAAATCTTACTGTGAAACCTGTTGTCAACAAAGTCCCACCAAAAACAAATGTATAAAAAACTAACTACCAAACCACTCTCACCTTTAGTGAATTTTAAATAACCGGACAAGGAATTAACTTCTATAACAAACTCTTTAACAGTGTTGTCATTGCCTTCTATAATAAAGACTAAATCATCAATGAACCTACAATAAAACTCAATATGAAATTTTTTCTTAAGGATAGGAATACACTCAAATTCCCACCAAGCCATAACTACATTAGCATATGCAGGGGCAGCCGGAGAACCCATTGCTACCCCTCTTATTTGTTTATAATACCTGTTTTGGAATAAAAAGAAATTGTTTTCTAAAACAATTTCTAATAATCTACAAATTGTAGATATGGCACTGTTCGAAAAAAGATTTGTTTCGAGCAAATAGCTGCGAACAGCCTCTACACCTTCTTCATGGGGAATGCAGGTGTATAATGAAACAACATCTAAGGTGAAAATTGTGTGTCTTTTGGGATCAAAAATTCCACTCTCATGAAAAATCCTTAATTTCTCTAAAAAATGCCAGGAATCTCTAACAAAGGATGAATTGTTGTTTAAAAGAGGCCCCAAAATAGCATCTAACACTAATGAAATTCCCTCAGTGATGGAGTGCGGTGAGGAAACTATTGGTCTAAAAGGAGGATTAACCAGATGTTTATGTGTTTTAGGGATTCCGAAAATCACCCCTATTTTTGGTTGCTCAACTACACAAAAATTGTACAGTTCGACATTAATTTCATCTGACATCAAAGCATCATAAAGATGGGAATTAATGGAACGAAATGATCTATGAAAGTCAAATAAAGTAACTTGTTTGTATTCAATTACGTTGTCCAAAATTTTTAACATGCTGTCATTATAAACTTCTTGCTCCATAATGACTATATTGGAGCCTTTATCACTTTTCATAAACCTATACTGACCAGTTAAGCTTTTAAGATTTTCTAAAGCTTTCCTCTCCTTAATAGTCAGATTATCATACATACCACCTTTAGTGTTAAACAATTTGTTAACATCATCAATGCAAAGTTCCTCGAATACTTTAATGGTGTGATGCAACCTTGGAGTGTAACTGGAGGGCTTAATTAAACCTCTATTAGTGTTAGGTAAATCGTGCATTAAGTAGGACAAGTTTAGTTTTCTGGCATATTTTTTAATATCAACTACTGTCCTACTATAGTTTGCTCTATTGTTTGGTACAAAATTCAAACCAAACTTCAAAACATTTAATTCTGTGTCACTAAAAACATGTTTAGTCAAATTTAACACTCTAAAGCAATCTAAATGTTCCACTAAATTTCGTCCTCCGACGAGTTGGACCCCAAAAAAGTCTGACTGCGAGTTAACACTGCAGTTTTGTTATTACTGGACTGATGCTTTTTATTAGCAAGAGAATCTTTACAAACAGTGTTTGGTCTGTTCTTACTAATTTTTTCTTTATTCGTATTCCCAGAAAAAACAGCTGCACCTAAATCTTGTCGGTCAGTTTCTGAAACTTCATTAACTTGCCCATTGTCTAGTAACACATTTTCTGATAACATGCAAGACCTTAAATTGTCCAAAATTTCGTCTTTCTCAGGACATAAAGATATGGGAACATTATCGTCTGCTACAGGTGCAGAAATGACATCACTGTATGCACGCTTACCAAAAGTAGGATTAATTTGTCCTTTAAAGTTGTTGTCTCGAATATTCAAGGCAAAATTATTGTATGCTGTTTTATTTTTATATGAAGCTATGTCGCGCTTTAACTTCAACTGTTTCCAGTTAGTCACCTCAATTGAGTGTTGTTGCACTTCTTTGGACAAGCGCTGAAAAAACAAACTAAAGTTGTCTGCTGTAAGCATACCCTTAACATGTGTCTCAATGTTAATGATTTCTTTTTTAAGTGAAATCATTTTTTGAGTATTGTTTTCAATCAGCAACCTAAGAAAACTTAACCCAGCATTGTTGAAAAAAGAAACTAACATTTCAAACATTGGATTGCCCAAACCGACCCCGTTTGGGCATTTAAAAAATCTCAGTCCTTTCGGCACAATGCCGAGTACAATACAATAAGAGAAATAACAATTCTCCAAATGTAAAGATTTGTAC
The DNA here is from genome assembly GCF_019279795.1 of Protopterus annectens. Classification (NCBI taxonomy): domain Eukaryota; kingdom Metazoa; phylum Chordata; order Ceratodontiformes; family Protopteridae; genus Protopterus; species Protopterus annectens. Next base: position 742,797,024 of record NC_056741.1, on the reverse strand, counting down.
CTCTTTAGTAGTTTTAGCAATTGTTCACGCTGACTGCTGAGCAAACCGTTGTTTGTTTCATAGAAATACTGCCCAGAAGAGTTAAAGGGATTTTCCCGTTGACTGAGTAAATGCTCGCAGCTAACTTGTTCACTATTACGAACGGAAAAAGGCAAACGTTGTTTCTTTGCTTCACGTTCGTTACGTTCGTCATGGACTTGCGTAGGACTACCCAAATCAATCACTGTTTCCAGCTCCTGGTCGGATCCAACAGGACTGGATGCTTGCATCGCAATGTCAGGTCCATTCGTTTTTGCTAGTAACATTTTTAACGAACCTTGAATGTCAATCAAAGTTGCCAAAAGTAGGTTATTCAGCTTCTCAGTCCCTGAAGAGGGTGTAGGGTGAATAGTCATATTTAACAAAGACTCGTCGGCAACCTCCGCCATGCCAGGCTGCATTAAACGAATAAAAATAAATATAGCCACAAACAAATAAATCAAAAAGAATGGCAGGAGGAACCAAGCAGAGGAATTCACAGATCCAAAAAATAGCGTACAAAACTTTTAATGACCGCTTTCATCAAACGACTTCATCAGAATACATTAAATCAAAAAATCAAAACTCTTAAATACATACTAAGTTACCAATTAGCACAATTAAAAACAGTCAATTAATTAAAATTTAAAGTCACAATGTTCATGATTTAAAAAAGAAAGACAAGTCACTGTGTTTGTCAATAGCCAACTTACGATATTTTAAGAAACACTTGACATTAATTGTTTCATTCAGACCGGGGGAGTTTATCTGAAGATAACTTAATCTGCCACAGTGTTTCCCTTTGTTCTAAATAATTTTTAAAATCTCCCACCCTCATGTCTTGTTTGCATACTTCTAAAACAGAAAAAACAAATTTCTTAAAACTGGAACAAACACCAGAATGTTTAAATAATGCATTATTCTGATCTTTACTTCTTATGCTATATAGATGTTCCTTAATGCGTGTCCCTAAACCTCTAGTGGTCATTCCCACGTAAAAAGCTGGACAGGCAGTGCACATAGCAATATAAACCACACCTTGGGTGTTACAAGTAATAAACCCAGGAACCTCAAATGTTCTATCTGTAGTAGCAACTGAAATGCAAGATCCTAATGAAATATATCTACAGAATGAGGCAGTCTTTCTATTTATATTATAGCGAAATTCACCTTCCGACTAGTTAGACTGGAAAACTCTATGGAGTTACTTGAAGTTCAGATTACTGTAGGTAAGACCCCCATTCAAGTCATAGCTAGTTATAGATCCCCTTTCTTGGCTCATGATGTGCACAAGGCCTACCTTACCAAACTGGAGTCAATCCAAATATTGCCAAACACTCTGGTCATAGGGGATTTCAATTATCCCACCATCAGCTGGGAAACCTACTCTAGCCCTAACTCACTAGCACAAAAGTTTCTTGACTTTGTTAATTCGAATGCCCTGGAGAAAATTGTTCAAAGCCTGACAAGAGGAATAAATATACTAGATCTGGTCCTCACTAACATGACAAACAGATGCACCACCGCAAATGTTAGACCCTTATTAGTTAAATCTGACCACAAATCAGTCGCCTTCGAAATGGCACTAACACCAGCACTCACAAAGGACGAAGTCAGACTAAAAAACTTCACCAAAGTAAACTATACCCTGATAGGGGAAGATATCAGTGCATTCCAAGCCCCACCCCCAGCTGGAAGTGGTAACTACACCAAAGCTTACACCAAAGCCCTGTACAGTCACTTGTATAAGTTTTTAGACTCAGCTGTTCCAGACAGAATCAAAGCCAGAGGCCCAAGTAAAAAAAAGCCACCCTGACAGACATCCAGAATCAACAAACTTTACAGCAAATGCAAAAAAAGTTGCTGTCTAATAAAACTAAGGCAAGGCCCCAACAATGGAAATGCACCCTCCTCAGCCTCAACAGGCAAATAAGACAACATGTCAAATCGTCTCAGTGTAACTTTGAGAAAAACTTGACATAAGTATATTTTTGTACTTTGTTGAGTATTTAACAGTATTGTACTGTTTTTATTTATTTGCTTAACAGTACTACACTGTTTTTATTTATTTGCTTGACTGAATTATTTACTTTTTCGTGTCTGCATTTATATATTTGCTGACCTCTGTCTGAATTTTGTTTTTCTCCCACCCTCTTGCCCAGCTGCTGTTGTGTTCTTAAAGGTGGTGGCTTTTGCAGTTGCCCGCCCCTAGTGTAAATTTGATCTGGGACATTCCTCCCAGTCCCATCTCATTAGCTCATTCTACCTAATACAGAGATCATTCGGGAAGGCCAACCCCTTAGTTCCTTAACCTTGAATTATCTTCTGTTCCTCGCCTCTCCCTTTTCACTTTACTAACAAAAAAACAAAACAAAACACTTTATGCAATTGCTTTTACTGAATTTGTGTTTCCTCCTTCTACTCTATTACTTGTTTTCTCTTGCATTTGTTACTACTTGTTTATAGTCTGTTTAAATTGTAAGTGTTATTCTAAGCCTCTTAGTTTTGGTTTAAGTACTTGGGCTTTCATCTACCCCCTAGCTCTCCCTGGTCTTTCTCCCTCAGATTCTGACAAATACAGATGTACAATTTCCTACACTTTCTCCTGCCAGTCTGGTTAATATGGGCATCCTCAGACAGTGTAGCAACTGCCTCATGTACACAGACAACCATCTACTACTACCACCTAGGAACACAATTTGAGAGAGATGCAATTACATTAGGAACATAGAGTCTATGCTCTCTCCCTCACAAGCCAGTATATCTGGCTCTGAGCAGGTTGTCAACACAATCACTACACCTCAAACACCACCCACACCTACATAACACCCACACACCCACATATGCAGAGGTCCTCAACAAAAACATACCCAAACAAAGGAGACCTCCAAGGCAAAAACACATACTATCTTCACAGCCCTCCACACCACATACCATACATAGTCCAGACACCTGTGTCTCACAGCTACTAAGGCTAAACCATAAACTCAACATATTAGTCATATTTGTCATAAGAGACTCCATTGTGTGACACAGATGTGTCTCTCACCAGACTAGATAAGGAGAAAGTCATGGTTAGTTGTCTGTCAGGGGCCAGAATCAGCCATATCACATATGCACTCAAGTCTCTCAACAACAGGTACTGATATGACTCTGTCATAGTCCATGCTGGCATGAATGACTTGAGACGTACCTCCCTGGACTATGTGAAGAGAGACATGATTGAACTTGCTGAATATGTGTCCTAGGCAGCAATGTCCCTAGCCTTAAGCAGCCTTCTACCATAAACCCAGAATGATGCCTCATTACAAACAAAAAATGATTGATTTTAACAATAGGCTTAGTTTCTGGTGTCATTCCAGGCTGATCCAGTACCTGACAGCCTCAGAAGATATGTTCGACAGACCACAATGCTTTGCCAGAGATGGCCTGCACCTGTCTCACTTGGGCTTCAGGCTTCCGGCAAAAGGATCTTGCCTCCCCCATAGCGCCTTTTTTAGGGAAAGTGATGAGGTTAAAACTACCAACATAAAAATTTCAACAAAACGCAAATTAAAGGTCATGCTGTTAAAAGCTAGAAGTCTAAATATGAAACTGCACTCATTGCAAGCATTCTTAACCCTGGAAAATGCTGACATCTGTGCAGTCCGAAAAACCTGCTTCAAAGCTGTGGAGAGCACACTAGCCTTACCTGGTTACTCATCCTATCATACTTTCAGACCCCAAACTGTGGGCAGTAAAGCCAAAGGAGATGGAGTTTCAATATATATTACAGACATACACAAATCCGGCTGGTCAAACAGTATGACACACAGGAGACACTCCAGGTGCAGTTAACCATTGATAAGACACCTATACAAATCATAGCTAGTTACTGGCCCCCAAATCCAACTCAAGATGTCCAATCTGCCTATCTGGACCTCTTCAAATCTATCCAGATTCAACCCTTTACCCTGATCCTGGGTGAGTTTAATTACCCAAACATAGACTGGAAGAACTACTCATGCCAGAACACATATGCCCAGAGATTACTTGATTTTGTCAATACAAACCTTGGAACAGCTAGTTAATACCCCAACCAGAGGTGAGAATATCTTGGACTTGGTATTAACCCAACATGAGTAACCACTGCAGCATCCCTGTAGTGTCATGCTCCCTGGTAAGATCCGACCATAAAGCGGTTGCTTTCGAAGCCACCTTTTCCCCCAACCCCCCCCCCCCCAATCAAGCTAGGGTCAAACAAAAAAAATTCTCCAAAGCTGATTACAGCCTCCTGAGGGATGGTATAAACAGCTTCACAACCCCCTCCCCCTCTTTAACAACTGGCACCAGTATCCAAAACTATACCAAACACTAAACGAGCATTTATATAGATGCATGGAATCAGGAATACCTGACAGGACTAAATCATCCTCTGCAAGGATGAGTGAACCTGTCTGGTGGACATCTGCAATAAATAAACTCTATAACAAAGGAAAAAATTGCTGTCCAGGACCAATAAGCTGGTGCCCAATTGGAAGCAATGTCTCCTTAGCCTGAACAAGCAAATAGGAGTACTAGTGAAAAACTCCAAAGCAAACTTCGAGTCCAGATTGGCCACATCTACTACAGACAGTCAAAAGGCCTTCTTCACAAATGTCCACGATCTCAAAGGAAGCACACAGATCTGTTCATAACTGGTGGTCAAGGACACTACATATACAAATGCTGTAGATATAGTAAACTTGCTGGCTGACAGATTCAGTGAAATCTTCACTCCTTTGCCCCCCCCCCCCCATCAGTAAACCAGGACATCCCCAGTACCTTCCCCCTTCCTCTTAAATCTAGGGAACAGGTCATCATTGCTCTCTCAAAGGTGAAAACTACAGCCTCTATGGGACCCGATAACATCCCAGGCTGCATCCTACATGAACTCAGGCAGGAACTTGCAGCACAATTAGGCACCCTATTCAACCAAAGCCTGAGTCCTGGCTTCATCCAAGAAAGGTGGAGCATCCACCGATCCAGGAAATTATAGACCCATCAGCCTAACTAGCCTGATCTGCAAGGCCATGGAACAGATTGTTGTGGACCTCATTAACAAGGACATTGGCAACCTCCAAACACTAGATCCCACACAGTTTGGCTTTTTCAAAGGGAGGTCATGTCTGCTAAATTTGGTCGACTTCTTTGAGACAGTCACCAAAGCCATGGACAAGGAGAAGATGGTACACACCGTCTACCTTGACCTGGCCAAAGCCTTTTACACTATTCCCCATTTGGGCATAATAGATAAACTCTCTCAACTAGGCATCAATCCATACGTTACCAGATGGGTAGCTAACTGGATCACTGATAGAACCCACATAGTCAAAATATGGGAAGCCACCTCAAGCAGTAGACCTGTAATGACTGGCATACTCCAGGGTTTGGTCTTGGGGCCTCTGATACTTGGAATATACTTTTCTGAGGTGCATGCCAAAACTAATGGGTTATGGCTGACCAAGTTTGCAGATGACTACAAGATGGGCGCTGTTATCAATTCCCATAGTGATGTGGACATACACCTAGAGGGTCTCACCCAAACAAATGACTGGTGCCAGAAACATGGCCTCAAGCAAATACCAAAATTGAATACCAAAAAATGCATCATCATCCCCTTTGGGAGAGTGATATCCCCTCAAATTATCACATTAATAACAATGTCCTAAGCATGCAATCAGTTGTGAGGGATTTGGGCACCCCAGGTTGATAGCAACCTAAATTTTGACCACCATGTTGCTTCCATTGTACAGAAAGCTTTCCACATGGCCCACCTCATAAGTAACGGTATCTCATCCAGGGACAAGGAGGTCATAACATCCCTGTATTCTTCCCTTATAAGGTCCATTATTGAGTACAATGCCCCATTTAGCATGTACCTCATAAAGCACATGCAGCAGCAGGAGAGACCTGAGATTCCTCACCAGGAGAATCCAGGGCCTCAAAAATCTACCATACACAGATAGGCTAAACGCTCCACCCCTCTACTCAGTTTCATACAGACTCCTCAGGGGTGACCTCTGTCTGGCAAACAAGGCGATCTCAGACCCCGCCTTGATGGGACTGCTGCATATCCACAAGTAAAGCTCTCTCGAGTAACCCACATGCACGGCCTCAACCTGGTCTGTGACATCAAAAGGACTTGTTGGCGGGACAGATTTATGTTTCAGAGACTCCCCTCATCTGTGCAATAGACTCTCTCTCCAATCTCCATGTCAAGCAGAGTGTGTCTTTACCCCTTTTTAAGTGCAACTTGTATAACTGGATGGGAAACAGAAAATACATCCCTGGGATTCCACCCGTGTCCCTACTGGACAGGGGCATCGGGTGCTGACTTGTCTAAACATGGGATAAACTCTTGGCTAGGCTTTTAAGAGCCTCAGGGCCAATAGCCTAGTAACTTCCTATGATCCTATGATCACAGCCAAGGATAATCATAAGGGCTTTTACAGCTATATATGTAGCTTAAAAGGTAGTACCCAAGCATGTGCCAAACTAGTGACTAATTGTATCACACACACTGATCCTGCAGAGATAGCAAATTTGCTAGTGGACAGATTTGGTGAAAATGTCATTCCCTTATCCTCTCCAGACTCATCACAAACCTTACACCCCCACATCCTACATATCTGAAGAGCAGGTCATTAAAGTCTTGTCTAAGGCAAAAAACACAGCTTCTATGAGACTAGACAGCATCCCAGGCTGTCTTCTGAACAAGCTAAGACATGAGCTAGCATCAACATTAAATACCCTTTTCAATCACAGCTTAACCACTGGCTTTTTAACCTGCAGAATGAAGAATAGCAACAGTTATTCCCCTCCACAAAGGTGGCCTAGCAACAGACCCAGGGAATCATAGACCCATAAGTCTGACCAGCCTTATCTATAAAGCCATGGAACGTATCATCATGGACCTCATAAAGACACAGGCGACCTCCAAACCCTGGATCTGACCCAATTTGGCTTCATCAAGGGCATATCCTGCCAGTTAAAATGTGACCAGGGCCATTGATGAGGGCAAATCTGTGCACACAGCATACCTCTATTTGGCAAAAGCCTTTGGCATAATCCCACACTCGGGCATTACTGATAAAATTAGCAAACTGAATGTAAACTCCTTTGCTGTAAGATGGGTTGCCAACTGGCTCACAAAACAGTCACACAATATCAAAGTGGGAGACTCCACATCAACCAGCAGACCTGTTACCAGCAGGGTACCACAAGGGTCAGTGCTGGGTCCCCTGCTGTTTGGTATATACTTCTCAGAAGTTCAGGCCAAAACTAAGTGTCTGTGGCTGACCAAGTTTGTGGACAGCTGCAAACCAGGTGCAATCATTGAATCCCCAAATGATGTCAGTATACTTCAGGAGGGTCTTATGCAGACCAACGACTGGTGTCTTAGTCACGGTCTCAAACTGAATGCAAAGAAATGCATCATCATTCCCTTCTGTAAAAACAATGTCCGTTCACACTAACAAACCAACAACAATACTCTATGTACCTATGAAGTGGTAAGAGATCTGGGATCACAAATAGGCTGGGAGCTTAACTTTGACCACTATGTGTCTGCTGTAGTAAGGAAGGGTTTCTACTTGGCACACTTGATTAGCAAAGGCATTGCATCTAGAGCAAAAGAGGTTATAACCCCTCTATACACATTACTAACTGGGCACATAATTGAGTACTATGCCCCTTTTGGCATATACCGTACAAAGCACCTGCAGCAATTGGGGAGCCCTCAGAGGTTTCTAACTAAGAAGATCAAGGGACTCCAGCACATGCCTTACACAGACCAACTAAAGTCCCTGGCACTATACTCAGTATCATATAGACTTTTTAGGGAGACTTATGCCTGGGTTAGAGTAATCTCTGACTCAAACCTAATGAATTTGCTGCACATCCGTAAATCAAATGGGACTAGAGCTACCTGTTCCAGGGACCTAAATATGGCCTGCGACTTGAATAGGACATGCTGGAGGGACAGATTTGTCTCCCAGTGACTGCTGCATCTTTAGAATAGGCTGCCAATTTATGTGAAGCAGAGCACCTCTATAACACTTCTCAAAAGGAACCTAGATGAGTGGCTGGGGCACTGTAAATTCTTACCAGAGACAGTGCCCACAACCACCCTGAGCATGGGCAGTCATTAACAGATACAATCCTGGGTACTGACTAGGGGATCTATGGTATTACATTGGAAAGAAATGTCTAGGCTTGAAATGACCTCCTGGTTGATAGCCTAGTAACCTCCTATGATCCTATAATCATACTTTTTATTTACTGTCAGTCTTTTTGAGACCATAAAAGCATGTAAAAAAACATTAAAAGTGAGTATCCCTGGATTTACCATGTACCTGAATTGTGCTTCTTCCATGTTTCTGATTGAGGTTGTTTAGGTGTGTTTAAAAGCCTGGGACTGAGGGAGATGGAAGTTTGGTTTTGCTGCTGACTTTCTGTCCTACCACATACACTGTTCAGTTTCCAGCAGTGGAATATTACAGATGAGTTGAGACACTTTTTCCGTCCTGTGCTGTCTGTCCTTTCACCATGGATGTGCTACCTCCATTTTGCATATTTGTATAAGGAATGTGTGGAATGGTGGCACGCCCTATGTGTTTTTGTTTCAGTGGTCTTGATTTCTTATTGCTGTGATATCCATGAAGACTGCTTGTGATATTCAGGTATAGATCCCATTTAAAAATACATGCCAGTTGAATCATCTACTGAATTAAAATGTGCTAAAATAGTACAGTTGCAAATATGAACATGTTCTCCCTAAAAAAATGTCATAACACAATATATGAGTAACTAAACAAGTCCTTTACAAGTGTTAGGGCTGTTCTAAAGGCAATGTTCGATCTTTTGAACAATGATTTCACTAAGCCGCAGGCCCGTAAACATTCACCATTAGAATGTTCTGACATAACTAATTTTAATTGTCCTATAATAACATATGATACAGAGAGAAAAACAATATATAGAGTAAAATGAACATGTAATATGGGGCCATAACAATGCCAGCGGAAAACATATAACCAAGGCTATGGATTCTTTAACACTCTCTTACAAGCTGACATGCTTTTATAGAAAGGACAAGTACCAAGTGGATGCAAAAAATCTTCTGTGCTGCCAACATTGAATGGAAGTAAAACTAACTCTAGTTACAGAAAAAGCACTTTCCGGTAACTGAAGGGTAAATTGTGTAAGTGTTGTATTATTGAAATGCTGCTAAACTTAAAATATAAACTCAGCTGCTCGGCATCTCAACACAGTTTTATTCAAATTAGGTAGATTCTGACAAGCCTGGGAGACTTTTTCAAGTTAGTTAGCCATGCTTTCAACATTGATATTTATCCAACAGCAGCTTACTGAACTTTGATATTAAAAGCATTCAGTATTACCTTCTTCTTCTCCATAAGACTTATGGATATTGGGATATGGAATGGAATAAACGCATATCTAATATGGTAGCACACTAAATGACCAGAGAGTTGTATCACACCCTTCAGATACATGGGTGATCATTTGCAACGGGCACGCTTGAACAGAGGGGTACTCAGGGGATCTGCCCTAGGTTTGGTTCATCTATTTGTTCTCAACATTCTCAGTACTATACAGTCAGGATTGTACTGTGTGTTCTGCAGTTATGCTGATGACTAAAAAAATGGGACACACTTTACACAGAATATAAATATAAAAAACATGTACACAGATGAAATGAGTCAGTGGACATTGGCTTATGGTTTAAAATTTAATACCAGTAAATGTAGTAAGCTTGTGGCTAAGATCTTAGCACAACTAAATGCAGTGTTAAGGTATTTGGTTGAGACTGGATTCCACAATGTGGCACACATATGTAAGAATTCATAGGAATTTCAAGGCAACTGAATCTCATGGCAGTTTTCACCTTGACAGTATGCACCCTTAGGCTGTACCTTCTATCTCTAGGAAGATGGGCTAGTTATGCATGGAGTGTATGTGTGAGTGCCCATCCAATCATCTAGGTTTAGTTTGAAAGCTGATAATATATTGCACTGCTTTCCTGCATGGACAGTCTATTCCAGACCTGGGAAAGCAATGCATGATGAATGTGTCTCTCCATCACATTTTATCTGGTGTTGAAGAGTTAGATCCTTGGTTGTAGTAATTATGGAACTGTTAGACTGGTGGAGATGCAAGAGATCTAGGACAACTAAGTCTCTAATGACACAGAAAGCAAGACATCACTCTCCCCTTAGGAGTCTTCCAGTCACTCTTGTTGGCTCAGGGTCTTTTAAATCCATGATTTTCATAGTTTGGAACCACTGGGATCTTTCTAGTTGTTTGACACGTCTAGTGAGGTACATCCTAAAAGGGACAATAGTACTCAATTACAGGCCTAATCAATGCTGAATATAAGGGAGCAATGACATAATTTGATCTGGATGATATTCCATTGGGAATTAGCTGTTCTGAGTAGAAGGATTTTCTGACTGCTCTTTGTCACATGATGAACAAAAGATAGGGAATTAACAGCCCATGTTCTAAGATCCCTAATAGCATTTTCATTTTGAAGCAGGGTATTGTCTATGTTGTATGGTAAGGTGAGAGATGTCTACCAAATATGATAATATTGCACTTTTTGCATTTAATTTGACCCCATTTTCAGCATTCCAGTTATTTATACATGTATGTTCTAGCTGAAGGGTTAGGGTTATCAGTAGCTCACAGTATGCAGTTATCTGAACTTAGCTAGACTTAATTCCTTAAATTAATGCTGAAAGGAGGGATCCTAACAGTTAGCCTTGGAATACACCACTGATTACATTCATACTTTCTGATGAGGCACCTCTCACTCACACTGGGTGTGTTTGGTCTTTTAGCCAGTTTGCTGTCAACTACCAGATATTCTCAGTTGTAAATTAAATTGGTGATCTGCGTCTGATAATACTCAACAACTTTGTTTTAAGTCAGGTGGTAATTATTAACAACAAAGAAAACAGACTCTTTAAGATTACCCTTTAAGAGAAACCCCTACCCTAAAGTGTGTGTGTGTGTGTGTGTGTGTATCTATATATATATATATATATATATATATATATATATATATATATATATATATATATATATATATATATATATAATATATAAAGAGAGAGAGAGATATAGCTATGAGTATTGAGTACACAGTGGTGCAGCGGTTAACGTTGTCGCCTCACAGCAAGAGGTTCTCCGGTTCGATTCTCGGCTGGGGTGCCTTCTGTGTGCAGTTTGCATATTCTCCCTGTGTTCGCATGGGTTTTCTCCAGGTGCTCCGGTTTCCTCCCACATTCCAAAGACATGCATCTGGAGCATTTCTCCCTGGGCCTCCACTGAAAACAGGCTCTGTGGAACCTAGTCGGACTTTCCCGGTCAACAAATGTTAAGTAAGTAAGTAAGTAATATACGTGTATATATATATACATATATATATATATATATATATATATATATATATATATATATATATATATATATATATATGTGTGTGTGTGTGTGTGTGTATGTGCTGTCTCCTCTTACTCTCAGTCACTATCTTCCTTCATAGAGCAGAGGCTGTGGTTACTACATCTAACCTTGATATTGCAGGAGCCCTGCCACAAGCCCCTACAGCTACAGGTTACTGAGAATTATGTCATTGTTTAATAGCCTGCGGGCACTACAACTGACCCTGATATTGCAGTAGCTGTGCCTCAAGGCCCTACACCTACATGTTTATTCAGAATTTTGTCATTGTTTAATAGCCTGTCGTCACTGCATCTGACTTTGATATTACAGGAGCTCTGCCACAAGCCCCTATACCTACAAGTTTAGTGAGAATTTTGTTATTGTTTAATAGCCTGCGTTCACTGCAACTGACCTCAGTATTACAGGAGCTCTGCCACAAGGCCCTACATCTACAAGTTTACTAAGACTTTTGCCATTGTTTAATAGCCTGCTGTCACTGCATCTCACCTCGATATTGCAGGAGCTCTGCCACAAGGCACTACACCTACAAGTGTACTGACAATTTTGTCATTGTTTAATGTGTGCATATTTATCATGAAGAACACTGCTGCATATTAACTTTATTCAGTTACATACATGCCTGCTCCGTGACTAAAAGTCTCCATGAACTAGACCATGCACTCTAAGGACCTCTTACTAAGTTGGCTACTGTCCTCCTTCAGCTTGACTCGTAGACTATACTGCATATGCCAGTTATTTATTCTCAGGAAATGGTAGACACCCTATTTTGCTTGCATGTCTTTGTTAATTGCTTTGTTCTGGCTATAAACTAATCGCATACAGTTATAAATTGACCTGAGGACGGGAAGTTCACTATCCTGCCCCCAATTCTTACCCACCTCTTTTACTCTAATATTATACTTCCTACATATGCATTTCACTTGTGACTTCTATTCCAAAACCCTCTGCAAATGACCTTACTACTTCTATACATACGCTTAAGTTTCATGTTTCCTGCTTTCCTATCTCTATTTAATTTTTAGCCCCATTCCCAACTATCTTTCTACCTGCCATACTGCTTTGCACTATATCCATTTATAATCATTATACTCTCGCCTTTAATAACCCTCTATTCCTTACATTCCAGAGAAGATATCAGGACAACCTACCTCTCTTCTTTATAGAAAATATTTTGCTCCTTACCTGTCCTCTTCCAGCTTTCAGAATCCACCATCACTGATTCTCCTGCTGCCCTGCAACTTCTTGTTTCCTTCTTCAGTGCTACTTCCTCACTAGCTGACATCTACAAAATACCGACTCCTGTATTTAATTATGCTGCTCTTCAGCTTATCCTTTATTCTTCTCCTTCTACTGTGCCATCTTTCATCCTACCATGACTCAGTAATATACTGTAACATCTCTCCAACTTTGTCCCACCACCTATCCATACTTGCTCTTTATATTCTCCACACATTGCACCAAACATTTAATATTGCCCCTCACCTTTATTCCAAATGTAGGCTGATTAATTGTACTTCAGCTCAAACCAAAACAAAATGAAGTGTAAGAATCCTCTCCAGAAAACAAGTATGCATAATTCCCCAATATACTAAAATCCTTCTAGGAGGAGATATACACCATAATCCTGTCTCCACCTATCACAATGAACACAAACATAATTCTCTCCCACACATTTCTGTAACCCAGCATCAGCCAATTCCCAACTCTGGTGATCTAATATTTGCTGCAATAAATGTTAGAAGTATAAGAAATAAAACTGCTGAACTACATGCATGGATTACCCAACATAAGCGGGATATTCATGCTGTAACTGAAACTTGGCTTAAACCCAGCATAAACAACTCCAAAGTTAAACCTCCTGGCTATAATATCATCTGTCATGACAGTATAAAGAGGAATGGTGTTGGTATTGCATTAATATTTCCCAATACCTACCACATTTCCCCTTACAGCAAACCAACACTAAAATTCAGTTCAGAAGATCTTCTTAATACTTTCATCAAAATAAACAATTATAAACAAATATGCATCACTGTCCTTTATATCCCTCCTGGCAACAATACAGCTATACTAGTATATATTCTATAGTGGCTATCTATAACATTTCCACAAGAAAATATATTACTAGGTGATGTGAATGTCAGTTGGTTGGACATAAACTCTAACCCCCCTACATCTATCATGAACTTATATGGTTTCACACAATTAATTAATAGCCCCACACAGTATAGCAAGACATCAAATTCTCTATTAGAATGGATTCTGGTATCAGACCTTTAATACTCCACCCCAGGTACAATGTCAGACTCTCTTAGTGATCATCTTCCAATCTGTACGACTAGACATCTCACACATCCAGTTAAACAGCATATTTATAAAACAACACGTAACCTTTCCAAGTTTAACCCAGAAATGTTCATTACTAGATTATCATCTATTAACTGGAACATCCTAAAAATCCTCCCATTAGAATATGATGTAATTAAATTCAATGCAACTTTACTAAATATCATAAACAGCCTTGCAACTCTTAGAAGGAAGAGACTGTAAAGAAATAATTCAATTTGGCTATCCAAAAAGAGTAGAATGTTAATGCAGGATAAAGGAAAAAGTACAGAAAGAATGACAAAAATATAAAACACCACAATATCTTGAAAATTTCAGAATGCTTCACAATCATACTAAAAAGCAGATAAATGAAAACAAAAAAATATATTCTAATAACTTTCAGAATAATACTAAATGTAACACTAAAACATTTGGACATCCATTAAAGAAATCTTACATCCCATCCAAAAATTCAACCCAGACCCCTCTACCAAAAACTCACTACTCAAAATTGCAATAGAGATCAACTCTTATTTAATAGATAGTAGAGCATCTCTAACTAAGGATTCCTCAACATCTAATCCCAACCCTGCCCAACAGCCACATATCAGCACATCCGCTTTCACCCTCAAACATGTGTGCACATCCTATATAAAAGTACTCTTAACCAAACTTAAACCATGCTTTTCTACAGCTGAGAACCTTCCAAACAAGTACCTAAAAATAGCAGCCAATAGCATTGTCTATCCTGTCTCAATCCTTATAAATAGGTCAGTCCAGGAATCTCACATTCCTTCCCCTCTCTCTCTCTCTCTCTCTCTCTATGGAAAAAGTCACACATTATCCCTCTGCACAAAGGAGGAAATTCAATAGACATTAATAACTTTAGACCTATAGCAATCTTATCTCCCCTTGCTAAAATGTTTGAACAATGTACTCAAAAACAGTTCCTAGACTATCTCCTGCAGGAAGAACTCCTATCACCTACATAACATGGCTTCTGTCATTCCTATAGAACTAGCACTGCCCTTCTGAACTATATAGATACTGTCAATAAAGCTAGAGATAATGGCAAACTAGCCTCTTCCTGATTTCTAGACTTGTCTAAAGCCTTCGACACAGTTTATCGCAACCAACTTCTACTTCAAATGTCTTCACTAGGACCTTATCAACCCACCTTTCTGTGGTTGAAAAGCTACCTGTCCAATTAGGTATCTGTCAGTAAAATGGCACTCCATGCTCTCTCCTTACCTTCCAGTCACCACCAGTGTACCACAAAGCTCTATCCTTGGTCCCCTTTCTCTTTATCATTATCACCAACACCCTCTATACTTCCACACAACAGGCCACCCTAATATAATCCACAGATGATTCCACTTTCATTTGCACATATGACAACATCGTACACCTCCAAAAAATGATTTAGTAAGCTTTAACAGCCACTGAGACATCACTTCGTAATTCACAACTCATGCTCAACCCAAAAAAGTCCAAACTACTACTTCTGCCCCCATATCCCTCTCTCATGAAAAAAACAAAATTTAAAGTCCTCTCTCTTGATAATACAACCACTGAAGTCACTTCTCATAACAAGCTATTAGTGGAGTTAGTGGATGATAGTCTTATGTTCGACCTGCATATTCAAAATTGCATAAGAAAAAAGTCATCAAAAACTAGATATGCTTTACAGAGCCAAAACCTTTCTCAGCGATGCAACTAAAATTACATTGCCACAACTTATCTCCTCCCTTCTCTTCTTTATGATGCTCCCATCCTTGCTAACCTCCACACTTCACAAAAAGTAAATAGTGTGGGAAGAAATAGCCAGGGAATTGTTATGGCTAGGCTTGTATAGGCCCTAGGGCCAATAGCCTAGTACCAACCTATTAACCTATGAACTTGAACAATGCTATGACAAAGTTGCTAAATTTGCAGCACATTCCCCTTTCAGAACCCACCCCTGTATGGCACTGAAAATACTAGATTGGTTAGAACTGCCACATCAACTAACATATACACAACTTACCGCATATAAAATTATCCAGCATCTACCTGCCTGCCCAGCTCTAAAAAACATTCTACACAACTATGTTGGTCATTGCAATCTAGTGACCAAAAACTGCTGTCTGTCTACAAACCTAGCAAATCTGCTGGGCATTGTCTGTACTTGTACAAGATTGCTAAGGCCTGGGACTCCTTACCTGTATCCCTCCAGTCTGTACCCTCCCTCCCATCTTTCGAAACCACTCTGAAAGATGTCCTAGCTAATATCTGGCTCTGTTCTTGCTCAAAACCAGGATAAACTATATACTTAAATGTGAATAAGCACCTTTTCATTCCTTACACCTCATTACTCTCTCTTTTTCAGTCACTTCCTTATTGCTATCTAATTACCTTCCCATACTTTCTCTCTAAATATACCTTAAGCCTGTTTTTCCCACAGTTCATATTGCAATTCCTGTTTGCATAGGACTAACTTACTTTTAATTTCTCTACAGACTGTCTAACATTTCTCTAAATATTAAATGATTGTCATATACCTTGCAAAGATTCTTAAATATTTTTTAATAATTTGGAAATTTTCTCCCTGGGCCTCTGATGAAAATGAGCTTCTACCCAGTCGGACTTTCCCAGTAATCATATGTCAATAAATAAATATATATATATATATATATATATATATATATATATATATATATATATATATATATTTTTTTTTTTTTTTGATATTCTATGTACCACATATCACCAGAATTATTCTAAGCGTTTATTATATTTAATTTCCTATATCCCAAAATTGCTGCAGTAGAGATTGTCATAATGACACAATTTTGTTTTTCAGTCTCTTTGTCTTCCTCACCGAATGAAGCTTGGGTCCCTATAATGCAACATATCCTAGGAGGATATTATAAAGGAGTTTTTTTTTTTTTTTG
Organism: Protopterus annectens; assembly: GCF_019279795.1. Taxonomy (NCBI): domain Eukaryota; kingdom Metazoa; phylum Chordata; order Ceratodontiformes; family Protopteridae; genus Protopterus; species Protopterus annectens. Next base: position 742,780,237 of record NC_056741.1, on the reverse strand, counting down.
CTCTACTTAGTAAAAGTACTTTGGGTTGTTAAATAATTGAAGAAATCAATGAGAGTGCTTCATTTTATCTTAATATCTTTGATTTGTACTTAACTGTAAGCTAGTAGAAGGGTTTATTGATGATTATATTGTTAAACATTATATTATTTGGAAAATAAAACATTTTTTGAAAAAAAAAAAAGTCACTTTCTGCATTTTTTATTGTACCAGCATTTCTGAATGCCGATAGAAATGAATTGCAGTGATTCTTATGTGGTAACCTGCTCTAGCAAATGATCATTACAAATGCAGTGATCAGTTTGCTACAGTTAAAAATAGCAATCTTTTTTTTTATTGTTGTTGTTTCAGTTGAAGAACTGAGGGGGTGGGAATCAGGCTGGAGCGCCAAACAAAGGTAACAGACATTTTATTTTATTTTTGCCATTCAACTAAAAAGTCAAGGGGGTGAGGGACATATGTGGGGAATGGATCTTGGCATAAAGGCACCGCATTACGGGAATGAACCTGTTTTTTTTTTTTTTTCTTACTCTTCAGCTAAAGAGCTGAGGGTGTGCAGCACCAGATCTGGGACAGACACCAGGTACTAGATGAACCAACTATGGCTCTGATTTCAGAGTTGGTATATTTAAGTGTGAATATGTCCCCAAACATGGGGGTGCATGGGTTCTTGCCCCTACAAAAAAAAATAAAAAAAAATGCTTCTGAAGTTCACCACAAGTTATTTTGACATTTTCCACTACATCAGCAATCAATTTAATGGTGAATTTAATAACTCTGCATGATGCCACTTTGTAGATAATTCATCTTTGTTCTTCATGTGACAGTATATCCAGCAATTAACTCTTAGGAAAACAACTTAATTTTACCTATTTGCAGCACTTTAAGACACAGTACTAGAATGCTGTAATTTTGTGAGGTAATCAGCAGTGAAAATGTTTCATAATTTGTCATGCAGAATGAGGCACACTCATTTCTGAAACAATGTGAGATCAAAATAGGGGAAATGGTGAGGCTTTCATTATCTGTGACATGGAATCAAGTGGAAATGAAAACTGCAAAGGTGCTGAAAGATTTTTGGGAACTAAACGACATCTTCCATAGGTTCATAGGTGTATACTAGGCTAATGACCACTAGGGCCCTTATAAGCCTAGTTGTGCAACCCAAATGTGACTCACAAATTTAATTTATATAGGTGATGGTTTATTGACTATCTTTGTCCATCAGAGATACAGGAGCCAAACCTGAGGTGAATTTCTGATTACCTATCCATTGGTCCAAGTTGCACATAAAAAGGGATAGCGAGACACTCTGCTGCACATGGACAAGGAACTTATTCCAGAGAATGAGAATTCTGTGAGAAACATATCTGTCTTTCCAACATGTCCTAGTTATGTTACAAGCAAAATTTAGGTCTTTTAATCTAGTAATTCTGATGCTGTTTGTTTTGTAAATGTGCAAAAAATTCATCAAAACAGGTATGCCCTGTATGCCAGGCAAAGATCACGTCTCAGAAGTCTGTAGGATACCAAGTAGAAACAGGGCTCTGATGCAATCGGCGTCGGACATTGTGTTTACTCCCTGTATTCTTTTTGTAAGGAACCTTTGTGGATGTTCCATTTGCTGCATGTGTCTGGTCAGGTACATACTGAGGGGGCATTATACTCTATGATGGGTCTGATGAGGGCTGAGTATAGTGTTATGATAACTTCTCTGGACCTGGATGCCATGCCCTTGCTTATATGTTAAGCAACACAGAAGGCTTTTCTTATTACATTGGACACATGCTGGTCAAGGGCTAGGTTACTATCTACATGAGTTCCAGATCCCTGACTAGTGAATCAACTTTTAAGGGTGTTTTATTGATGACAGTTATCTGGGGTGGCAGACTTCCCAAAAGGTACTATAATGCATTTCTTGGTATTGAATTTTAAGCCATGGCTTTGTCACAAAATGTTTGTCTGTATTAGAACTTACTGAAGGGTGTTCTCATTTTGGCGGATTCAGTAACTGCTCTCAGTTTGCAATCAACTCCAAACTTGGTCAGCCAAAGGCCCTTCACATTGGCTTTGACATTCAAAAAGTGGGTGTAGCACAGAGCCCTGGAGCACTACAGCTGTGACTGGCCTATCTGTGGTAGTGGCTTCACTGATTCTAACCTCCTGGGTTCTATCAGTGAGCCAGCTAGCTATCCAGCATGTTATAAGGGGGATTTACACCTAGTTCCATAAATTTGTTCACAATGCCCGAGTGGGGTGTTGTATCAAGTACTTTAGCCAGATCTCGATAGGCAGTGTGCACCATTTCCCCTTATCCATTGCCTTAGTGACCTTTTCAAAGAAGTCCATCAGATTCAGTAAGCCTGACCTTCTTTTAACAAAGCCAGACTGACATGGATCCAGTGTCTGGAGCTTTTCTATGTCTTTGTTGATAATTTCCATGATAATTCTTTCCATTACTTTGCACATAAGAGTAGTCAGACTGTCTGTAGTGTCTAGGATCTGTTGAAGGTCCTCCCTTATAAAGAGGGATGACCATTGCAGTCCTACATTCACATGGGACAAAGCCTGTTTTAAGACTATAGTTAAATAATCACTCCAGGGGTCCTAATAAGTCATGTTTTAGACTCATGCTGGAATGTTATCAGGGCCCGCTGAGGTAGTGTTCTTGGCTTTAGTGAGTGCAGTCAGTATATTCACCGTACTCATAGTTGGGAGGGTTATGTTTGAGAGGATTTTTGAGAGGATGGTTGGGGATGGGCAGGGTAAAATTGGAACTTAATTTGTTTGTTAACAGGTTTGCTATATCACCAGGCTCAGTGAATGTGGCATAGTTACCCTCCAATTCAGCCATAATATTTTTCCTTTTGTTGCATATCCTGTTTAATTTGGGATGCCACAAAGGTGGTTTGTTTCTAGATCTAGTCCTAGAGTTATTTCTGGTAGGTACAGCTGCCTTTATGCAGCCATTGACATTTATTTATTTAACATTTGTTTACCAGGAAAGTCTGACTTGGAATGAACCAATTTTCAGCAGAGGCCTGGGGAGAAATGCTCCAGATGCATTTCTTTGTAACATGGGAGGAAACAGAAGCACCCAATGAAAACCCACAGAAATGCAGGGAAGACATGCAGGCTCCACACAGAAGGCACCCCAGCTGAGAATCAAACCTGAGAACCTCTTGCTGTGAGGTGACAATGTTAACCACTGCACCACTGTGACATGGTTGTACAGTTTCTGAGAACAATGAAGTATAAGCTGCTGTGTTCTCTGGGTTTGGAGGAGCAGTGAATTTTGACAGTCCATCACTTAATAAAAGGCAATTTGCCTTGGAATAGTTCCTAACTGTTCTTGGTTTTAATCGGATTGCAGAGTTGATTTTGATTTCAAAGGAGACAGCTTTATGGTCAGACCTTACCAGGAAGGATGAGACACTAGGGAAAGTTCTTCTATATTTGTAACCATGAGGTCCAGTATGTTGGAGCCTTTAGGGGACGTATTCACTATTTAGTCAAGAGTGTTTGTACTTACATAGAACAAGAATCTCTGTGCCTGTAGATTTGAGGCTGTGCAGGATTCCCACTCTATAAACAGGTAATTAGTCTCCTATGAGCAGGGTATTAGGCTGGATGGTTGAGGCTGTGTAGGATTCCCACTCTATAAACAGGTAATTAGTCTCCTATGAGCAGGGTATTAGGTTGGATGGTTGAGGCTGTGTAGGATTCCCACTCTATAAACAGGTAATTAGTCTCCTATGAGCAGGGTATGAGGTTGGATGGTTGAGGCTGTGTAGGATTCCCACTCTATAAACAGGTAATTAGTCTCCTATGAGCAGGGTATTAGGTTGGATGGTTGAGGCTGTGTAGGATTCCCACTCTATAAACAGGTAATTAGTCTCCTATGAGCAGGGTATTAGGTTGGATGGTTGAGGCTGTGTAGGATTCCCACTCTATAAACAGGTAATTAGTCTCCTATGAGCAGGGTATTAGGTTGGATGGTTGAGGCTGTGCAGGATTCCCACTCTATAAACAGGTAATTAGTCTCCTATGAGCAGGGTATTAGGTTGGATGGTTGAGGCTGTGCAGGATTCCCACTCTATAAACAGGTAATTAGTCTCCTATGAGCAGGGTATTAGGTTGGATGGTTGAGGCTGTGCAGGATTCCCACTCTATAAACAGGTAATTAGTCTCCTATGAGCAGGGTATTAGGCTGGATGGTTGAGGCTGTGTAGGATTCCCACTCTATAAACAGGTAATTAGTCTCCTATGAGCAGGGTATTAGGTTGGATGGTTGAGGCTGTGCAGGATTCCCACTCTATAAACAGGTAATTAGTCTCCTATGAGCAGGGTATTAGGTTGGATGGTTGAGGCTGTGCAGGATTCCCACTCTATAAACAGGTAATTAGTCTCCTATGAGCAGGGTATGAGGTTGGATGGTTGAGGCTGTGCAGGATTCCCACTCTATAAACAGGTAATTAGTCTCCTATGAGCAGGGTATTAGGTTGGATGGTATGTGTATCCAGTAAGTCCAAAAATACATTGTGAGCTTCTTGGGCATTGCAGCCTCGCATTGTCAGACAAAATGACTTGTTACCTGCAAAGAGTTTACCTGCCGTTAAGTCTTTTGTCTAAAGATTTTACATTTCTGACATAATTTACTTCAGGTAAGCCTATGCTGTGCAAATTGTCTGAAACCTTGACTGAAAATCTACCAGTAAATGAAGGGGTTGTTTTATTTCTTTTTTACCATTTCCAATAAATTAATACCTGTTTTCACATATGAACTGAAATCAGCTGTATATTCTAGAAGCAGTGTGTTTAGGGTGTTCTGTCCATTAGATAGTATTGTCTCATCCCCTGTGCATATGGTCGTAAATACGAAGACAGTCCAGGAAGATTATTTGCTTGGCTTAGTGGCTGGGATTTTGGCATGAGAACACAGAGTTTAAGACTGAGTCAAAATAACACCATAAAGACAGACATGAAACATTTCTTACCCGAGATGTACCTAGACAGTGGAATGAACTTCTTCTTAACCAGAGGGAGTGAGTCAGCTTTTCTTATTCCATAGCTAATACAGACATTTGGGTTGGTATAAAAAAGTTAACGTGCCTGTGTTCCTCATAGTTCTGTTCTATTTTATTTTATTTGTTAACCGAGGTAGAGCACTGATCTCCATGCATCTTTCACAGACTCATCTCACGAGCACTGTATGGTAAAGTGATTTGTTCAGAGCCCCGCACATAGGCAGTGGAGACTGAGGGTATCAAACCCTGGACCACAGGAAGCAACTGATCAACAGCTCCTTACTTTTCTGCACCAACTGCCACAGGTGTCTGTGTTCCTTACAATTCTAAAACCAACTAATCTGGAAAACTGAACTTATGACCTTCTGAGGAAACAGTTAAGTGAAGTGGTGGAAGATGGCGGGAGGGTAGATATATGCAAGGACAACAGGGAATATACATTCATAAGGAACAGTTTAATGAAGGTTGACAGACTGAATAGATTCTAACTAAAGGGTGAATGCAGAACAGATACAATCTGTAACTTATACAGATGGGTAATTCTAGAGCATGCTTTGATATTCACTGAAGAAGAGGTTCAGAGTCAACATCAGTACATGGGCAGCTGGAAATGAATGAGTTAAAAGTGGAGAAGGAAAGAGAAGTGCAGGAAACTCAAATGACTGGTGGTCCAGACATACGCAAGGAGGAATGACTTAGAAGAGGTGTTGAGATGGGGTAAAAGTGGTAGGTGGGGTAAAGGCAATGAACAAGGAAGCATATACTATAAAGAAAAAGTGAGGCATTCAGATGAGGGATTACTGGAAGTGCAGCCAAGTATATGGATCGGAAGGGAGAGGTGGATGAGTTAAGGAAACATGGAGTGAAACTGCAATGGTAAATAATGATTCTGATGCTGACTAGAGCAGAAATGAAGATTATAGACTCAGTGGATTATCTGTGGGCACAAAGGTTGGTGATGATGAGAAGGCAATTGACTAAATCGTTTAACAAAAATAGAATGGAAGGTGGTAAAAGAATCTCAGAAGGTACGTAGAATGATAACACATGATAAGATTAAACAGAGGACCATGAATTTTTTTAACTATGAAAAGGATTAGGGATGGCACTGAACAGTGGGACTGCTGCTCATAGAAGTATTGGGAGGGTTTAATGATCATAGTGTACCGAGAAGAAAGTATTTGCAAAATTAAGGCTTCATGGAATGTTTAAGAGATGACAGTGACAGACGAAAGAGAAGAAGTAACATAATCTAAGTTTGCAGGTAGGCAGTTTAGTGAAGGATAGAAAGTATAGGAACATGGAAGATTTGGAAAAAAAGTTGATAGAGTATCTGGGAAATGGGAATAGAAAAGGGAGATGACTTTTAGGTTATGCTAATTAGTTTAAGTTATTTTGATAACATTTATGGTATTACTTGTGATTAGAAATAGTCCATCCCCCTCAGGTGATGCAAGGTTCTGGTGGATAAAAGAGGAGAAACAGAAATAGTCAGTGGGATATTGTAAGGAGTAGTTCTGCTACATTTCCTAAACTATGTCCTAGTTCATTTAATGTTTCAAAGCGAATAACGGATGTGGTGATGAAAACAGAGTTTAGGCAATCTGGAAGAGGAGCGAAAGGTGAGGACAGATGGGAAGAAGGAACCTGTAGAAGCAAAGAAAATGGAAACTTTTAGGGGGGGGATACTCTCAGGCAGAGGAGGGGATAATGTTCAACAAAAAATCAGAAGACACTTGGGAATTTTGTTTTTTGTTTATTTACTTGCTTAGTTTTGTTGACTGTAGTAATGCCACTTGGTTTTGTGCCTATTTTTGGTCAAAGTGGAAGAGAGTGGTGGGTAAGGACGATGAACAGGCAGATATAGGGTTAGAATTCCAGCGTAGGTCAGAAAAGTGATAATGGATATGTCAGATGGTAGAATGTACTGCATCATGATAACAAGCACTACTTCTGTAACACTTGATGGCTTTTTATTCAGTACTACATTGCCAAGCATTTCTTTCTGGAATCATTTTAAAATATTTCCTGTTACTTCCCTGTTACAACAAAGTACAAAGCAAAATGCCATTACTGTTGTTAGGAAAATATATTTTTCCATTCCCTGTGTTCAGTAACATACATTGACAAAGTAATTGTACTATCATTGTCTGCTGCACTATCAGAAGACAGAAATAAAGTAATATTAAAACACAACTTTACACTAATGCAGTGCTTTTAATAATTTCTGCATGCTGTTTTATGCCATCCCATCATTTATCTCAAACTAGCAGTTGATATCACAAGATAGTGCTGTGTTGCTAATGATGTCCCATGTTTTTAATTTAAACAATATAATGCCAAATGTTGGTTTCCATAGTTATTCTAAAATATATGTCACATTCATATCATGATAAAATGCAAAGCAAAATGTCACGGCTGTAAAAGAAAAATATTACAATGCCAAATGTTGCTTTGCAGATTAATTTTAAAATATTATATGTTACTTCGTTGTTACTATAAAATGCAGAGTGGCATAACACTTTATTAGTAACACTGTAGGTCTCATTTTTTAAATATTCAAGAGTACAATATCAAATACTGTTTTTTGCAGGTATTTTAATATGACATATCGTCCTTCCTTATTGTGATAAAATTCCAACAAAATGTCAAAATTCTACCCAGAAAATGTTTCCAGCCATTTGTTAGATATTAATATCTAGTATGCAAGGCAGTGCTATTGTTGCTGTCTGTTGGGCTAAAAAGTCTCTGCATGTTGCTTACAATCTCTGCCTTACTTTTGACAGTACATTGGCAAGTGTGTGTCCGATATTTTTGTATTTAATAGCACAATGTCAAATATGTCTTTCTGCACTCATTTAAAAATGCATCTTGGATTCCTATTATAACAGAATGCTAATGAAAATGTTACAGCTCCACTCAGAAAAGTGTTATAATGCCAAATGTTCACTTATTGAATAATTTTAAAATACATGTTATTTAGACATTATCATACATTGCAAAAGCAAAATGTCACAACTATAGGTGTGAAAATATATTTTCTGTCCCGATTATACAGTAGTATGTACTCTGAAGAGCAGTTCTACTGTGCAAACAACAAAGGAAATAAACAGTATACCACAGCTTTATATTAGTACAATACTTTTAATACAGTTTTATACAACACTCCCCATCAAGTATCTCAGTATATCATTGATAACATGTTTATTGTTTATCTCCAGCAATACAGTGTCAATGCTGGTTTCTGTCACAGTCCTACTCAACTGTGCTTCCATAGCTGATGTGATTAGAATATACTGTGCAAAGTATCGCTACCTTCACCATCTGTTAAACAAAACATTATCATGCGATAGTGCAACATCGCTTACAAACTCAGTTTGCCTTCTTGAATTAAGCAGTACATTGTCAATAGTTATCCCATCTTTTCATATTCAACAGTATAATGTCAAATAGTGTGTTGTGCGGTCATTTGCAGTGTTACAGTGTGCGTTCCCATTATGACACAGTGCAGCCATTTGCAATTCTTAGCTTACTTCACCATTATGACACCGTGCCAAGCAAAATGTCACAGCTTTACATACAAAAAAAAACTACTACATGATAAATTGCAAAGCCACTTGTCAGTTCCAATCAAAAATATGTTTTCTGTCTCCTCATGCAATAGTATGCATTGTGCAAAATAGTGCTACTGTCATTGTCTGATGAGTAATCAGAAGAAAGTAAATGTTACAAAGCAGCTTAATATTACAACAGTTCTTTTAATATGCATGTTGATTTATGCAAACACTCCACTTGGAAATTCAGAATACTGTTATAAATGCTGGTTAAAAGTTTTACTTCTTCATTTTCTTCATCTTTTCTGACCTCCTGAATTCAAATACAGTAAATATTCCATTAAAAAGTACACTACATATACCCCTCAAAACATTTTCTGCCAGTACTCTGTGTTACTAATTCTAAATTAGCAATACTTTGTGAATCACAATTCAGCACTGACAAATGCTTATTTCTTCTCCTTTATTCTGTGTTTCCAGGAAGATACTGCTCATATAGTTCATGCCAGGATAATAACTACAACATGTTGAAACAAGTCATTTAAACATTACTTAAATTCAAAGTAATAAAACACCATTTAAAGATTTATGAAAGCTCATTGCAAAACAAGATATTTTACATACTATAGTTGAATAAAATATATTTTGCACCATGGAGCCTGTTAAAAGAGTCATGCATACATTTTACACTTGACGGCATGAAATAAAATTTAACAAGTACTGTGACATTCTGTTGCCTTGTCAGTCACAACATATTAGGCAGTACTACAGGCTCATAATTCAGGTTTTAGCATTTTACAAGATTCTGGAATGTGAAAGTAAGATGAATGTGTACTGCAAACCAAAATAACATTTTTGAAAATGGTTCAGTGTACTCATCATCATCATCATCATCATCATCAGCCCCCTTTTTCTACAAGGGGTTGGGGTATCGTGTTAATTGTCGCCAACTCTCTTGATTCAGTGCCACACTCCTGCCTTCTTCAACACTCATGCCTGACTGTCACAGATCTTCTTTCACACAATCCATCCACCTCTTTGCTGGACGTCCTCGCTTCCTGTTACCTTTTTCCTGTCTGCCCTGTCTTCTGCTTTTCTACACATGTGCCCAAACCACCATAATCTGTTCTCTTTGATCTTTCCTGCAATTGGAGCTACTTTGTGTTCTGCTTTTATGTCCTCATTTCTTCATCTGTCCCACATTGTGCATCCTACAACCTTTCTCAGGCACTTCATTTCCATCACCTCTAGCTTCTTCAACTTTTCTGCCTTTACTGCCCAGGTTTCTGTACCATACAGTAGTACTGTTCGCACCACTGTCTTGTACACCTTACTTTTCAGCTTCTTTGGCATTCTTCTGCTATGTGTGCACCTACCTTTGCCAATTTAGTGCTCTCCTGGTGGGAGAACAAATTTGTTTTTAATTCCAAATATAAAGGGTGTTGGTCACTTTATAAATATTTTTTAGATGACATCTGTCTGTTTTGGGTTGAAGGACAGGATAAATTTATTGAATTTTTTGAATATATATCTAACAGTACAGAATTTTTTAAATTCACTTTTAAAATCGGTTACGGACATATAGACTATTTAGATGTCAATATATTATTTGATAGTTCAAAAAATAAATTTATATCCAAGATACACAGGAAGGACACCTACTGCAACTCCGTTTTGCGCTATAAGAGTGGACACCCATACTTTTAAAAAAAGGGTATTGTGAAAGGACAATATGTGAGGGCAAGTAGGATGACCTCGGATGACTCTGATTTTTTGGAAGAAAGTCATTTGTTGAAGGTTATGTTTTCAGAAAGGGGATATCCTGACACACTTTAAAAAAATGTCTGAATTAGTTTTGGAACATAGAAAAGATAGATTTGCCCCTATCCTGGTAAGGAAGACCCAATGGAAGGGAATACTAGTTTGAATAATGACTTAAAAGGAAGTTTTGACAACACTTTCATACTAGATTATAGTGGTGATGCCAACATATTTAAAGATTTAATCAAGGAAGAATGGGATAGATTTAGGGGACTCTCGGATCTGAATCTTGCCTTTGAAAAACCTTTAAAATTTGTATTTAGGAAAGGCAAGTGTATTAAGAATATATTAGATGGCAGGTATATGAACAGGGTGAACAGGAAAGTGGGTACATACAAATGTGGTTCTTGCCCACAATGTCCATACATAGCTAATACTTCTGAGATTTTTATTCCTAGCAGAAACAAGTTAATTACAAGGTTTATTCTAACTGTGAATCTAAAGGCCTAGTGTATATTGCAATATGTAATGAGTGTGAAGGATTTTATGTAAGTAAAACTGAAAGATGCATCAAAAGAAAAAATTATCAACATTTATATGAAATAAAAAAAAAAAAAACTAACAACAAGAATGCACTATTTAAGCACACTCAAACATGTAAGAAGGCTAACTTTGTCTTTTTTGTTTTAGAGGTTTTGCAGGTAGACAAGAAAGGTGGACCTTGGGAGACCAGGCTAGAATATAGAGAAGTATTCTGGCAACTTTTCCTGGAGGCAAACAAGTGGCCAGGTATGAATGAGATGGTCTCCATGGCCCTTGTTTTGAAACTAAGGGCTGCCAAGCTTTAATATATTTAAAACCATTTTTTATGTTTTAAGATTGATGTACTTTTAACTTCCACACATTATTTATTATTCTAAACACCCTAGATTGTATTCTTATAAGTTTTTTACAATTACTTTTATACCTATTTTTATATTTTTTTACATGTATTTATATATTAATATATTATTACAGCTTTTAACAATAGTATATATATTCAAGTTATGTATATATATTTATTTAAGGATTTTTTATTAATTTGGAAGAGATGTATATGTTTATGAAATGGTTTTAACTAGGGTAATTAAGTATGCATTAGATAGAATGGTTGGTTATATAATTATAATCACTTAGACTTAATTAACTGCAGTATAAATAAGATTAACAAGGTTTGTTGCTTTATCTGATGAAGTTACAGATGAAAACGTACTGGTTGTGTTCAGCATTGGTGGATTACGTGTCCTCGGTGCTTGTTCAATAAAAGTTGGATCGGGGTTACGGCTATCCAAGTGGTTTTTTGTTTATTTTGGAGTTTTTTTTGGCATTGTGTTCCTCCTTTTGACTTTTTGATTCTTCTGTTATAGACAACACCTGATACTCTATGCCAGTTGACTGCAGCCCCTCTGATTCTAGCTTTGACCTCTTCATTCAGACTACCTTTCTCCTCAAGCACCCCTCCCAGATACTTGAAGCTGTTTACCTGTTCCATTGTCCTCCCTTCTATCTCTATTCTCAGCTTTTTCTGATTTCCCCAATTTGCTACCATTACCGCCATCTTATCTGTGCTTAGTTTCATCTCATCTGCCTTCAGATTTGCATTCCATTCTCCTATCATTTGCTGAAGTTCTAGCTCAGAGTCTTCCTGTCCTGCCACATCGTCTGCATATAGCAGATTTGTTGATCTGTCCCCCCAACCTGTTTGCTAATGTAGTCCACCACCAATATGAACAGCAGTGTGCTCAGAGCTGAACCCTGGTGTACACCCACTCCCACTGGGAACCCCTCTGTGAGGCCAAGCATTGTTCGTACTTGAGTCATTGGGTCCTTGTACATAGCCTGCACTAATTCTACCAATGTTTCTGAGACTTCAAACCACCACAGTACTGCCCAGATCAGCTTTCTTGGACCTTGTCATATGCTTTCTCCAAGTCTAGGAATGCCCAGTTGGACTGTCTCCTCATCTCTAGCTTCTTCTCAAGTATCTGTCTCAATGCAAACATTGGGTCAATTGTGCTGCATCCTGATCTGAATCTGAACTGCTCATCTCCCATCTTACATTCTACTACTCTGCGTATCTGTTTATCAATCACCCTCTCCAGAACTTTCATGCAATATGGTAGGAGTTTGATGCCTCTGTACTGCTCACAGTTGTGGATGTTCCCTTTGTTCTTGTACACTGGCACAACTATGCGTATTCTCCAGTCATCTGCGATACACCTTTCTCTCCACACTGCTATTAGTACCCTCAGGAGCCATTTCTCCCCTATCTCACTCAGCATCTTATCATATCTGCCGTGACCTCATCTGAGCCTGCTGCTTTCCCTGACTTCATCTTCCTCAGTGCTGTTCTTACTTCTTCTAAGGTGGGGTCCTCTTCCTCTCTCATTGTAGGATGTTTCTGGGGCAGTACAGCTTCTGTGGGGGTTTCTTCATTCAGAAGCTGCTGGAAATGCTCCTTCCATCTGCCTTTGATGTCCTGTGGACTGGTGAGCAGGTTGTTGCGGGCATCCCTTATGAAGGGTGTCTGACTATCTTCTTTATCTTTCTGTCTTTGCCTTGCAATCTGATATAGTTTATTTGTGGCCCTTACTGAGTTACTTTCCAGAAGTTGGTAGAGTGCCTCTGATGCCCTATACCAGCCCTGCATAACTCAAAAATGATCCAGGGCCTCAACAAAAGTCTGAAAATGCAGCGCAGGCCGCAGGTCACATTAAATTCACAAAATAAAATAAAGGTGGCAAACCTCAGTATTTTCAAGAGAGGACCAATTAAAAACATGTTAAGAAAGTATTTGATAACTAAATTTAATAATGCTAACTTACCAAAAGCATGATAAATTGCCACATTTGTACTTGTTCAATGGACCCTTAATGTGAGACGTTGCATCTCATGTCACCAACTAGATTTTCAAAATCTGGAGTCATATTTGATGATGAAGTTTTTAATATGTCTTCTAAGTGTTCGTCAGTTAAACACGAACAAGATTTGCTTTTATTAAGGTTCATAAAAGAAAATGTTTGTTCACATATGTTAGAGCTGCCAAACACACTGAATACTTGTATTACTGCGTCCCTTAAATTTTGAAATTTCTTTCTGTCCAAGCTTCTGTAAAAATCAAGAAGATCACCTTCTCTATGCTTGGTTTTATAAATTGCTGAACATTGAAGTTCAATGATCTCCAACTGTAAGCCCACGAGAACTTCATCTGGGTTCACAGGAAAAGGGTCTTCAATCACTCTGAATTTGATTTCCTCTTCTCTTGACAACTTGAATCTTTTTTCAAATTCTTGAATTAACTTATCAACATCGTGAGAATATTCCTTTCCTAGTATGGCATGTTTGTTAGAAGGAATGGTCTTCTTACATGTTGGGAAATGGCTCATGTCTCCTTTCGACAATTGTTTTTTAAACAGCGTAAGTTTCATTTTGAAAGCTCTTACTGATGCCAAAAGTTGGAAAATAAGCTATTACTTTCTCTGCAGTTTTGAATTCAGTTCATTCAAATGAGTGGTGATATCAATCAGAAAACATAAGTCGTTCCAATCTTCTTTTTTTCAATTCGGGAAAATCCTTTGGATCGTTTTTCAAAAGCTCAATGATATCCTCTTTGAGTGCAATGAAATGTTGCAATACTTTCCACAGCTTAGCCAACAAACCTCCGTATGATAAAATAAATCACCAAAATTAGTGTCAGCTTCTTCTAGAAATGCACAAAATGTTTGATGTTTAAGCCCTCTTGCCCGGATGTAATTTATGACGGAAACTCCGACTCTCTTGACATGGTCGTAACTTAGGACTTTGCTGCACAGCACTTGTTGATGAATGATGCAATGATATTTGGTTATTTTTTTCACAGCAAATTCTTCCATGAGTGTAACCGCACCAATCCTCTTGTCACACATTGATGGTGCGCCATCGGTGCAAATAGCCACAATATTTTCAAAAGTCATACTCAGTTTCTTAGTGATACATTGCTTCACTTCATTTGAAATGTTTTCACCGGTGCTTTGGTCTCTCATTGAACACAAAGCTGCCAATTCTTCTGTAATTTCAAATTTATTATCAACACCACAGATAAAAACTAAAAGTTGTGCAGTATCATTTATGCCAGTGCTTTCATCTATGGCTAACGAGTAGTACTTGAATTCTGCAGCTTTCTTTCTTAACTGGTCATGAAGGTTGCTACAGGTATCATTCACTCTTCATTGCATAGTCATCCAGGATAAGCTCACATTTTCAAAAGTATGTTTCTTTTCTGGACATAGTTCAGATGCAGCAATCATTATGTACTTTTTATGAAGTCACCTTCTGTGAAAGGTTTTCCAGCAGTAGCAATTTCTTTCGAAATTAAAAAGCTTACCTTTGCAGCCCCTTCACTTTCTGTCTTTGCCTTATTGAAAAAAATTGCTGTTGTCCATACAAAGCTTTCAGCATGTTTGATGCCTTAATTTTCTTCTCATTTTCATTCAACTTCGCCAACTCAACATGTTTGGATTCAAAATGACGTCGGACATTGTATTCCTTTGGAACCGCAATTGATTTGTGGCAAACTAAACAAAGTATTTTTTCATTGTAAAAGCTGAACAGATACTTATTTGTCCACTCAGGATTAAATACTTTCCGTTCTGACTCAATTTTGTGCTTGGGATTATCACCATCCATTATTTCTGGTCACTGTGAATTGAATGTTAATTAAGACTCACGCTTTACCGCGCACGCACTCATACAAAAACACAACTCATGCGGCTTCAGCTCTAAAAATGTAAGATCAGGGTTGAAGATACAAGCACAGTTAAAATAAGATTATTAACATGACAATAATCATACTGGGTACTGGGATTGAATAGACTGCGGATTTAACCTTCGGGAGCTAGAGCGTGGACTCTGACTTCGCAATTTCCTCTTCTTCTTGGGGTGCTAGTGCCCTGAATAATTCCTTGAACTGCTGTACTTTGTCTCTAGTCAACTTCCAGTTCTTTAGCCTAGTCTCGGTTGGAGCCTTCTCTGACCACTGCTTACAGCTGATTGTGGCAAGTAGTAGTTTATGCTGTGGGCCAACTGTTTCACTGGGGATGACTCTGCAATCATGGATTCTACCCCATGCCTTTTCTTTACTTGGAGGAAGTCTACCTGAGTTGCATGTTGGCTATTCTTGTATGTGATCTTGTGACTGTCTCTCTCTCTCTGAACCATGTGTTGACTACTATCAAGCCATTTGCCAGACAGAAATCTAGAATGCCTTTTCCTTCTTTATTCCTGTTGCCCCACCCGTGTAAATCAAGGCAGTCCTCATATCCTGTTCTACCTGTCCCGATATGTGCATTCAAGTCACCCATTATCAACACCAATTCATGTTGTCCTGCTTTATCTAGTAGGTCCTGCAACTACTGTCTGAATGCACTCTTTTCCCCACTATCACAACCCTTCTGTGGGGCATAGGCTGAGATTATGAATACTAGGCTATCATTACACTGGAGTCTGATTGCCATGAGTCTGTCATTAATTTTGATAATATCCCTCACTGCCTTCTGAAGCCTGTCTCTCACCACAATTCCTACACCATTTCTAGCCAGTCCCCCACCTGAGTATAAAGTCTGGATCCCAAGCCAAGTGGCTTTGCTGCACTGCCCTTCCATCTCATCTCTTGGATACATAGGATGCCCAGTCTCCTCTGTATCATCATGTCATCCACTTCCAAGCTGCATTCTGTCAGTGAATCTACATTAAGCGTAGCAATTCTCAATTCATGTTTGGCAGGTTGGTTGGCTTTACATCCAGTTTCCACTTCTTTATAATATCTATGGATGATAAAATTTCAGCTGAGAATTTTCTCAAATAAACTAACACTATTGGTTTGTCTCTGAAGAAAACACATTTGGTTATAGTGGTCTGACACTATAGTTCTTGATGTGTATTATGAGCTGTGCTGTGTTTTGGTTGTTTTAAATCTATTATTGCTGTTTGCTTTATGATTTAAGAATTAGGAGATGGTAATATATGAAAGTAAGAATGGCATTTCCGTTTCCTCTAGCAACATCATTTTAATTATTTGAAGAAGTGCTATTCTGTCCATGATTTCCTATAATTCATACAAGTAGTGCAGCCTTACATATGCTATTTTATTTTGCATCGCTGTGCATTATGCAGTTAATGCACAATGAGGACAAGAGTCTGATGTATTTACTTTGCTTTGTGCATTATAATGAGGGGGAAGCAGCATAAAGCATTTTAAAATTATTGTGGAAAAAGAATATTTGTCTTTCTAATTTTGATTACAGAGGAATGGGATAGAGATTGTGAGGAAGAAAATTATGGGTGTGGGTGTGGTGAATTTAATTTCAGGTTTATGCTTTAAGACATGCCACCTCATTAATAGTAATGCTAATCATTTCTTGTCAGGTAGCACATTGTTTTGAAGATGTATTCATCTGCATGCCAGTTTGCTTTGATGTTCATAATTTGTATATGTATTTACTTTGATGTGACTGACCCTTTTGAACCAACACAACATATTGCAGTTATACATGCATGTAAGACAATATGAAATGGAAAGTAATTTACTTTTTTTTTTTTTTGCTTTCCCAATGCAAAACCTTCAAAATGTTCCATATATTGAAAACTTACAAATCATTGACTGATGCAGTGAAAGTTGACAATCAGTACTTATGCATAAAACACCCAAATGTCATATCTGCAAACATTATTATCATCTTTACTCTGTTCCTTTTCACTGGCCTCATTGTGGAAGTAATGCAAATAATTAAAGTGTAACTGAATAGAAGCTACTACTTTTAAATGTACAAAAAGATAGCTCTCTAGTTACTTCCAGACTGCATTCTACAATCTTACTAGTGAGTCTACAGTATAAGGCTGCAAAGCATCCATCCACCAGAAATACACAGGATTATTAAAGGTATTTTCTGTGCAAACCAGACAATATTCTGAATTCCAAAACATGACATACTGGTATGTGTGTGTGTGTGTGTGTGTGTGTGTGTGTGTGTGTGTGTGTGTGTGTGTGTGTGTCACAAATGTTTAACTTGTTTCTGGCTAGTGCATTCCCATAAGACCTAAGTGTACCTTTCAATTCTGAACATTAAACATTGTAATAGTGGGCTACAAAAAACATAGTGAAATGCCAAGAAGAGGAGAACTTACATATTTTATAAAGTAATAGGTTTTCAAATGCTGCATACATATGGTAAGTGATGAATCTTTGTATGGACCGTGTTTAGGGATTTAGTATTAATGCGCCCATAAACAGTTAAACTTTACTACAATATCACTGTGTCTCAGAAGAACAAGGGAACAATTATAATGATGTGCCCAAAATTAGTTGAGAGATACAGATTAATTACTATTTTGTTTTTCTCCCAGAACTACAGGTAACATCAAAAAAGACAGGATGCAGAGTACAGAGCAGTAGTATTTTCTGCAGATGACAGAAGGAAAAGCCTTTAAATATCCATTTACATTTTAGCAAGTACCAGTTAAGAAAGCTATCTGTGTGGCATATTTTAAATTAAAATATCAGTTTTTTTACATGTTTATGTCATTCTAAGAAGTAATGGGCTTTGCATCTTTTCATGCCTCACTATGGATAACTAACCTTTTCTCATGTAGCTGATGACCATTTTTGAAGTGACTAATTTTGAGAATGATTGCTTGTAGTTTGGGAGGTGGAGAACATTCTGCATTCATGCCTACAAACAAAAGTAATTAATTTTCTGCTGCCATCAGATCAGTGCTACAACTGGGATACATTGTTTTTTGGCCAGGATATGTGACCTGGTATACCCCACTGTAATGTCATATGTATCTGACTTTCCCTCCTAGTTGATGGCCATTTGGGAAGCAACTAATTTCCATGGGCCTGGAGGAGAAAAAAAAATGATTGCTTATATGGGAGTTGGAGGGTAGTATATGTTTCAGTGGGTGCACTTCACTATCTCAAAAATACTAAAATCTTGAATTTCAGTATCTCGAGACTAAAATATCGAACGACCAGTTGCGCAAAAGTCCACATAACTGAATCCGGAAGTGTCGAATCAGCGGTTGTGGTGATGTACTACATTAATGGATAGCTGGAGATTCAGGTAAGTGTTATTATTTTAAGGGTTTTGGGTAGGGATTTTAGTGTATGTTAGTGTGTTGGGAAGTTGAACGTGTAGGTTACGGTATGTAGGTAAAAGTGTGAATGTGTGTTGAGAATGGTGTGTTTTTACGTACATGATGTGTGTTTGTGCGAACGCAACGTAGAGTGTGTAATGGTGGGTTTAGTGTCTTTGTCTTTTGAGTGAGACCTCAGAGTTAGTATATATAAGTAGCAGGGGTATAGGTGGCACAGCCCCCCAATTTGGGGGGAGCAGGGGGGCTTCCCCTCCTGCCTATATGTAGGGTGGGTTAGTGTATTTGTGTAGTTGTGTTTGTGTGTGTTTTGTTTGTTTGTTGTAGTGTAGGGAGGAAGGTGTGTGTGTGTTTGTGTGGTTGAGAATGTATTTAAAAGTATTGATTTTGAATTTCGTTCTTTTGGGGTTTTGGTATTTTGAATTGAGCTTTATAGTCTCAAGATACTGAAATCTGAGATTTCAGTATTTCGAGATTACAAAGTGAATCTGTTTCTGTACATTCGCTTCTATAAACAAAAACAATTAACATTCTGGTGTTGTTGCTGCTACCACCATGATGTAATGTCCTATAGTCAGGAAATGTGATACAGTATGCCTCATTTTAATGCCACCTGTGCCTATCTGCTATGCTGCTGCAGTCTAGAAGTCACTATCAGGGAGCTGCCTTTCAGACACTGTGGGTAACAAGGTCTTATTGAAAAGAAAGAAAAGCAGACCTCTGGTTATTCAGTCTTCCTGCTTATTTGCAAGCCATGTGTCAGATGAACAGTTACTCAAATGTTGGTTTATAAGCTGATCTATGGATGGAAGGACTACTTTACTGCCAGACTAACCGTACTTAACATTGAATTAACTGTTTTCATAATACTTCCACTGTATAAAATTTTACAGGTTGTATTACATTCATGGTGTGGCCTTGAAGAGCGCAAATTTCCCTGAAAAGTGCTTTTTGACACACAGGGACTTTATCTGATCATTAAACCTTACATGACTAACTATAAGCATCTCAAGCACATGTATCGGAACCAGTGGTCACTAACTGTCTGGCTTCTTTCTAGAGCCCCCTTTGTAAGAAGACAATATATTGACTTAACTCCAGTCTAGTAGTATAACCACACAGACACAAGGGTGGAGATGAACAACATCAATAATTGTCCAGTCACTACCATTGCTAGTTCCTTTAACTGTCAAGGAAGTACACCTTCTAACCCGAAGTGCATTGTTCAAATGAAACTACTCTTCTGTTTAGCATTATTACTTCCTCCTCATTTCTATCTATAAACATCTTCTGTGCCTTTTTAAATGTTGTTTTTCATCCATGGCAAACTGACAAACATTGAACAGGGTCTCAAAAATCTGTCCTATGCTGCCCGACTGAAAGAACTCCAGCTCTATTCAGTCGCTTACCGCTTGCTCAGAGGTGACCTTTGCCTAACATACAAGGCCATGTCAAACCCAGATTTGATGAATATGCTTCACCTCAAAAAATCTAGATCCATCAGAGCCACAAGGGCGGGAGACTTAAACCTTGACAGGGCTATTAATAGGACGTGCTGGAGGGATAGATTCATCACCCAAAGACTCCCTATGCTGTGGAACAAAATCCCGGTACATGTGAGGCAGAGCACCTTGCTGGCCTTGTTCAAGAGAAATCTTGACCAATGGATGGGAGATCACAGATATACCCCAGGGATAACCTCAGTGTCACTGCTCGACAGAGGCACAGCAAAATAATGGGTATAGTTCCCCATACTAAAGGGGTGGCGTAAGCCACAAAACGATGGGCTAGGCTTGTAAATGCCCTCGGGCAGATAGCCTAGTATGAACCTATGAACCTATGAACCTATGAACCGGAAGTCTAAACAAGCACTGTATTCTGCTACTGTGAACCTCCTCACATCAGGCATTTCAGTCTGTTGGGTAGCTGCTTTCTATTTTGCCTTGTATTTCTAACTACACCGATTATGAGTAACTCCCAGGACTCTGCACTATTACTTCCCAACTCTTTACATACGCAAGAATGATACACTTCAGAAAATAATCTATACATTCCCTATCATATAACTGCTACTATCAAAACTCATGCAGAAGACACTGACAACTGAGTCATTTAATATTTAAAAAAATATAGTTGCATTCATTAGAGTATTTGGGAATATCTGTTGCAAAGATATTATGCTAGGATTACATTTTTTTTCTGTAGCCTGTTACATTATCTCATTAAGCTATGAATAAAACTTACACCCTCAGATCATACCAGTTTTGCATTTTGTTAGCAAACAGTTCTTAGTACCCGTTTTACTATATTTGTTGTTACGTTATCTTTTCATTCTTTTAACAGCTGTTTTTACTGATTTACATAAAGGGTGCCTTCAGTTTAATGGTTAAAAGATCATAGTCCATGACAATTACATTATTCCACAAAAACATTTCTAAGTGAGACCTTTGTACCATATGTCCAAATGCTAGGAAAAAAAAACACTTTTTAAAGTCTGTTTTTTTATTTGTTTTTTTAAAGATTGCTGAGCATGCACATACACAATAAGATTAAAAGTTCACATAGATATGCCTACAAACCTCTTTCAGGGATCTACTGAAAGAATTGACGAGATGGCAGATGACAGATACACTTAAAGGCAATCTTTCTCATCTTATTGAATTATTTACACAGCCTTCTTCTAGTACTCAGACTCAGCAGATACTTCAGCCTGTATTCCAGACTAATTTGGTGGTTGATGACAGTGCTTTTTCTTCCAACAATAGAACCATGGAAGAACTGAATCATTTGGGTCTTTAGCTGGACCATCCAAAGAAAAATCCCTGAGTCTTCCAGGGAAACATCAGGAAGGACCTCCAGGGGAACATGCAGAGCCAAGAGAAGAACCTTGGATGGCCAGGATTCACCCGAGCTCCTCCAGCAAAATGCATAGCGAGTAGAAAACAGTTTTAAGAATTCTGGACAAATTCAAAAATAATGTCTCCCTGCCCTATGCAGAAGGTAAATTTCAATCTACTGGATGTGTTAAAGATGCCAGGTTTATACTGCCAAGGTCCTGCTAAACCTACCCCCTGAAATAATTACCTCTGCAATTCCAAGGGAATTTATACCAAAGTATGTCTGTTTACTGTTGAGTTTTGTTAAACTTAGACGCTAGTCCCACAACCCTGCTAGGTGGTTAGAACTTCCTCTAACTGACATACTGCAGCAGCCACCCTTCCCTTTCTCTGTACCCACTTATCCAGCCTTCTATGCCCTTCTCCAAGCCACGATAAAGCCACATTTCATAAGCTTTCCAGTCCTGGGCTCTACAAGGAACTTTGCTGTACTTACAAGATTTGGCCACTAGATGGCGGCCTGATTCCACTTAATATCCCCTGCCTTATGAGTAGCGCCTGATCGACCATCTAGTGTATTTTACTCCTTACTTCTACTTTCTACCCCTCTCCCCCACAACCATATCTGCTTCCTCACTTCTAGTCCTTTCAGCCTATACTCTCCCTCTGTGCACTCTGGCTACTTGCCCTGCTATCTACATTAGCTGATTGTTTCCAACCTAACCTGTCCTGAAATTCACCTTCCTTTGGCTCTACCCACTCCGTTTGCCCTGTGGGCTCACTCCACTCCCCTACCCTGCCCCCATATCCCACCCGCCCCCAGTACTCCTACATTTATACTCACCAGACCACACCCTCTCATTAACTGCCACCCCCGCACATCACAGTCAACCAACCAAAACACATTGTGTCTTTAAATCCAACCCACCACATTCCCATCATTCACTCTCTTGGATCTCCCCAGCTACACTCCATAACACAAATACTATTTACCCCACAATGTCTACACTAACTCCCATCTTATCACCAAAACCTAAACTACTTTACTACCTCATACCCCCACTTGTAATACTTTATTTTCTTACTGCCGATGAACACCATTACCTACCTAGCCCTCAGTATCCTACATCCAGTACCACCACTAACAACCAGACTACCCTGCACCATTACTACCCCTCCTTTTCTCTAAGTCTACTACTAAAAAACCTCTACATGCCATACTAGCTACCTATATAAACCCTAGCACTAAATACTGCCACCAACTCCTACTAAAAATCCACAAACTATTAAGGAGGTCACTACCAAACCTTATAGCTGATGGCAATATCCACCCTAACCCAGGCCCAAATATACCTGATACCACTAACTCCACTAAGAGCACTGTCACCAACCTATGGAGCTCATAAAATGCCCCTAATTCATTACTAATCTGTCACCTAAACATCAGAAGTATAAAGAATAAGATTCACTATCTGCATGCTCTCCTGGACATGCACTCCCCTGACCTATTACGCCTTACAGAAACCTGGCTCAAATCCATTATTCCTGATAATGAGATTCTACCCCCAACTACAATATAATATGACTTGACCGGAAAGGCAGGAAAGGTGGTGGAGTAGCCATCATGTATAAATCCACTCTAGAAGTATCCACTATTAGTACCCCACAAAGCCTGATAACTAACAACTCTGAAACCCTCATCACAAAAGTCCAGCTTAACAAACACAAAACTATAAACATAGCATGCAACTACACTCCCCCAGGTGACAACATAGACACCTTAGAATGTACCCTCCAATGGCTGTCCACTAACCACCCCCAAGAAACTATTATTCTTGGAGACTTCAATATTGACTGGAAAACCTGTTCATCAAACTTCCCCACCACCCATATTAACTTACATGGCTTCTCCCAGATTATAACTTCCCCTACCAGAATCAATAAGCCCAACAATAAGGAAAGTATCCTAGATGGGATATTAATAAACAACGAACCCCAGTTATATAAATCAGGCACCCTACCTGAGGACATGAGTGACCACTTCCTAACCTATATAATCAGGAAAAGGAATGATATGCCTCACCAAACCACCTTTAAAACCATTAGAAACAAAAAAACTTTAACCTGACCAAATTCCAGACCGAACTTAACCCATGCAAATGGTCCAATCTGAAACTACTTCCCCTTGATGAAGCAGTCCCAGACTTCAATGCTAAATTCCTAGCCATCTTAGACAGGCATGGTCCCAAACGAACTATCAGAACCAAAAACAAAATAGCTTCATGGCTAACTAAAGGTACTAGACAAAAATGTATTGTTAGAAACCAGCCTGGACCTCCTGGAGATCCACCAAATCCCCACAAGACCATATTAGATACAAACAATTGAGAAAATGAGGCAAAAAAATCCACTATGCTAGATAAACAAATCTATTATTTCAATTTACAGAAAAATCACCAAAATCAACCACAAAAATTCTGTTCAAGCCTTAATAAACTGCTCCATCCAGGTAAATCCTCAACCCCACCACCTCAACTACCATACATCTACCCACTAAAAGTGTAGCAAAGATCTTTAATACTTTTTTTACAGAAACAGTCCAGTCCCTAGTTAAAAATCTATCTCCCAACACTTCCAACACTACCTCACCCACTCCAGAACATTTACTTCCCTTCAAATCTGATCCTATCCCCACAGACTATATTAAATCCCTACTTAAGAAACTGAAACCCATGACCCTGGCAGCAGACTTACTCCTTGCAGAATTTCTACAAAAAGGCCACTAATGAAATAGCATACCCTATCTCCATCCTAATCAATCATACTATCCATGAATCCTATGTCCTCTCCATCAGGAAAATCTCCCACATTATTACACATCACAAAGGGGGCAACTCATCTGAACTCTCAGACTATAGCCCTATAGCCATCCTATCTCCCTTAGCCAAAATAATGGAAAAAATATATACATAAGCAAATCCTAACTCACCTTATCCAAAACACTCTCCTAGCCTCATCCCAAGATGGATTTAGACCTGCCCATAGTACCACCACAGCTCTTCTCTCCTTCTCTCGCACAATAAATCAAAACCGTAATCACAACAAGCTCTCCACAGCCCTCTTTCTTGACCTATCCAAAGCATTTGATATGGTTAACCACCACCTACTCCTAGACACATTAAAATAACTCTGCCTAGACAACCTAGTAATCAACTGGTTGCACTCTTACCTGCATGGAAGACAACAAGCTGTTTTATAGAAAGACAATCTATACCCCTGCTACCAATCACCCTTGGTGTCACCCAAGGATCTATATTAGGCCCCCTCCTTTTCTCCATATTCATCAATGCCCTACCCAAAGTTATCCCAGATGCAACATGTATTCAGTATACAGATGACTCTACCCTTATCTGCTCTGTCATAACACACTCAGAACTACAATCCCTATCCCAAATCACCTTCAACAAAGTAGAAGACTGGCTCAATAGTCGCCATCTCCTATTGAACCCAAATAAAACAAAACTACTACTTTTCTCCCCTACCCGTAAATTCACATCACCAAATATTACTATCTCATCTAACAATGGCACCATAATCTCTCCAAAACCATGCACAAAACTTCTTGGTGTAATCATTGATAATAATCTATGGTATGATGCTCATATAGACAAAACCATCAAAACACTTAACAAAATACTAGGCTCCTTGTATAGGATTAAACAATTCCTAACCCCACCTGCCAGAACAGCCATAGCTCGAACACATCTCCTATTGACCCTTCTCTACACCTCATCCATCCTCGTAAACCTAAGTAAAGCAAACCTTAACAAATTTACTAGCTGCTATAATAATATAGCTAGATTCACCACAGGCACAGCCTACAGAACCTATCACTGTCAAAATCTTCAAACATTAGACTGGCTAGAAGTACCCAATCAATTCCAGTATAACCAACTCATAGTTATTTATAAAATCCTCTACCAACCTAACAGTGTGCCCATTCTTATCAATATTATCACCCCCTACAGCAACCTAGTATCCATCTGCTCATCCAACAAAATGCAAGTACAATCTGTCAAAGTTAACAACTCACCCGGAGAATCATAATTCTCCAACTCTGCTGGAAAGAAATGGAACTCACTCCCCCCAGATCTTACCACTACATCCTCCTTACTCCAATTCAAGATATCCCTAAAGAAACACCTAAACAAGCATTGGCTATTGTACATCTCTAAACCCAGACTAACCCAATATAAACACAACTCAAATAGGTGAAATACCCAATAATAATAACTTCCTTAACCTATATGTATAAACTTTCTAAACCTTCCCTACCCAGACTATACACACTTCTCAGCAGCCTTTAGAACAATATTATAAGGATGGTAACTTGCTATCCAAGCTATTCTAAGGCTATGTTTCTAACCCTTCTATTATAACTTGCTATCCTAGCCATTCTAAGGCTATGTCTTTAACCCTTCTACATCTCTAACAACTTCCCTTCTTAACGAACCACTGTTATTGTCATCCTTAACATCGATCTGTATAAAATGTCATTCTATACACTCCAGTGCTGTGTAATGCTTTCTGTACATATTTCATGCTATAAACCTACAAAAATGTTAAATTGCAATGTTAACATGTATATATATATATATATATATAAATATATATATATATATATAGTCACTTATTTTTTTAAATTTTACATTTTTAAATTTTCAATGTAGTCATGAATATTGATTGTAACCTTTTTGCACATGTGGAGCTTTTCTCCCCGGGCCTCTGCTGAAAATGGACATGTATCCAGTCAGACTCTCCCGGTTAACAAATGTAAAATAAATAAAATAAAATAAATAAGCAATGAGAAATTAATTTTGCAAGCATAGGTTTTTGACTCCAGATAAGGCTATATCAATATTTTTGACATGCCAACATTTAAGTAGACCTCACCTCTCAAACTTATGTTCAGTGTTTTTTTAATTTATAAGGGCTACATAAACAAGCAAACTAATCCAGTGCAGTTAGAAACAGAGAGACAGACAGAAAGAGAGAGAGAGAGAGATTTCATTAACCACTAAAGATGTTTTGCAAATTCTGCTACGAATCATGGAGTAACAGCCAGTTGAGGCTATAACCAGATGAAATAAACCAGTCAAAGCCCCAGTTGAGAAAATATTTAAAAGCGTTCTTTGTGGGAGTAAAAGTCCCCCTTTGCCCACACACTCTCCTTATGTAAATATACTAAACCTAATGCCTTATAAAAGCAGGGAAAGTTGAAAAACCCCAAAAGTTTGAACATCTGCCAGCATACTAATACAAATTATATTGGCAGTTATCCCAATTGCAAAAGTTGTGTACTTATTCTCAACAAATTGCACCCTCATCCAATTTGCTCTTGAACAAATGTCAGGAAATAATCTTATAATGCCTAATGGACCATCAATTCATGCTTAACAACTTGCTCACAAGCTAGATGGGAGTTACTAACAAGGGGTATATCTTGCTAAAGTTATACAGAGACAAATTTGAGTTAAGAATATGTTCATCTATTCAGAAGACAATAAATACATTAAGAAGCTTTGTACTATATACTACACACGGGCTCCCCCAAAAGGATGCCACTGTATCCCAATACTATAGACTTCCTCCCGGAAACACTTCATGCTTTTGTCTTATTTCATTTCTCTCCTTTATTTCATCATTAACAAAATGTCTTATCACTAGATCCCAGCTCATCATAATAAGTGGAGTTGCAAACTGCACACGAAAAGGATGCAAAGATGTTGCAGGGTCACAAATGTAGCTTTACTTTACCTCAGTATGACTTCTTAAATATGTGAATGAGATTTCTTCTATAAGCATCTATACATATATGTATGTCTGTATGAACATATAATTCCAAGATCCTAACAAAAGTTAGCAAACATAGCTTAAATAAACCAATATTTTAATAAGTATTAGCTAACTGTTATCTATTTTATAACTCCGAGCAAACAAAAAATGATTATTTATATTTTTAGTATGGAAAATAAAATGGAAGTGTACAACAGAATGGTACTTCATTTTGTTTAGTTTTTTGTTAGATAGAAAAGTGTGCTAATCTAGTAGACAGGAGTCATATTCACAGACCTGCATGTTTCTTTAGTAAACAGATTGCTCACAGCACCAGGGAAGCTCCTGTACTAGTCCAGCAGGTAGCACAATGGTCTCTCTCATTTTTTAATTTCTCCAAAACTTTTGGGTTTCTAATACCATGATGGGAATGGACTCCGCTCCTATGTCAAAGTACGATTAAAGTTCATGAAATTAATATTGTTTCAGTCTTTGACGTTAGCCAAAAGTGTCAGTAAGGACTCCTTCTGCAATTTATATGTAGTTACATGTATAGTAGCATAGTTGCTCCTACTACTACTGGAACTGTCTGGGTATCCTTCCTCCACATTGCCCATGTTTCTGCCTGCAAATCCTGGTATTTTATGACTTTGTATCTCTCTGCATGTAAAACACTGTAGTCACTGGGTGTAGCAATTTCTATAATCAATGCTACTTTTGTCTTCTTTTCATGGAGTACTATATCTATTTTTCTTGCATCTATTTTTTGAACTGTTGGTAATGGATGATCCCATGTGATATAAACTTCATCATTTTCTATGATGCTTTGTGGGTCATGTTTCCAGTATTTTTCAGGTACCTCATTATTATAATGTTTGCACAATCAACAGTCTTGCCACATTATTATGCCTTTCAGTATACAATCCTTCTGCCATCAGTATATCACAGCCAGCACCAAGGTGTGCAACTGTTTTCAATTCTATTTTACAAAACCTACATTTGTTTGTTTCTCACACATGTTCAATGGACTTTGTAAACCAATGTGTATGTAGTCCAGTATGTTGCGCCACCAATGTTAACCTTTCGTCTTTTTGTTTAAATTCACCTCTCGTTAACCATTCCTGCATTCGATCCAGATCAACATGAAGTTTTTCCAAGAGTTTTCTATACTTGCAACTACATTTATGCATTTTCAACATTTCTCACCTTCTTATTTGATGTTTCACCTTATATTCTTTCTTTTATGTTATGTTATTTATTTATTTATTTTTTGGCACATTCAGTTGCTGCTTGATTTTTATCTACGTCTGGTTTGATTTCTATTCCTGCTTGAAGCCAATATACTATTACTAAATTAAGAAGGGAAGTCATCTTCGACTTATTCTCCTCATGTTTCAAAACTTTCACTACATTTGGGGGTTGTGAGGTCAGCAGATATGCATGCAGTCCCACAGATCTATACATGTAGTCAGTTTTGAGGAGGCCCATACCTCCTTCAGAATGGGGAATACATAGTCTTGGTATGCAGAGATTTTTATAAATCATTTGATAAGCATGAAGCATTCTTCTTGTTTTCCTGTCCACACTATCCAACACCTTTTGGGGCCAGTCAATCACTCCAAAACTGTAAGTTAGGACAGGAAGAGCAAATTGGTTTATAGCTTGGACTGAGTTTCTAGATGTCAATGCCATTTTAGTATCACTTTTCTAAAATAATCCTTACTGAGTTTTATTCGCATTTGTTCATGTTTTATTGTTGATCTTTCATCAATTCCCAAATATTTATACACTCCCTCTTGCTCAAGTTCTTTTATATTATATTCTTGTCCCAAACTGATGTTTTCTTGGTGCTGTAGCTTTCCTGCTTTAAATGATGCTTTTGCACATTTATCAAGACCAAATAACATTCTTATAGCATTTAAAAAAGTTTTGACCACTTGCAGTTGTGCTTTCAGTTCCCCATCTAATGAACTATACAGTTTTAAATCATCTACAAAACGATGAGAAGTCTTTCCAGTTTGTTGTTTTCTGGCAGCCAAATTATAGCCATGCCCTAATTTGTTAAGTAGACAGTTTAATCTGTTAAGGTCAAGACAAAAGAGCAGTGGTGACACACAATCTACCTGGAATATCCCCGTTTGAATTTTTACCCCTGGAATAATAATTTGTCCTTTATCATGGCTTAACTGTAAAGTGGTTTGCCACAGTTGCATGGTCATGGTAATGTAATCAATCAGTGTAGGGTGTATCTTATTCATTTTTAAGCACTCTTTTATCCTTGAATGTGGACACTATCAAATACTTTTTTTGTAGTCTATACATGACAAACTTAGATTCTTTCCCTTTTGCAGTTCTCCATTATGACTTTATTTAACACCAAATGATCCTTTGTTCCATATGATTTTCCTTTATTACTTTTTTGTTCTTTTGCCACGATTGAGTTTTCTTCTAAATTACTAGAATCTGTCAGCATCAATTACAGTGTATAGTTTATACATCGCCGGAAAGCAAGTTATTGGTCTATAGTTTTTAGGATGGCTTGCAGGTTCATTCTTAAGTAGGAGTATTGTTTTTCCTGTTGTTAGCCCGGCTGGTGTCTTTACAGGGGTGCACATATAAATAGTTCTTACTGATGGCTAAATCTTCATGTAAAGATGTTAATACTTTCAGCCAGAAGTTAGGTACTGCACCTGGGCCTGGGGTTTTCCATTTAGGAACTTTTCTTAACTTTGTTTCAGTTTCTCTGGTTGTTACTTCATCCCATTTCATATCCTGTACATTTGAACTTCTTATTCTTTCTTTTACCTCTTCTATCCATTTAGCATCTTTGTTATGTTTCACAGGGTCTTCATAGATATTTCTCCAAAATGTATTTATTTTTTCTTTTCAGGTGGTGTTTCAATTCCTTTTTCCTTCTTTCCCAATTCACTATAAAACTTTTTGGGTCATCAATAAATTGCTTGCTTTGTACTTTTTCTTTATATTTATCTGTGCATCTTCTAAGTTTTTCTGCCTGTGCTAATATTTTTAGTTTATTATACCGCGGTGGTGGTGCTGCGGTAGCGTTGTCACCTCACAGTAAGACACTGTCCGGTTCGACTCTCAGTTAGAGTGTCTTCTGCGTGGAGACATGCATGAATGGGCGTACCTTCGTTGAAGGTTGTGCGTCAGGGCTGGCAACTCGGTATGTAAAAATCAACTGCCAATCATTAGCAGACCGGAGTTCCGCTGTGGCGACCCCTAACCGGGAAAAGCCGAAAGTCACAACAACATTTGCGAAAGTGCATGATAACTCCTGATCTGTTCTGATACAGTGCATTGCTTTTATTGCATCTTTCTGAGTATTTTTCTTTGATCTGTTCCCTCGGATACACTCTTCTAACAGTGGCACTTCTTGACTTAATTGCTTTACAGTTTTCTCTATTCGATAGTAAAATGATGGCATTCAATTTCTCCCCTTCCTTTCCCTTACTACGATGTGTTTTTGTGGAAAGAATTTATCTGTTATTAATTTAGCTGCACAGTAATATATACTATTTACTTCTGTTATATCTCATGACTCTCTATGGACAGTCCTAATTACTGTGTTCATTACATGTATACATAATCTGATGACCTATAAGTGCTAACATGCCTCTTTACTGCAAATGGTTGTGTATGTATAAAAAGTCAGATGGATTCCTAAAGTGTGCAATTCATGTAAAAAAAAAAAAATGATATCTCCTTGTGGCAGAATCTGTATCACTAGATTATGTCAAGCAGTTTAAGCCCTTCCTCCAAAATATTGTCACCTTCCGCAATACAAAAATAATAGTCTAAAAGGATTCATGTTGTGATTGTGAGGGCTCCAATTTGAATAATGAGATTTGGAAGAGCTAAACTGGGAAATAAAAACTAAGTTTGATGTTACAGTACCTTAAAGCGTTCCTCTACTACAAGGAGCTGAGAATTTAGAAGTATATATATATATATATATATATATATATATATATATATATATATATATATATATATATATATATATATATATATATATATATATATATATATATATATATATATATATATATATGTATATATATATATATATATATATATATATATGTATATATATATACATATATATATATATATATATATATATAAACCAAAGTTAAGGTAACCATTCTTCTCTTTAAACAGCCTTTAATTCTTGCTAAATAGCTCATGAGACCTGGAAGGCATCTAGATCTTCTGATAATTTCCAAGTCAGACAAAATAACAATCAGGGTGGCCATTCCCATTCTGTTTCTGGAGAAGTAAGGTAAGTATGCCACTACCTTATAACCCATCCTATTCAGTTTAGTATGATCTAGGAGAGTTAACTGCATGTCTTCAAACAATATACTATCAGCTTCCTGCCATGCAGTATCAGCTTTCTGTTTCTTAAAACAAGTAAGCACCTTGCTTCTCTTTACTGGGTTTTAAAACTGTTTCATAGTAACAGTATAAATGATCATCAGATGCATTATTTACTATAACTAGTTTCCATTAAAAAGCAAGATGGTAACTGATTGCATCAAGAAGCTATTGGTTCTGATCCCCCCAAGAATAGTTTTACTTTATATAATGGTGTGGTCCACTGGTGCAATAAACTTTCAAACGGATTATAATGGACTGAAGCATAATGGGGTACTGCACTCCTGAGTGTGTCATCCTACAGATGAAATGTAAACTGAGGTGCCATCTGCTTAAGTTGGTAGTAGCTCAGGTGTATATACAAGATCCCATGGCACCTACTGAAAAGAGTAGGGGAAGTTCCCTAATATCCTGATCAAATTTCACCTACTAATGTAAACACCATAATTTCTCCCCTGAAATGAGGCCATTTTCACCTAGTGGGATGAGTCTGATCAACAAAAAATGAATGAATTAGTTAGTCAATTAATAGATGAATAACTAATCAATATGGAGTTATGTGGCCTAAAGAAGCAGTAATAAATAAAGGGATCACTAGATATGTCATTCTGGCACTTCAAAGTTTGATGGGTTACAAAACACAGGCGTTAATGCAAACCCCAAGAAAGTCATGGTTCATTTGACATCCAAGACAATCAGTACCACTCCAGGTGTTAAAGTAGATAAAATTCTCTCTCTCTGCAGACCCAGTCATCTGTGAAGAACTAACTACTTAAGGAATCCAATATCTCATCAAACTGAAACGAGGATTTCTACCAACTGGTTATGTCATCACTTATTTCCCCTTCTGACACACACACACACACACACACATATATATATATATATATATATATATATATATATGGGTCTACTTCTCTTCATCAAAAGTACATCAGTTCGAAAAAGAAAAGTAGACCCACACTTACATGAAAGTGCACTTAACCGAAAGTGCACTTCCGCGAGGAACGGTTCAACGAACCATTAAGGAACACTGAGGTGCCGAAGCACACTACAGTAGGAAAAAGGGAATTTACCTATTTCCCCACTGCAGTGCGATCTCGGAGTTGGTATATTTAAGTGGGGGGTGTGGGGGCACAGCCCCCCACATGGGGGGTGCAGGAGGGCTTGCCCCCCCTGCAAACACATTGTTTTCGTGTTACTGGTCAGTTCGTTGAAACGTTCTTCGTGAAAATGCACTTTCCTTTAAGTGCACTTTTACATAAGTGTGGGTCTACTGTTCTTTTTCAAAGAAATGTTTTTTCAATGAAGTACAGTAGATCCACACACACACACACACACACACACACACACACACACACACACACACACATATATATAGATATATATATATGTGTGTGTGTGTGTGTGTGTGTGTGTTTGGATCTACTTCAGTAGATCATACATTCAGTATATTGAAATTGACAAGACAAAACTATCAAAAGTACTTAAGCAAGCAATTCTACTATGTCGAAAAACCATCTGCGCATGCCAGACACCTCTTGAATCATGTTAACTGAGATCGTGGTGTACTACAAATTTATTTAATAAGAAAAAAATATTTTAAAAATGTTTGCAGGAGGGCAGGCCTGCCTGCACCCCCTGCTAATTATGTACACTAACTTTGAGATTGCACTTTAGTGGAGAAAACACTGAACTTAACAATCCTCACTGTACCGTTGTCTGCATTTGAAAAGTTCTATAAAGGTATGTTTTCATTCAAAATTTACTATTTAAATGCAGCCACTGTTTATGCCAGTGCACCATGACTGCTATTTAAATGCAGCCACTGTTTATGCCAGTGCACCATGACTGCTATTTAAATGCAGCCACTGTTTATGCCAGTGCACCATGACTGCTATTTAAATGGAGCCACTGTTTATGCCAGTGCACCATGACTGCTATTTAAATGGAGCCACTGTTTATGCCAGTGCACCCTGACTGCTATCCACATGATACATGTAGTGCCTGACATGAGCAGTTCATTTTTCAGTATCATCACTTTTCGATATAGTAGAATTGTCTGCTTAAGGACTTCTGATATTTTCATCTTATTAAAGTGAATTTCAATATGCTGAATGTTTGAACTGCTGAAGTAGATCCGTGTGTGTGTGTATATATATATATATTACCTTATCGAATTTCAACAAGTTCAAACCCTATAAGGTTGAAACCATATAGTCGAACTTGCTGAAGTTCGAACACACAAAAAAAAAATTAAAAGATGCCACAGTAAAGTAACTGTTGCAAGCATGGGGGCAAGAACCCCTGCACTCCCACACCCCCCGCTGTATAAATATACCAACTCCGAGACGAGACCGCACTATAGTGCGGAAAGGAAATATTTCCCTTTAGTGTACTGTATTGCAATCTCGGAGTTGGTATATTTAAGGAGCGGGGGGTGTGTGGGGGGCACAGCCCGCCACGTGGGGGGTGCAGGGGGTCTTGTCCCCCCCTGCTTGCAACAGTTAGTTTACTGTGGCACCTTTTATTTTTTTTTCCGTGTTCGAAGTTTTGAAACTTCAAACAGACAAGTTCGATATTGTCGTGTTTGAAGTTTCATAATTTTGATCACGTAATACGAACCCATATAGATATGGGTCCACTTTGTAATTTCGAAATACTGAAATCCCGAATTTCAGTATTTCGAAATTGCAAAGCCGAAAACCCAAGCACAACTCACAATTCCGAAAACACACAACCACGAAATTCAAAATGCCACAACTACACTACACATATAGTACAAAAAAAAAACACAAAACTTCCCCTCACAATCAAATAAATGCATCTACACTATAGATAAGCAGGGGGGTAAGCCCCCCTGCACCTCCCATGTGGGGGGCACACCCCCCTACTTATATATTCTAACTCTGATTTTGCACAGACAGAAACACAAATGAAACTCTCACACACACACACACACACACACACACACACACACACACATACACATCTTACAGTCCCTCACACACACACACACACACACACACACACACACACACACACACACACACACACACACACACACACACACACACACACACATCACAGTCACAACACACACTTACACACACTAAAGCCCCTAATCAACACATTTACACACACAAACTTACCTAAATTCAACCCATACATCCACACACCTCACCAGCGGAAGCGGAAATTCAACATCTCCGTACTTTGGGAATTTGAATTTCATGCTTCTGCTGGTTTCAAAACTATGAATTTTTGGCTTTGTAATTTTGAAATTCGGGATTTCAGTATTTCGAAATTACAAAGTGGACCCATATATACATATATATATATATATATATATATATATATATATATATATATATAGATATAGAGAGAGAGGGGGGGGATACACACAGCAGCAGCAATGCAGTTTCAGAAGGAGACATTTTTGAGTCTTAGTTTCACCTTTAAACTATGGCAAGCAACCCTGCAAACCATCTAACTGTGTTGTTGGTAGCTCAGGTGGATTCAAAAGACCTCACAGCACTTATTGAAAAGAATTTCCAAGATGGCTTGGCCAAATTTCCCCCTAGTCAGCATGAATACCAGTTCAGGTATCTCCTGAAAAGGGCAGATGTCTTACTGGGACTAACCTGGGCAACATCAGGTAAATAAATAATCAATTGATTAATTTTGATATTAATATACTCTTAGTTAATAGGATTATTTATGATTTTTTTAAATACTGTTTCAGATAAAAATAACTTGCGGTCTGGTAATGCAGAGACAACATAACAGTTTTGCAGAAGCATTTCCTGTTTCCATTCCAGCGCAACAACGGCCCAGAGAAACAGGGAGATAGATGGAGAGAGAAGGAGATAATATAGTGGTGAGAGAAACTGAGGAGAAAGCAAATATTGAGAATGAAGAATGTGTTCAGGATTCTGAGCAGATGTTTCAAATAAATCTGTTTAACAGAGATGAGTTGTCAAATGATGGATGCATAATTGCAACCCTCCAGTCAGCAGGGTTATGGAATGATTTATTTAAAGAAATGGTGTTACAGAGTGAGCCAGAAAATGAAGGAGATGTGTCCTGGGGACATTTTAGAGAAAATACAAAAAGAGGATGCAGAGACAATCCTGAAGAATAGTGGTGAGATGGAAAAGAAAACATGTGCAGAGAAAATAAAAGAAGACAAAAGGGGAGTAGCAGAAAAGAAGGCAGAAGAAAATGAAAAACGGACTTATGTGGTATGGATTTAAAGGTAAGGAGACCAAGAAATAGACACATATGAAATGTAGGGCAGTTTAATATTTCCTTTGGGTGTAAAAGCACAGAAGATAAGAACATTTATTCTTATTAACAAAAAGACATTTTGTGCCATTAGTTTTGAGATTGTTTCAATGGAAAATTTTCTTGGAGAATATGAGAAAAAGAAAGACTGTAACCCATGGAATCTTTATGTAATAAAAGCATTTAACAAGGAAACAAAAAAGAAAATTAATGTACAATTTCAAACAGACGTGGAAAGAGACACTTTGAAACTACATTTGAAATCTTTATGTAAAGAAGTACTGAACATTGCAAACGTTTATTACAAAAAAGTTTATGGACTCATAGATGAGATTGTAATACTGTATTAAATATTTAAAAAGAAACAAACTATACATATACCAAGCATGATAAACATGGAAGAGAATAAGGGTGTCATAAAATATTGGAGACAACCCAAAACATAGTAAAAAATGATGCCAAAAAACAATTGGAGACAATAAATCCAAACACAGGGCTGCAAATGTAGTATAGTTAAGCGCTTTCACTCACTTTAATTCACATGAGCTTCATCAGAAGAAAATCTTTTTTATTCAAAATCCGTTATAATTGGTTACAAATTAAGTCACATGACTTTCATAGAGAAATCTTAAAAGAAATCTTCCTGTGTAAATTTTAAATATGATAAATACAAATACAAAAAATCCTCTGTAATAACAATTACAATATGAATATACATAAATAAAATAAAATAAAATACTGTGCTTTGTAAAAATGTGTATGTGTGCATGTATTGTTAATAAATCTAAATAATTATAACTACACTCTAGTGTAATATAATAAAACAACCCAAAACATGCATTTTTTTTCTTTTCTTTTTTTTTTGTGGAAATAAAGGACATTTGATAAGTAACTATGATAAAAGAAACTAGTATATTTGTGGGGAAACGGGACATAATGTAAAAACAATGTGAATTGAAATGTTAGAAATGACACAAAATTGGACATTCATGGATGCATTACAAAAATTAAAATAAGAGTAATGAAAAATAAACAGAAGAAAATGAACAAAGAGAAGACATTTTAAAAGTAGTAGAAATAAAAGAAAAATAGATGAGACAAAAATAAACTGGACATAGAAGTTTTTGAAATAAGTGATAAAATACATAAACTGGGAAGTAGTGAAAGAAAAAGAAAATAATTCTATTGGTAAAGGTGTAAAAGACAGAAAAATAAAATTTAAAGGGATAAGTACAAAAGAAAAAAGAAAGGAAATGGATGAAAAAGGAACATACACAGCTAATGATTGGGGGTCACTATAATGGTTAAGGTGTTTGTTTCACAGGCACAAGGTACAGTGTTTGAGTCTCGCCTTTTGGAGGGAAATTGGCTAGACATAGAATGGCCTATTAAGAAAGACAGCCTAGTAATTAGTTATGAACTTATGAATCTAAGGAAAAGGGAAAACAAAAGTTTTAGAGTACTTTATGTAAATGTGAATCGTATAAGGAATATAGAATAGGATTTTAGAGTGGTACAATACATGTAATACAGATGTAATTATATTAGAAGACACAAGATTTTTAACAAATGAAAGATTACACATCGAGAAATATAGGGAGGAAATATAATCTGGAATTTGGTAAATGAGAGATGTTCTGGAATAGCCATACTCTTTAGAAATGCAGTAAACATATTAGATGTAACTTTAGCAAAAATGGGAAGAATAACCATTGAAGATTTAAAATGAAAAGAATAAGTATATAGAATAATAACATTATATGCTTATACTAATTGTAAAGAAAGGGAAAGCTTATTCAACCAGATTTTAGACTATGTAGTGATGAATATGAATATGAATATTATAATAAAAAGAGACTTTATTGTTTAAGAGGCAAGCATAAAAAGAAAGGAAATGATGTAAGAAAAATGTTAGAGGTTATAAGATGTGGTAAGTTAAAACTTTGGGACAAAACTTCATGGACTTACAAAAGAGGTATGTATACAACCAAAATAGATTATTTTGTACCATCAGAAGGTTTAGTTATAGGCAAGGGGAGGTAGTTGAAACAGGATTTTCTTATCATCTTGCAACATGGCTAGAGATAAAAGATAAGGAATATATAAAAATAGGAAAATTAATAAAAATGGTAAATAAAGCATGGAATGAAAAAGGAGAGAGATTAGTAATACAGTTATGGAAAGATTTTATCACTATATGAACATTTTATAAAAATTGGTGTGAATGACTGATGGTATTATTTTGCACCATCAGAAGGTTTAGTTATAGGCAAGGGGAGGTAGTTGAAACAGGATTTTCTTATCATCTTGCAACATGGCTAGAGATAAAAGATAAGGAATATATAAAAATAGGAAAATTAATAAAAATGGTAAATAAAGCATGGAATGAAAAAGGAGAGAGATTAGTAATACAGTTATGGAAAGATTGTAGCACTATATGAACATTTTATAAAAATTGGTGTGAATGACTGATGGTATTTAAGGAAAAATATAAAAAATGTTTTTAGAGTGTCAATATGAGAAAAGTGGAGAAAGAAAAGTATAAAAGAACATTTAACAATGCATTGGAAGATTTAGAATATAATGAAAGACAGTACTTTGACAAAGAAAAAGAATTATATGAAAGAAATCAAGAAAAAAATACAAGAATTGTTACATAAGCAAAGATATTTTTACAAGGAAAAAGAAAAGATACATTCAGTTACTTAAGCAGATTAATAAAGGAAATAATAATGTAATAAGAGAAATAAAATGTAAAAGGAGAAATAAAAAGAAGTCAGGAAAGGATTATGAATAGGACAGTAGAATATGTACAAGAAATATTTTAAAGAAAAAAGAAGGTAGTGAAAAAAACATGGAAAGTAAAAAAGTTAACAGAAAAAAGAGAATAAAGAGTTGGAAAAAAGATTTCTTTAAATGATCTAGATAAAGTATTAGGGCAAGTAAATATAGATTCAATTGCAGGACGAGATGGAATAGGGTATATAATATATAAACATTTAAGGAACTGGCAAAAATATTTTTTAAAGATTTTGAGTGAATGGTTGAATGAAGGTTTTATGTATAAAGAGTTTTGCAATGGAATACTTAAATTCATATGGAAGAAGAAAGATAGAAGACAATTAAAAAACTGAGACCAATACTACTGAATAATGATTATAAGATCTTTATGAAAATAATACAAAAAGAGATTTAAAACTAAAATGGAAAACATTATGGAAGATAGTATATATAGTATAAAAAGGAAGGGTTGTCAAGAATTATTAATGATAGTCAGAGAAATTGTAGATGATGTTATGAATACAAAAGAAGAAATGGAAGATTTGGCAACACCTAATATCATGCAGTTATTAGGTTCAATACACAGATGGTCAAAGATTCTGGATGCAAACACAGTATTTATTAGACTAGTATCATGATATGGAATGTCTCAATATGGAGAGATTCAACTGTATGCACAGATGCAAGCCCTTTTATATTTTCTAACATATAAAAAATACAAGGTTCAAAGCTTTCATAACTGTGATAAAAGCCATGCACACATTTTCAAGGTAAAAGAAGTAAACAGATGGGGATGGGAGGATAGCTTAAACATTTCTCATGATATTATCTTGAAGGGTTTATGTGTTCACTTTCAAAAAGCTTATCTACAGCAATGTTCAATGCAAGAACATTTCTTAAAGTACAGGATGCATATATTTTTTTCAAGATTGCATGATTAGAATAAACATTTCCCACCTACTTGCTAATCTTTAATGAATTCTAATAAAAAGCAAGCTGTTCTTTGTATGAGAAAGGAATATGTGAAAACACTGCAGCAATTTTAAGTTAGATGTTTTATAAAACAAGCATTAAAGAAATATATAGCCACTCCAGTGACCTTAATAAGGCATTTGATACAACTGGACCTGGAAACACTTGGGTAATAATGATAAAATGTAAGTGAGAAAGTTGGAAAATTATGTATGTCACCATGTAGTATTAATAAAGTAAAAATACTTGTAAATGACTTTTTAAACCAAGAGATAAATATGAAGAGTAGTATAAGACAGGGATTTCCAATAAGTTCTGTACTCTTTGCACTAGTTATGAATATGATAATACGTGAAATAAAGGCAGGGTATATAACACCTGAAGGGTTAATAATGCCACTTCTGTTAATATAGGCGGGTGACATAAATTGCAAAAAACAAAATCTGGATAAAAGAAGTAATGTGCACATATGAGTGTCTACAGGTGATAGGGATGGCTTTAAATAAAGAGAAAAGTAAATGTTTAGGTGGTCTAGTAAAGATGGGGGTATATATTTTGCAATGAATGAAATGTTTGTAGTAGGTATAGGGAATAAAGATATAAGTAGAATTCTGTGAGGAAAAACAATAGAAAAAATAAAAAAAAATATTTTATGGAGAATATATAAATTATCATTCAGAAAAAAATGCTTATTTGATAAATTCAGTACTGATGGGAAAAAACATACTTAGCAAGTGTATTTATGTTGGCAGCAGTATTTGAAAAAGGATTATTGCAGATATGTTTTATTTATATTGGGTTCTAGATTAAACTTTGTTAAAAGAGTAGTTGTGTATGTAAATAAAGAGGAACAAGATTTAGGGTTGATTATCCCAGTGGTATACGCTGCTTCATTAAATTTGTATGAGTGGAGAAATGAAAAAGATGAGAGATTAGTAGTAAACCTGTAT
Source organism: Protopterus annectens (assembly GCF_019279795.1). Classification (NCBI taxonomy): domain Eukaryota; kingdom Metazoa; phylum Chordata; order Ceratodontiformes; family Protopteridae; genus Protopterus; species Protopterus annectens. Next base: position 742,739,669 of record NC_056741.1, on the reverse strand, counting down.
AAATATAAGTATGATAGATGTTAGGGCATGATACAAAGAGTATAAGAGAAAAAGGGTGTATAAATGAAGAAATAAAATGTTACCAAGAAAAATATTTTGTGAAAAATAAAAACTGATATAGGAAAAGAGAGAATAGTATCCTTCTGCAGTGTTATCCGAAAGCTTTGCATTAAAATCTATTTTGGCGTTCTTGTAGTTGGATTTGTGATTTCATGATTTTGTGTTTTCTAACTTCTTGTTTACTACTGCATCAACTTTTATGTATACATCTATGCATATAAACAGATTGTTCAGCATCCTTAAGTCTTATAGAGAACTATTTGTTCTAGTAATAAAGAGGACAAAATGATGCTTAGGAATCAAGCAGTGTAAACACAGACAGAACATTTCTGCACCTTGCTATTTCCCGTACTTAGAGAGGCAGTGGTTTACATGGCTGGACAGAGTATTGAGCTCTCCCATTCTTCTACCAACTCTGTCAGGAGTGCAACCCAGTGATTAGATCACAATTATAAGTCTGGGTGATATCCTTTGCCCACTTGTCCTTGCCTATTTAAGGAAAATATAGGGCATTTACTAGATCTTTATTATGACTGCAGCTCTACTGAGCATGTTCATCTGTTTTTATCCATGGTATGCCTTATATATCTACTTTTTGTAGTGGGTAAAGAGGATGTCCTCACTGGAGGCAAGATCCTGCCATGGAAGTCAGCAGTTGGGGCAACAGGAGATTCTAGATTTGAAATGTCTTTCAGTATGTTATTACTGACTAACATCAAGCAGGCTATGGTCAAAAAAAAAAAAGAAAAAAAAACATGCACAAACTCTGAACCGAGTCCCTTTATTTAAGAAGCTGTGGTATCATCCACCTCCTCTTAAATGGATGCTGGTATTGTATAGGCACACCACAAACTCAGACTCTGAACCATGGCAAATAGCTTGCAGAAGTCTTTTCTTCAGTTACTAATATTTGTCACTACTAAAAACTTTCATTTAGAGAGCCACAGTGTCACTCATGGTGTCTTAAATGGATTGCAACACTGCAGTCATATCCCATCACTTGCATCCAGGGCAGTAATCTTCCTTCACTCTGCCCTAGGTGCAGCTCAGTTTCTATACACCGAGCTGATTTGCATTTCAATATTTCATACATTTGATATGAATGCCATCAGCATTTTGCTACATTTCAAAGCATGATTCATTGCAGATTTATGAATGATTGAATCAATTACTTTTGTGTAATTTGAAGTTACAGAGTCATGTGTATCTGGATGAGACATATTTTTCAACTGAGAAATGCAGGCATATGTAATTATATCTTATATGCATACAAGTGATATTCATGAGAAATACATACAGTTGTCAGTTTATGCATGTGTTACTTTAGAGCACTGCACAGTGATATTTTATGTATTTATGTATGTATTTATTTATTTATTTACGTTTGTTTACCGGGAAATTCCAACTGGACACAGGTCCTTTTTCAGTGGAGGCCTAGGGAGAAAAGCTCCACAGAACAATAAATGAGTAGCAGATACATGAAGAACAATTGAATATACATACAATAGCAAATAATACATATTGCAGCAAACATTAGCTATACATGCAATATGAAACATAGTAATGAACAGATATACCAATATCTAGCTAAAGGCTAGGAATAAAGGTAGGATGTATATACAGATAGTACTAAGTTCAAACAGATACTGTTCTAAACTGATATACCTAAATCTTATATACAAATATTGCATTAAACTCAAGCAGATATAAAGCAGAAGCTCCACACAAAAGTAGAACAAACTAGAAGGGCTAATGGAATGGAAGGGGAAGATAGAGGAGTAAGAGAAGAGACTGAGTGAGTAGTATATGTGGTAGTGAGAGGAAGCTAGGTGTAAGTCAGTTGGATATGTGTTTGGAGTTGAGATGAAGTGAGGTATTTAACCATGTTATAATGGGTCTGAGAGACTGAGTGAGGAGGGAAGGGGATGGTAAAGGATGAGCCAGAGCCTGCAGAGGAAGGAATGCAATGATCAGACGGTATGAGGCATGTGCGCTAGGGGAGAGGAAGGGGAGGTAAAAGGAGGGTTAATAGTTGGGATTGGTGCATGGGCATAACCAGAGACTTTTTAAGTGAATTTTTAGTGCAGTCTTGAAGTGATTGCAAGAAGGCAGTGTGTTTATAGAGCGGGGGGGGGGGGTTGTTCCATAATCTGGATATGACGCAGGAGAATAGTGCTTCTCCCGCTGAGTTCTTGGGTTTGGTCACTAGAAGTAGATTTTTGCTGCTAGAGTGTAGAGGTCTAGTGGACCGGTAGGGCTGTAGAAGGTTTTGAAGGGATGGGACTTTAAGAGGATGGTTTACTAACTTGTGAGCCAGGGAGAGTTGATTCAGGTGAAGTTGAGGGAGTTCAAGCAGGTCAAGTTCTCTAAGTGAGACACAGTGGTGGCTGCGATAAGATGCACCAGTCGCAAACTTAGCAGTTTTATGGTAGCAAGCCTTGAGCTTGTTTTTAGAGATATATTATCCAATATTAAGTTCCAAAGAGCATCTACATAAAGTACGTGCCACTGTTCACTGCCTAACTTCATAACTCTTGACCATTTATTATTTTATAGAACATTCCTAATTTTGCCTCATGTTTTTGCCCTGTCCCTTGTAAAGTTTTTGACTTTCTAGTAAATTACTAAGGATTGCATTCAGTCAGTAATAGACATTCATAAATCTTATTGTTTAGAAAATTCATGTTGATATGAAACCCGTTACTGTATTAACTTATTTAGGGCAATGTTTAAAATGTCCCTGATTTTGAGCCTGTAATTCCCCATTACATTTGGGTTTGTCCAGCATTCTTGAGCAAAGAAGTTGAGGTAGTCTTAGTTGCACAAAGCATGAAATTAAAAACATAAATAAAATATCATACTATATCAAGTATCAAGTTAAGAAACACTCAAAAAACCTTATTTTAACCTCTGCTAAGGGAAGCTGTGAATTCTGTATACCATGACATTATGCAACAGTGTCATTGTCTTAAACATCTCTGCAGGTGACTGTCTTATGTATAAAAGTATATATGAAGACCAAACCAACCACGGCAGCAAAATAAAATGATATAAAACTTATTTAGGTAAGCACTTTCATGCTCTTAAGAGCACTTCTTCAGACCAACTAAAACAGCAATAAAATGAACTCCGTAAATAGTCCATACAGCAATAAAATTAAAGAGAAGTGATCAAGGAGTTTCCTCTGTTTCTGGCTGGGGGCCAGTCATTATCAATTCGGAGCCCTGCTTTTCAGTCTAACCACAGCCTCCAGGGTGTTTACCAAGGTAATGTCAGTGGTGGTAGCTCATCTTTGCCTGCTAGGGATCCAAGCTTTTCTGTATTTCAACAACTGACTCCTAAGTGCTACCTCCAGGGATCTACTGTTGAATCATCTGGACCTTCTGCTCCACCTAATGCAAGATGTAGGGATCACACTCAACCCACCCAAAAGTCACTCCACTTCTACACAGCAGATAAAATTTATCAGATATCATCTGGATTCAGTTCTACAGATCACAAGACTTCCCCACCCTAGAGCATTGTCTCTGTGGCTCACAGCTAAACAACTATCCCATCACCTTTCTCCTCCAGTAAGGTTGATTCTTCATCTTTTAGGTCTAATGGCTTTGAGAGTCTTAATGGTTCCACTGGCAAGATTTTACATGTGAGGACTTCAATGAACACTAGCTGTGCAATGGTCTCAAAACATTCATCTGCTGCATACAAAAATGCACATCATTCAAATCTGCAGACAGCACATCTCCTGGTGGGTAAAATCTCCTTCAGTGACAGAAGGACATCTATTCCAAATGTCTAAACTTTTCCACAGTGGTTCTAGTTATTCCATAATCAAAGTGCAAATGTCTGCAATCTCTAATTTCCACATAGGGCAAAATGACAATTCAATACCTTCTTTAAGAGTCTCTAAAGCTTTTTGAATGGAACTTTTTTCTCCGACCACTATGACACATCCAGTACCTCCCTGTGATATTACTGTCATGCTACAAGCATTAACTCAACTCCCCTTCTGAACCAGCACCATTAATTGATTTGAAGTTTCTCTTTTAAAAATGTTGCTAGTAGTATTTATGATAGCCAGACAGATTTTGTTGCTTCAAGCACTTTCCTGCAAACCACCCTATCTAATATTCCATAAAGACAGAGATTCTTTGAAAATTAATGGATCGTTCCTTCCTAAGATGGCATCCAAGACTAATTTAAATCAGTTGGTAAGCCTGCCAGTCATTTCCCCAATTTTACAAACAAATCTGAATACATTTTACATTTGCTGGACATTCATCAACTTAGATTCTATCTACATAGGACCAAGTAATTCAAAAAGTCTAATCAATTGTTTATTGCTTTCTCAAGACCTAATTTAGGCAAAGCATTTGCTAAGGTTACTCTTTCCATGTGGTTATCAGACTGCATATTTTTATCTATAATAAAAAGGGCTTGTCCCTACAGTCTGAAATTAAAGCTCACTTCACAAGGGCAATGGCCACATCAACACCCTTTTCTAGCCAACCACCTATTGACATTTGTGCTGCAGCAACGTGCAGGTCACACATTTGTGTCTCATTACAGACTGTATGTACAGTTCAGATCATGCACTTCCTTTGGTTCCACCATTCTCAGGAATGTTCTTCCTTGATACCACCCAGGTAAAATAGCTCAGGAATCTGTCCCATGTGTTGAATTGGATAAAAATAGATAACACTGGATACAAAGGTTATATACTTACCATAAAGATAGATCCATGCTGTCTGATTTTTGTCCAGTTCAACCTCCTTCCCTCTTGCCCCCTTCCAAACTGACACAGGTAGTTTTCTCGAACACCCTGTCTGTGAGCAGTCCTAACAGACTGCCTTCCAATTTTAATTGTTACCCATATGCTAGGTTTAATCTTGAACTTAATTGCTATAGTTCATTTTAGTAGGGCAAACTCGATGTAATGTACTAAGGTTGAGCGGCGGGAATTATGGGTAGAAGAGGAGTCAGAGCCATGAATCTGAGAAGCTTCAGAATCAGTGCCAAGGTCAGATCCAATCAAATCCAACAACCCATATGATAAACCAGACGAAAATAAGACAACATGGATATATAGTTATAGTGAACGCATAACTTTTGTATTTCTTTCATTTAGATGTCTTAATAGTTTATGCTTAATCTGCTTTGCCCTCTGCTCACATTCATTTGATGTTTTTCCTTTTATAACCTACATTCTTCAATGGGTATTAATCTTTTTTGGCTCTGTAAGTCACAATTATAACACATCTTAATAATGTATAACATAAGAAACAAAACCCCCATCTATCCATTATGACATTATAGGAGGTTTCAGATAGGCCACTATTCTCCTACTGAAGGTTCTTAGCATCCTATCCAATTTATTACTTAAATGCATCATAACAGGATACCATACAGGATTCCTATATACCAAAACTGGCCATACCGATGTAGTGTACAGAGATGCCATAATTGCTCATCTTCTAATGGCTACAAATCGAAATAGCGGCTCAGGCTTACAATTTATTCTGGATACAGTTTGGTCTAAAAAATGTCTGAACTTCAACCTGAATCAACTACCTCTTCTAAGTCATCATAAAGTATTTAACTTTATTTGTATTAGTGCAGTTTCAGAAATATTGGCAGTTCAAACTTAATTATGCATGTTCTAATTATGGCTGTTATTTAAATTCAAGTCTAATTTATTCTCTTTGACTAAAATATTTAATATATTAAAGAATTACTGTATTGTATCATCTTACTGTTTAATGATTCATTTCCAGCCTTCATCGCATCTGCTCATTTTAGCCACCATATTTATATTGGAATCTTTACATCACCCAGATGTGTAGTAACAATATTGGCCCTAGCTACACGCCTGTGGTATCCCCCTCTATTTGCTAATCCACTTCCTTGTACTTAAAACTGAACAACATGATGGTGAAACCTTAATGGATTTATCTGCTGATATACATAAACTGAAACAGACAATACAAGCTTACAGATGGTTGCAAAGGCAGTGTTACAACTCCTAGACATACGTGAAGTCAGGTACAGTACCAAGGGGATTTAAAATTCTAAAAATGCCCTCTTGTGGGGATACATCTGAACTGAGTTTTCATTATAAGATGTCAATATACAACTTCTTTGCAAAAACAGAGATTCTCAGGACCACCACTGGGAAATAAAATTCAGGCATAGAAATTCAATGAATTGTTTGTAAACATTCCTCATCAGACTTTAAATGATACTTGAACTTTTTGTTAACACTATACTGAAAAAGACAGATTTTAGTATACCCCTTACTAACCTGAGACTGTTCATAAGATATTCTTAAATTACATAATTTTCTGACCAGTATCAGCTATTCACCACTACTGTGAAAATTGCCAGTTTATTTATTCTTAACAGCACTCATGTATGACATCTTTCCATAGCTGGCCTTAGGCATAGGCCAACTAGGCATCTGCCTAGGGCACAACTTTAACATAGGGTTTTTTCCAGTAAACTGGATAGTGTAAATAGACCAGGATGAAGGCAGTAGGTGTTGTGGGGTGCCGCTGTGGAACCCTTTTGCCTAGGGCACCACTTGACCTAAGGCAGACCCTGCAGCTTTCCAAACAGCATATAAGCAGCAGACCTATGAACTTTATGATTCAGATAAAAAGATAAATTCTACAATCTCCAAACTTTCTGAAGTATAGCTAAACTTTCCATTTATGCTCTCAATAAAAAGGCTGAAATATACATGTCTACACTTAGTAGGGTTTGGCTTTATTGATCTGAATGTTACCATAAAGACATAAAAAGTAAAAAAAAAGTCATGGACATTCAGAAGTCATGCAGGTGAAACACTTGATGTCCATAAGAGGTCATTTGCATATATCCCACAGGTCTCCATTGCAGGAGGTTTAAGGTATCATACAATGAAAACTCTATCATGGCTGTTTTTTTGTGGCAGTTTTTACTAAATTCTATGGTATATATTAGAATATCAACATTTCAAAATGTCGAAGCACCTTTATTCGAGACAAAAATGTTGAACACTGAGTTTGTCGAATGGCCAAAACACCAATTTCATTCCAAGGGAAAGAAATCGGAAGGCCAACAGACAACACAACATAAAAACTAACATATTTAAGTGGGGGACTTCGCACACCACACCCCCCACCATGGGGGCTGTGCCCCCCCCAACTAAATATTCTAACTCCGAGACCACACTACAGTCGGGCAAAGAGTAGGTGTGACAGAACGGACAAACCAATTTCTTTCCCTTGGAAAGAAATTAATGTTTTGACCATTTGATAAACTCAGCGTTCAACATTTTTGTGTCGTATAAAGGTGCTTCGACATTTTCAAATGTTGACAATCTGATATAGACCCAAATTCTATAGCCTGACACTTGATGAATATGCTGCTCTTAACACAGTACATGAAAATACCAAAATAATTATTAAACAGGCAGACAAAGATGGTTCCATAATAGTCATGGAAAGAACAGATTATGTATGCAGTGTTCATCATTTATTAAACTATTAAGCTATGTGGATTACGTAGCTACGAGCTTTAACTATAATAGCCTCTAGCATTCTTTATTATATCAATTTTGAGATGACATCAGTATGATTGAGACTGATATAAGTTTTCTATAAATTAAGTTTTTCTATAAATTAATGTAATTATGTTTTTAGGTTGATTTACACACAAATGCGTTCATGTGATATTTTGGCTTCATCGAAGCTTTGTTTTTATAGTTTTTTATAGCTTATTGCTGACCTGTTTTGAGTTTTTCTTGCTGACATCAATATCAAATTTATGCGTTCCAAATGCCTAGCGATACAGTAATGTTGTTTGGATTACATAGTGTTTGGTTCCAACAATAATATTTTTTTAACATAGTTACGCATTTTCTAATGCTTGTGTTTTGCACTGAGAAGAATGTAGCTGAGGTATGTGTTTAACTGAGAACTGTTTTTTAACAAGCTAATTGATTAATTAATTGGTTTATTTCCCGCCTTGCAGTTTTAGCAAGGAGTATAAAATGGGTCTGCATTTTGTATATAATATTGTCTGATGAAGCGTGGGAGGACCCACGTGAAAGCGTTTACTTTTTGGTTTACAATAAAGACTTTTCCTGTTGGATTTTATTGGAATTTATTCATCGTTATTTCCATCGTGGTTGGGTACTCCTTTTACCATTTTCTTCATTTATTAAACAATAAGGCAGCATTTAAAAGAATTTCATCTTACAACTACAAAGACTTGCTAGGAATGTTAAATTAGTTTTGTATGATAGAACTAGGTAATGCCATTCCTGGTGAACTCGGAATGTCTGCCTGTCTCTTGTCCAGAATTTCTAATACTCTATGGACTTCCAAAAATCCATATCAGTAGAATGCATCCATAAATAACATCTATTGTGTCTAGTCAAGGATGAATAACCAGGCCAGTTTCTGTGTACCTTGGGTCTATGCTGAAACATTTTCCATCTTTTGCCAGCAGTTTTATAAAAGGCATAACTGACCATTTAATTCAGTTACAGAATGGTATGGGAGTACAACAGGTTTCTCTAATGTATTCCTCATCTTCACGGCCTTTTTCCTCCCTATTTACATTGTCCTCTGTAAAGCAACAACAATAAAGCATTTACAATTTTTATAATTGCCTTTACTTCTGTAACAGAAGCCTACCTTCTCATACTGTGATGGTTTCACTTTCAAAATGATTCTCTCACGTTTGAATAAAGCTTGCTGGAGTCGCCCAATTACTGACATCATGGAGGCCAGGCAGTGCAGGTACTTTTTTTTTTTTTTAATCAGTTCCCTCCCCCAGAGTGACATCACCACAGCAGTCATCTGATTCTAACTAAAATAATAAGACCCACCCATTCTGTGATGTCATGGTTCCCTTGTCCTTCCCCCAGCCTGAGTGCTGTTCATTTTATTCAGTAGTAGTGTAGTAACACCGATGTTTGGAAACACAGAAATTTGGTATGCATACTTGTACATTCTGCATAGCAAATGATGCTTAGGTGGTGTATTGCTTGCATATTTCTCTGTTGTATTTGCACCAGATACTGCTAGTGTGCAGTGCGGGAATAGAAAGATTAAAACATTACCCTGGTATCAGAGGTGGCAGTGCAACATATTCATAGTGGCTTAATATGAGAGTAGCTCTAAGCAAGCACCATGTGAAACCTGAACAAGCACCTAGAATTATTCAGTGCAGCTTCCACACCGTAAGTCTGAAAATGAATTCACATACTCACATGAACAGGAGTAGCTGCATATTGATGACTAAAGGTGTATGGGCATGTCGGGTGGTTACTACACTGCAAAATTGGTATGTAATGGTGGAGATATTTGGAAGGCATGAGCAAACACACCAGTATATTAAAGCCATAGCACCAATTGAACTGGAGGCTGGCAAATAGATTTAGTAAGGGATTTTGTCCATGCACAAATATTTCAACAGTGATTCTTTGCAGTGGCATCCATTATCTTATTCAAGGTAAATTAACCTTGATGTCCTTTATTTAAAAAAAAAATCAATAAAACATTTACTTTGTTATAAGTGACTTCTGGACACAAGAAAAAGGAAGGGGAAAATATAGCAATGTGGTTTGTATGTACAAAGACAAATCCAGGGACACTGCAAAAGGTTTTTTTGCAAACCAACCAGTGGAGTAAAAACGTATGAAGGCAAACACTGCATACCAACACACTTTGCACATGTAAATCCCAATTTTTAACAAGGTGGAAGCATGAAGTGATACCTTAACACTTAAATTAATAAAGATCTAAACTGGCTAATAGTATAAATGTTTTATTCTTTAGCTCCTTGGTGCAAGACCTTACTGGATGTGATTGCAGTCAAGTAAGGCCATGGCTATAGTGCAGCAAAAACATGTCCCCTCTAACAAAGGAAATGCCAGAGCAAAGATTAAATTACATGAGTCAAGCACCCTGCTGAGATCTGCCAAACAATGGAATTACCAGGTCAAATTACCCTCAGGACTTTGACAGCTAGGGAAGCTAAGTGTTACGGGGGAGGGGAGAAGTAAATGGACTGGAATTCATTGTCTCACAAATTAGTGCCATTTAAACTAAATTAGAAAAAAGGCAGCAGTAAACAGCACTTTGAGTGTGTTCTGTGGCATTTGCACTGTTTCTGTTTTAAGTAGTCATCCAGCAGCAGGGAATGTTACTTACACTGTTCTATTTTACTCAGTACTTTGTACGCATGCAACATCTATGAAATGACAGGAACTTTAGGCAAACGGAAGCCTGCATGATGTAACATTTTTGAGCCAAACAATGATTTCTGGGATACTGGATGGCAACCTGATTTATCCAAACCACGTCAATATGCCAGCCTCCAGGTGGTCAGAGTCTGGAATTACATATAAAAATTTTTAAAATCCTGTAAATAATCCCAGAGTGCTGTTAAAGTGTAGGAAACATCATGCCATGATGTTTTAAACATGTTTTTTGAGTCTGTGGGTGCTGTACTCCTTTAATAACTTTAACAGAAAATCACCATTAGGCTTGACATAGATTACATTTATTGTCATTCCTAATATTTCAGGAGTTGATGCAGTACATCAGCACATGCGCAGGTTAGGTGACTTTTCAAACTGTGGTATTAATACCGTTTGTGCTGTCCTGGAAATGGTACTTGAAAACAATTTCTTCTATTTGATGGCATCATTTTTTATTAAACATCTGGTGTAGCATTGGGCACACTGGTTGACAATACCTATGCCAATATTATATTGTGTGTTTTCAGAGCCATAATTAGGGCAGAGAAAAGGATGTGGTTTCCTGAGGTGCAAGTTGTTAGGGGGACATGATTGGTAATTTCCAGTGGGAGCACAAAATGCAGTACTGGGATCCATTACAGAAGCCACAAGTGATGTTGGATGTTTGAGCTGTATTCCTGTTTAGTTGCATGCATTATGAGTTGTCACTGTGCAGAATCACAAGTGGGGGATAGACTAGTGTAATTCGTATATATTGGTATGGATGAGTGTTTGGGGCAGTGTGTGACAGAAGAATGCCAAAGAAGCTGAAAAGTAAAGTGTACTAAACAATGTTGTGACCAGTACTATCGTATGGAATACGATACCTAGGAAATGAAAGCAGAGCAGCTGAGGAAGCTAGAGGTGATGAAGATGGTGTGGCTTAGACTGGTGTTTGGATGCATACTGTGGGAAATATGAAGAAATGAGAACATCAGAGCAGAAATTCAAGTAGCTCCGATTGTAGAGAAGGTCAATGAGAATACATTATGGTGGTTCAAGCACATGTGCAGAAAAGCAGAAGAGAGTCCGGTGAAGAAGATTTGGAACAGACGGGAAGAATGCAAGAGGAAATGAGGACACCCAGCAAAAAAATGAATGGATTGCGTGAGAGATCTGTGATAATCAGGCATGAATGCTGAAAAAGGTAGGAGAGTGGCACTGTAGCAAGAGAGATAGTGACAGTTACACAACATCCCTACCCCATGTAGAAAATAGGAAAAAGGGGGGATTGTTGATGATGATGAGTACAGGCAAATAGTAGAAAATATATGATAGACCATTCCATGGAGACATGATATTTAGTTCATATGCAAAGCAGGCAGCCAGTCCACATTACCCAAGGGATATGCTTTATAAATGCAATAGTCACATACTCCATATACTGTCAGCATCTGCAATGCAACACAGTCAAGTAACCACAACAAACACGTGAACAGGACTGTATTTATTTATTTATTTGACATTTGTTTACCGGGATAGTCTGACTGGGGTAGAAAGTGCTCATTGTCAGCAGAGTCCTGGGGAGAAAAGATCCACAATCAGAATCTTTCAAAAATCAAATACAGATATTTTAAATCACAAAGTGTCATGTCACACTATAAAACATGAGTGAAAAAAATTTGTAGTGAGAAAAACATAGAACATATTTTTCATGTGTGCAATGAGAAGCAATATCACGAGTTGGAGAAAATATGTGAGGAAAAACTCAGTAGTCATATTACTTGTTACATAGATTAGTATGTGATAAATGAGGCCTGCGACAATTCTAATAAGATATTTAAATAAATATTAGAGATTACATGATTAGAGACAGTGAGGAGAAATTAAGGGATGTCTTAGTATGAGAAACTGTGTTCATATTATGGTTATAGAATGAAGAAGGAAGAAGAGAGAGAAGGAGATTATAAGAAGAGTCCAGGGCAGGGTGTCTTCAGGTAGCTTAGGTGAGTAGGGAGTGGAGAGAAATATGTAGGGGAAACGTCTGCAAAGATGAAGTGTATAAGGTAAGGTAGCGTAAAAAACAAAAAAAGGAGTGGAGTAGAAGGCTGGAGAGGGTTGTGAAGTGTGATTTAGGTTGAAAGGTGTGAGTGATGTATAGTGAGTAAGTTCAGCCAGGATTGGCACAGGAGCAGGTGCAAGACTTTGCAAAGTATTCTTGTAGGGAGCATTTAAAGGTGGGTAAGTTAGAAATATTGCTGGTGGTTAGAGCTAAGGTATTCCGTTATTTTGCTACTGAGTATGAGTATAGACTTTGTCCAGAGGATTTGTTTGGTTTATTTATGGTGAGAAGTTGTTCATCTTCTGATCTAAGAGTTCTTTTTAGGGAAATATATGTTGATTAAAAGGATAAGAGTTGGGCAGGCTAATGGCTTGTATATGATTTGATATACTGTTATAAGTTGAATTTAGGAGAGGTGGTGGGGGAGTCCCAGTAAGCAAAGGGCATGCAGAGCTTTACAGTGAAGGGTAAAGGAAGACAAATTAGTAGCAAGCTTGGCAATTTTGTTGCAGCAGCTTTCAATTTTTTTTTTTAAATGGAAGATTGTAAATTGGTTAGAATTGGTACTCCATCAAGTAGGGATGGCAGAAGGTAGGTTTTGGCTAGAGTAATTTTTGTAGGTGCACTTAGAAAATGTTTCTGTATAGCATGCATAGTTTTTAATGGGGTTTCTTTATATTGCTTTTAATGTGGAGGTCAAATTTAAGATTATCATCTATTATAACTTCGAATAGTTTGGTGTGGTGGACTGATTCAATTTCAGTGCCATTTGCCAAAAAGATTTTGAAAGATGCTTTGCCAGGGGTGTGAGTTTTTGGGGTAAAAATGAATAGTTTGTTTTGGGGGGGTTGAGGAGGAGTTGTTCTCTTGTAAGCCAGGTTTCGATGAAGATGACAGCTTGTTGAGTGATTTATTGGAGGTGAGTTAAAGTTTTTGAAGAGCAGATGATGGTAGAGTCATCTGCGTATTGAATCAAGGTGCCTCCACAAGAAGATGAATGTAGGTTATTGATAAAAAAATACTGAAAAGTAGAAGGCGAAGGATGGATTCTTGTGGGCCTACTGTGAAAGTGGGAAGGTATGCGGACATGGATCCTTGCCATTTTACAGCTTGATGCTGTTGGCAAGGTTGCTAGAGAACCATTGAATAGATTGAGATGATAGATCCAGGGTAGAAAGCTCATTGAGGAGTTTACTGTGAGAGACCATGCCAAAAGCGTTTGATAGATCTAGAAATACTGAAGATACGAGTTTATTAGAGTCGCAAGGTTTATTGACAGTGTCTGTAAAGGATAGTAATGAAATGAAGGTGCTGTGGTCTGGCCAAAAAACATGTTGCATATTGGTGATTAGCTGATTTTGTAAGAGATAGTAGAGAAATTGTTGATGTATACATCTTTCAAAGATTTTAGAGAGAGGAGACAGAATAGCTATGGGACAGAAATTTGTAATGTCAGTGGAACTGCCTCTTTTATGTAAGGGAATAATATGTGCCATTTTCCACAAGTTAGGGACACAGGATTCTGTTACTGATCTATTAATACGAATGTTGACTGAGTATACTATTACATCTGCAGCTAGATTTAGATATTTTGGGGAAGGTTGCCAGCTGAGGAGGGACAAGGTTTTCGTTTATGTACAAGCTTTTTAATGATAGTTACAGAAACTGGTTGAAAGGTAAAGTGGGTGGAGTTGTCTGTATGTGTATTGGAGAGGTTGCAGTTAGGTGAGTTTTGTGAAAGAAATGTATTAGGGTCTAAGGTAGGGGAAGTTAGCTGTGTGGATGGGGGGGAGTGTTAGGTAACTTTGAGTTTAAGTTGGCTATGCATTCTATGAAGCATGTATTGAAACAGGTAGCTGTTTGAAGAGAGGGGAAGGTCTGGGTATGGGCTGGGATCCTTTTTTTTGCAACTGGATTGATAAGAGAGGATATGTAGGACCAGAATTTTTTAGGGTTGTTTTTATGGCTATCTTGTAGATGAGTATAATAAGACTTTTTATGTCTATTAACCTGTTTCTTGACTTTGTTTCATAGCTGTCTGAATAGTTGACATTTTTTGTCATTTTTATTGTTTTGCCAGTTAATCCATGCTTTGTCTCTGTCTTTCATAAGGAGTTTGCACTAGTTGGTGAACTATGGTGAATGGCTGTTTTTAATTATTTTTGTACGCTTTGGGCTAAAGTGTTAAGAATATTTAGAAATGCTGCATTGAAGTATTCAACTGCATCATTTAAGTGGAGTCTTTTTAGGACGGACCAGTTAACTGCTTTCAAAGCTTCAATTAAACACTCCTTGGAGAAACTGGAGTAATTACAGGTGGTTTTGAGCTTATATTCCTTTATTAGTTGTGCAATACTCCTGTAGGTTTAAGCTTGCACATTGTCACTCAGTGTACCCGGTGGGGTACCTGAGGACGTAAAATTAGTTGGGTTGATAACTAGAATCCAGTCCAGGACAGATTGTTGGGTGTTATTTTTATCATATCTTGTTAAAGTATTAATATTTTGAGTGAATCCAAAAAGATTCATGCTGTTCATAGCTGAATTTGCAGGTAAAGACTGCCAGTCAATGTTTACATTACCCATGAGGATAATTTAATTTGTGATTGTATCTGCTATCCATGATAGTATGTTTTCAGGTATTGGAATGTTATGTCCTAAGGGTACATATAGCACAGCAGGTCATATGCACTTAACCCTATTAAGTTCTAGGAATGAGATTAGGATTTCTCCTTTTCCAAAATTTGGGACTGTGCCAGTGAGCACATTTGGAAAGATTATAACTATTCCACCTGCTTTTTTATTTGTTCTATCAGGTCTAATAATATTATAACCAGGGGGTAGTATTTCGCCATCTTTTATTTCAGGCTTTGGCCATATCTCTGTTGCGGCTAGGGTGTCTGGGTTGTGTTGGGTTATCCAGGCATGAAAATTTGTGATTTTGTTGCATGTGTTTCTAATATTTAAAGTGACTATTTTTAAACTTTTAGGATGTATTCTTTGGTTTGGGTGTTGACTGGGACCTGAGTTGGGATGAATGTCACAATACTGATGTATGGTGGAGAAAGATGGTTTGTTTATTATAGCATTTTTAGCAGAGATGAGTAGAAGTATTACCTTGATGTTGGGACTGATTGTTTTAGTATTTTGGAGTTACATAGTGGAATGCAGTTATGGGAAATAAGATTGAAGAGATTTTTGAGTAGCTAGTGGGAAGATGGTTGATACATGAGGATGAAGTCATGGTTGAGGTGTGCTTCTTTATTATTATTATTATCACTGGTGGGGATGTTAGGAGTGAGAGGAGGAGGAGAAATAAAGTGATACAGGAGGGAAACAGCATGGTTAGTGTTGTAAAAATTTTGCAGCATACTGAGGTGGGGTAATGAGCAGTGATAGTGTGGAGAATATGTAGGTTTTGATGGGGAAAGAGCAGAGCGAGATTTGAGAAGGAATTTAGAAGAGATGTCAGTGGAGATGGTATAAAGAGAACAGTGTGTGAATGGATAGTGTAGTTAGGTACAGGATAAGAGGATGAGTAGAGGAGGTGGAGTAAGTGAGATATAAGTGTAGATGTAGTGGGGGTGGGTGGGAATTGGGGGTAGGGTAGAGGAGAGGAGTGAAGCCGGATTGTAGCAAGTGCTAAATGGTGGGGGTGAGCCCATGGTGGAGTAAATACCAGGAAAACAATCTGTAAAATTGCAGCAAGACAGGAGGTAAGACAAGTCCTGATAATTATAAAGTAACACAAAGCTGTTAAATTGCTTTGAACATACACCTAAGTTAACTGCAATAGGCAGTATTGCAGTGACTTTGGCTTGAAATGAGATTATAGTAGCAGAATAAGTAACTGAAATGAGAGAAGGACAAATCAGGTACTTCAGTGGAATGCAGTTAATCCCCCCACCACAGATGGTTTACTACCAAAAGCAATCAGCGAGGTTGAATGTTTATGGATACAAAGACAAAGTCTGAACTCTAAAATACTTGATGTGAGTCACATCATTTAATTTTATTGTTCTAGACTTTTATTGCCTTTCCAGGGAAATTTTATACTGCTAGAGTAAACTATGCTAAAGTGTTAATTTAGCTTCACCTTTTGCAGTATAAGGCTTGTGGGTAGGAGTGGGGGTGTCTCTCCAGCATATTCAACACTACAGTATAGAACGCACTAATGCAGACATGAGAGAAAACAATTAAGTTTAGTTTGATTTTTGGAAACTACCTTGCATGAATTTTAACTGACGGCATTGCTTCTTTTGTACTTTTGCAATTGGAGGTGAAATCCAACTGTAGAAGTTTCTTTGGTAGTGAGATTATGTTAAATTTTGCAGTAGCAATTGTCAGACATACTATTTGCTCAGCACACTTAGGGAGAGAAAGATTAAAATAATTAGGATTGTTTGATGGTGGATCATCAAGGGGGTACATTTTAGGTCATTGAGACAGCACATCAACACCTGCACTGCTTTAATATTCTGACAGCACCCTAACATCTACTTTGCTTATGCCAAGGGCACACTGCATTGTAGGTTCACAGGTGCATAGATTAGTACTAAGTTAACTGCCCTTGTGAGCCATTTTAAGCCTAGCCAATTATCCCTTGTGAGACTCAAACCATGCACCTTGTGTTTGTAAGGCAAACACCTTAACCATTAGACCACCCTCCCAACCCAGGTGGGTAGAGTAATAAAGTTAATATAATCCTGTTACTGCACTTATGTATAATATCATGCAAGCCAGCAGTGATAGATTAAATGCACCTTGAGGCCTAGGTAGATTTTTTTAGCCACTGGCCCCACCACACACTTTTTTGGACCATGCTTAAATTCTGATATTATTCTTGATCTTTTGGATTCACATTCCTGATTTCAGATAATTTGAGTTGTCATATTCACTGGTATCCATATCCATTAATTACAGCCATTTGACTGTACACACCTCAAATTTCTAATTGTGATTAAAATGGCTACAATAAAGTATCATAACTTGCTTTACACAAATGCACACTAGGCCTGCAAAATCAGACTAATGAGTGTTTAACTTGATCATGCCAGTCAGAGTTAGTGGTTCTCATCCACAGACAGCATCTCATACCTAGCAGTTATATCCCCATTATTAACTTTGTAAACCACAGGTGTCTAATAGTGGTAAAAAACTTATGTCACACAAATGAACACTAGTCCTGCAAAGACAAACTGTTTAAACTAAGTAATAAAGAGGGTAAGTTACTTTCATCCACAGTAAGCGCTCACCCCTCACCAAGCAATTATAGCCACTTTGCTTTATATATCTAATCTGATTGTGATAAAAGATAATAAATATCAACTTTTTTTATCATCATGCATTTTATGAAGGATATAGTCTGAAACACAAATCCGTGTCATTATTTAGTGACTACAATCCTCAATGATTTGCTAGTAACCACAATATGAGGAATTGAGTAAAATATGGGCAAAATCAGAGGCATTCAGTGAAATCAGGATAGTTGAAAATTTGGTTTCACATAGACAGCAAGAAATATCTCAAATTATTTCACATAAATGATCAATAGTTTTGCAAAGCCAGATGATCAACTAAGCAAATGAATGACTACAGGGTAAACTAATTTAATCCACAAACAACTCTTACCCCTATCAAGTAGTTATAGCTACTTTGTCATGTAAATCTTATTTGACTGTGATGAAAAAATATTATTGTTCAGCCTTTTAGTGAAAGAATCAGGGATAATCCCTAAGATAGTGAAGGACAAAAACCCAAATCAGGGACAGAATGTAGATATTGCTCTGATATACTTAGAAGGTTGCTTGAATAACAGTATTGGTATGCATTTCCTGAAGGATATAAAGTCTGAAAAGTTCAATGTTTGTCATTATTTAGTGACTGACATCCTTAGTAATCTGCCAAAAAACAACAGATTTCTTTGAGGCACCACCAAAACCATAGGAAAGAAAAAAATGGACATTCTGTGAAATCTTGGACAGTTTCAACTTTGCTTCACAAAAAGACTTGGAAGACAGCAGTTAAGCCACTAGATAAATTGCCCCTTTTCAGGGATGAACCAAGAGTACTATCTGGTTAAGTGACTTGCTCAGAGTCACACACTAGGCAAATGATGGTCAAAGGAATCAAGCCCTGTAGCCTCGGTGCAAGAAGCAGCTTCATTAACAGCCCAGAGCTTCAGTTCTCTGTGATAACTGCCATCTAATGCATGCTATACTAATGAACATTAGTCCTGTAAAGCCATATTTTAAAATACACAAACACAACTATATATCTTCATCCATAACCAGCCTCTCCCTATTTTGTGACTGCAGTACTCAATGATTTTTCTCTACAACTGCACATTTTATGAGGCCCTTATGTTAAAATTATGTTGTTTCATATTTGAAATTCAGCTTCTTCTGTGCAAAATCCACTGCCTGGATTATTTCAATATCTCAAAAACTCAAGCTACGTTAAAAATAAAAGATCAACCTTCACATTTTCTGTTAAGCTTTTTGAAATTCACATTTGTTAGATCAGGTTCCATTTAATTAGTGAAGAGTCCTGAACTTAACTAGGCTTTAAAGATATCTGCATTGCTCATCTGAATGCATCAGATGCTTGTTTTAGGATCAGATTCATTAAAAAATAAAAAAATGCTGTGATCCATGCAGCCAGCATGCCATACAACTCATGCAGTGGTAAAATCCAGGTTCAAGAAAAGAGCTACAGATTCTTCACCCTCCCTGACCTCCTATTGCCACTGAGCGGATAGTTGCTTCTACATTAATAATCACCTCACACTTGAAAATACTACAGACTTGCTTGTGGCAGTGCTAATGGTAATGACCAGTAAGCTGATGATGCCACAGGCAGAACTGTAAATAATTAAAGAGTCCATTCAGTATGTTATGGTATCCTGTTATTTAAGGTAAAAATCTGGCAGTTGAGAGGTATGCATGTTACCTAGGGAAGGGAGTTTGTAAATGAGCATAAAAACACCTGCCAACTCATCAGTCAAGACTTTTACTAAACTGCATCATCCAATGCACTGCCCCGCTGAACACAAGTGAGTGATAGGCATTACAAGTGCCTATAACTTAATTCTTTTTTTTCCTGTAATAACATGCGAACAAAGAATTATTATAGTCATCGCATAAACTAACTAACATGGTAGTGCTGAATGTAACAAGTTTCTTTTTTTTTGGCTTTGGCTAGACTTTCAAGATGGCTGTACATTGATCAACAGCTTAATTTCAGTTCTCCCAGTGTGAAAACAAAAACTGAGAAATCAGAACCAGTAGTAAGAGTTGATCCTGACAAAATTGTGGCAGAAGGGCAAACTATTAAAAGTTGCAGACAGTAGAGTGTTTGCAAAAATGATTATTCACTGTACACTAGGCAGAACAGAAGCAAATTTATTACAACAATTAGGTATTGTCAAAAGGCAGGTGTGATATTCAATGTCCTGTATCCAGCTGTCTTCAGAATACTTTTACTTGGAGGATCAAAGTTATATTTTGATGCAGAACAGGCTAAAGAGGAAATACAGAGGTTTGCCCAATAAAAAGTGAGCCATCAAGCAGAAGGGGACTCTGCTTCTCATTCTTCTTATAATAAAGCTGATAGAT
Organism: Protopterus annectens; assembly: GCF_019279795.1. Classification (NCBI taxonomy): domain Eukaryota; kingdom Metazoa; phylum Chordata; order Ceratodontiformes; family Protopteridae; genus Protopterus; species Protopterus annectens. Next base: position 742,719,701 of record NC_056741.1, on the reverse strand, counting down.
GGACTTTCCCACTGAAACTTTTTCCAAAGTTCCAAAGGAAAATTCTTGAGTAACAGAGAAAAGCACAGGAGTTGGCTAGAAGGATAAGGATCACTTTGGAACTGAACATGGGTCTGAAGTTTGGAGATGAACAGGAAGAAGACCAGCAACATGGAAATTAGTGAATAAATATGAATTACAAAACATCAAGTCGCATTTATGAAGTATAGCTGTACAAGAAAAGTGGAAAGAATGGACTTTTGTTGGCTTTGTTAAACTTGTGACAGACTGAAAGGCATTGGCCTGACTCCAAGTCATTAATGTTTGGAAAAACACTAAGGGGAAGGGAAGAAGAAAGAAAAAAATGTAAATGTAAGTAAAAAACAGTTCTTGTTAACAGAATTTTTATATAATTTTTCATGATATAAATTATATTATAAAGTATGTTCAGCAATTGTTTATGATAAATATTCTAAAGTAAACAGATGCCTTTTTTCTTTCATTCTTCTATTTTTTATATTAAGTAATATAGGGGTTCCTATTAGAAGACCGAAGATGCATTCTTTCGAATGCATCTTGGTCGAACTTAAAAGACTGAAATGGCAAAATATCGAAGAGGCTTTTAAGCAAATTCTTTCCCTGGGAAAGAATTTGCTTGGCTGCTTCATTACTTTGCTGTTTTCAGCACTGTAGCACGGTCTTGGAGTTGGTATATTTAAGTAGGGGGTGTGGGGGCGCACTTAATGTAATGTTTAAACTGTTTTGGTTTTTATTTTATTTTTTTTTGGTGGAACAGCGATTTTTTTTCCCTTGGAAAAAAATCGCTGTTCTGACAGTTCAACATTGTAAGCTTTCGCTTACATGGGGTTGATTAATCACAGTTCGCTTTTTAAGTGTTCGGTGATCTAATATAGACCCTAATATAGGCATTGCAAACAGAGAAGGAAAAAGAGTGGACAAAAGCATGATTAAGTTAATATGCTGTAATCTTGGGTTACTGAGGTGGGGATAGGATGCAAAAGTACACAGATCATAATATATTAAGTGCTGTTATGTTTTGTCTTACTTTTGCATAGGTGAATATCTGGATTAAGACCTTTAGCTTAATCTAATAAGTGGAAACAAGTTACTAAGATAACACTGAATGTAATGAAAAGTTTTCCTTTAGCAATAAATGTTCAGCATGTCTTTAGGAGCCTGCAGCTGAGAGCCACTTTTTTCTTTTTCTCTTATGTTTACATGGAGACAACCTGATTATAGGGCAATAAAAATGTAGAACACTGATTTTTTTAAGGATGAAAGTTAATGTTTTCTGAAAACATGAAAACTGTTTTTCACATCTTGGCAGGCATAAAGATGAAAAAGACACTGACAGCAATTAGTGTGATTAAGCGCACAGGCAGTAACATTTTGTAAAATGTGATACAAGATCAATTGGAAATGATACAAAACTATATAAAAAATTGACCTGTCTGACATTAATAGGTGCATGTATCACAAAAGCTGGAAATAGACATCTAAAAAGAGCAGTCATATATAATAGATGGGAATAATGGCTTACCTTTAAAATGTTGACGGTCGGAACATTGATCCTGCTTCCACAAATTCTGAACTTGCCTGGTCAAAACCTCGAATGCCGATGTTCTGAACTGCAAAAATCTCGCCCAATTTTTAACCCATGTTAGCACCTGATTGTAGGTGTGGAGTGGTCGGAAATGTCAACGTTCAATGTTTTTTTGAGTTTGTGATGTTTTGGCGGTACGGGTTTCACGGAAACATTTTGGTGGTGCAGCCTTTCGACTTTGTACTGTTGACATTTTAAAGGTAAACTGGGAATAATACCTTCTTATCATAATGATGACACTTTCCATATTATCATGGAATGTGAGTGGTTTCAGGTATTGACAAAAAGAATGAACATTGAATTATATTAAGAAATGCAGAGTGCAAATAACGATGCTACAGGAGACACATTTGGAAATTACTGAGCATGTGAATTTAAACATCTAAGTCATAGGTGACTCTATTGTGAGACACACAGATGTCCCTCTCACCAGGCTGGATAAGGAAAAGGTCTCGGTCAGCTGTCTGTCAAGTGCCAGGATCCATCACATCACACATGCACTCAAGTTTCTCAGCAATGTGTACTATTATGACCCCATCATGATCCATGTTGGTATGAATGACTTGAGACATACCTCAATGAACTATATGATGAGAGGCATGGCTTGTGTTTCAGTCAGGTATGTCCCTGGCCTTATGCAGACTTCAGCAATTGGCTAAGTTTCTGGTGTCATTCTAAGGGGATCCTGTATCTATCAGCCTTGGATGATATGGTCAACAGACCTCAGTGCTTTGCCAGAGATGGTATTTATCTATCACCTCTGGGATTTTGGTTACTTGGCTCCCCCATAGTGCCTTTTTTAGGCAATGTCACAAGAACAAAATTCCCAATGTAAAAATACCCTCTAAAAACGACCTCAAGGTTATGCTGAAAAATGCTAGGAGTCTAAACCTGAAACTGCACTCAATGGAAGCAACCCTTACATTGGAAGATGGTGATATTTGTGCAGTCAAAGAGACCTGGTTTAAGGCTGTGAAAAGCACCCCAGCCACACCAGGTTACATTTACTTCCACACTTTCAGACCAAAAACTGAAAGTGCGAGAACTAAAGGACGTGGTATAACATTATTTAATAAAAATAAATATACCTCTAGATTGGTTATGCAGCATGATTCCCTGGAATTATTTCAGATGCAATTGACTGTTGGTAAGACCCCTATCCAAGTCATTGCCAGCTATGGGACCCCCTCCATGAATTAGGACATCCACTCAGCTTACTTGGATCTACTTGAGTCAGTCAGGATACAACTGAACACTCTGTTTTTGGGTGACTTTAATTACCTTCCATTGACTGGGTAAATTATACATGTTCTAGCTCACTTGCCCAAAGGTTCCTGGATTTCATCAACTCCAATGCCATGGATTAGCTGGTTTATACCCTCACAAGGGGCTCAAATATCCTGGATTTGGTGCTCACCAACATGGGGGACCATTGTACCAATCCCCATGTGTACTGCGCTTCTTGGTGAGGTCTGACCACAAATCAGTCTTTTTAGAAGTAACTATAACACCAGACCCCTCCTTAGCAGCAACCAGAATAAAAAACTTTTCCAAGGCCAGTTATAACATCTTATGAGACAGTATAAATAGCTTTGTAGCCTCTCCCCTCACAGATGGAATGGACACTTATGCTGGGTTATACACCGATGCTTTATACATACATCTTACAATTGTATTGACACTGCCTTACCTGACAGGGCCAAAGTAAGATCTTCAAGGAAGAAAAAAATTGCCTTGTGGGCATCTGCCATCAACAGTCTATACACTAAGGGAAAGAAAGTGCTGCCTAAAAGTAGAAAGGAAAGGTCTCAAAACTGGAATCACTCCCTCTGCAATTTAAACAAGCAAATAAGACTCCTTGTGACATCCTCTAAAGCTAACTATGAGTCTAAATTAGCTTCCCAAACTAAGGACAGCCACAAGGTGTTCTTTAGTTACATCTGTAACCTCAAAGGAAAGTCCCAGATTTGTCCTGAATTTGTAGACAATGGTACTACATATACAAAACCTGTGGATATATAAACCTGCTGGCTGATAGGTTCAGTGAAAATTTCACTCCCCTGTTCCTGCTATACATACCCCTAAGCATTCCTAACACCTGTCCACCACCTGGCATCTCTAAGGAGCAGGTCTTAAATGCCCTCTCCAAGGCCAAAAACACAGCCTCTATGGGAACAGATAACATCCCAGGCTGTGTTCTACATGGGTTAAAACAGGAACTGACAACACCACCGGGTACTTTTTTCAATCAAAGCCTAAGCACTGGCTTTGGCCCAGAGAAATGGAAACAGCTACCATCATCCCTTTGCACAAAGGGGGTACATCCACTGACCCCAAAACTATAGACCCATTAGCTTGACCAGCCTTATCTGCAAGGCCATGGAGCAAATCATCATGAACCTTATCAACAAAGACATAGGATATCCCCAAACACTTGACTCCACCGAGTTTGACTTTGTCAAGGGGAGATAATGTCTGTTAAACTTGGTGGACTTCTTGAGACAGTCAAAAAAGCCATAGACGAGGGAAAATCTGTACATAATGCCTACCTGGACTTGATCAAGGCCTTTGACACAATCCCCCACTTAGGCATCATTGATAAACTCACCCAGTTGGGTACCAACCCATATACTATCAGGTGGGTTGTGAACTGGCTCACTGATAGAACTCATACAGTTAGAATAGGGGACTCCACCTCCTCTAGCAGACCTGTAACCAGCTGTATCCCACAGGGTTCAGTTTGGGGACCCCTACTGTTCGGAATCTACTTCTCCAAAGTTCAGGCAAACGCTAAAGGTCTGTGGCTAATAAAGTTTGTTGATGATTGGAAACTGGGAGTAGTCACTAAGTCCCCAAATTATGTCAACATCCTGCAAGAGGGACTTACTCAGATTAATGACTGGTGCCAAAGTCATAGTCTTAAACTAAATGCAAAAAATGCATTATCTTCAGCAAGGGTGATGTTCCTGCAAACTACCACATCAACAGCAATACTATAAGCACAAATTCAGTAGTAAGAGATCTGGGCACACAGGCTGACAGCAACCTTACCTTTGATCACCATTTCTCCACGGTGGTAAGAAGGGCATTTTATATTGCTCATCTGATAAGTAAGGGCATTGCCTCCAGAAGAAAAGACATTATAACCCCCCCCTGTACTCTTCCCACATCAGTCCAATAATAGATTACAGTGCTCCCAATGTACCTTTCCAAGAATCTGCAGCAACTGGAGAAACCACAAAGGTTCTTTACAAAGAAAATTCAGGGCCTCCAGCATCTGTCATATGTGGACAGACTGAAATCACTGTCACTTTACTCTGTGTCATACAGACTGCTCAAAGGTGATCTGTGCCTTGCATATAAGGCAGTCTCTAACCCTGCTTTAATGGAAATGCTGCACATTTGTAAGTCAAATGGCACACAGGTCGGTCACTCTGAGGACCTTAACCAGGTATGTAATATCCACAGAATCTGCTTGAGGGATAGATTCGTCTCCCAGAGGTTGCCTCACCTTTGGAACATGCTTCCAATTCATGTTAAACAGAGGCCCTCATTGACCCTATTTAAGCGCAATTTGGACGGCTGGATGGTTAACCGGAAAGTCTCTGCAGGGGTTACACCTGAGTCCTTCTTGGATAGGGGCAATAGGTGCTGATTTTAGTGTCTGCTTTAAATGGACACTCTTGGGAATAAGGGTTTGACTTGGCTAGGCTTGTAACGGTCCTGGGCCTGGGGCCATTAGCCTAGTAACCTCCTATGATCCTATAAAAAAAGCATTTCAAGATGGATATTCATCAGAATATCAGGGACAAAGGAAAAGGAGAGTACTTGTATTAATTGCTGGAGGAGTTTCAATAGTGATAGAAGAAAAAAAATATAATAATGGCAGATTTATGGTAGTAAGGGGCTACTGGCAAGGGAAGATGATTATGATGGCATGTATTTACATTCCACTTAAATCTGCTATTATGGAGATTTAGAAAATTTAGGGAGAAATAATCATCTTTCAGCAGGGAATATTACTTTTAGGTGGGGACTGGAATTTTAGTTGCAATAGTGAGGATGTATCAGGGGGTACCTAGAAGGAAAATTATAAAAAAAGAGGGTAGATTTCTGATGAAATTTATGAAAATATTTGGTATGTAAGACATGACATTAGTGGTAGAAACTTGAAGAGAATTTACATATTATTCCCCAAGGTACAATAACTAGGCTAGACTACACAGAAATTATAGTTCACAGGAACGTGCATTTAATTCAGAACCTTTCATGCATCTAATAACTATTTCAAATCATGTACCAATAATAACTAAAATAAAAAGGCATGGTAATAAAGTAAAAATGAGATGCTGGCCTTTCCACACCTAAAAACAGAGTAGAAATAAAAGAAAAAGAGACATGGTTAAGAATTAATATGAATTGTTTTGAGGAGATGACAAAGGTTAAAGTATTGCAGAATTAGGGGAATCTGACAGAACAAGAAGAGGCACAACTACAGAGTGCTAAAGAAAAAAAGGGAGTACCTGGATAATATGCATGAGTCTAGAAAGATTGCTGTTAAGCAACTGTTTTTTTTTACAGTAACTCCAGAGCACAAAAACTTTTAGCACAACAACTTATGCAACAGAAAGTCAAAAAGGTTGTTGCCAAATTTAGGGAGCTTATAGCAAGAAAAATAACCAGAGATCCTTTAAAGTATTAGAGAAATTTCAGAAATTTTATGAATATTTGTATAAAGTAGAGAAATGTGGAAATCAAGAAAAAGCACAAATGGAAAGATTTATGGAAGACTTAAACATGCCAAGGTTAAAGGCAGATGCGGCTTAACAATTAACAGTTAAGAAAGGAGGAGATGAGATAAAAATGGTGATGCAGGAAAGTCTCCAGGAATCGATGGCATTCCTGTGCAAGTCTGGAAGCTAGGAGGGAAGAAAGTGATAATCCGGAAGGTTTTGTTTAATAGTGTTTTAAAAGAAGAGGAACCATCAACATCCTGGAGAAAAACTATGGTGGCTGTAATACCTAAATATGGTAAAGACCCATCAGACCCATCTTCATATATGCCCATTTTAATTTTAAACTATGACTATAAAGTGTTTGTGCCTATAATGGCTAAAAGAATGGGAAAGGTGTTGCCAAAAATGATACATATGGATTAGTGTGGTTTTGTAGAGGGGAGGCAAATATTTGACAATATTAATAAAACAATGATAATTCAGAGGGAAGCATAATGTAAGAAAATATTACTGATGTTGGTGGTTCTTGATGCAGAGAAAGCATTTAACAGAGTAAGCTGGGATTTTATGAGAAGGGCAATGGAAGCATTTGCATTCCTTGATACAATAATAAGGTTACTTAGGAGAACATATAAGGGACTGGAGGCAAAAATCAAAGTGGGAGGGCTCTTCTCTTATATGGTGTGTCTGAACAGAGGAATCAGGCAGTGTTATTCTCTTTCACATTTGTTTTTTTACATTATATTTAGAACCACCGGCAAAGAAAATAGGGACTCAGAAATTCAAGTATATAATCGGTATGCTGTTCAAGAAAAGTTGGCTTTATTTGCAGAAGAAAATTCCAGAAAAGGACATCTCAGTGTTGTAGAACATTTTGAGACAGTTTCAAGTGTTTTGGGAATATAAAATTAACAAAGATAAAACAAAGGCTGTAGCCATTAATTATGTACCCACACATGAATTGGTTCAGCAATACTCATATTTATGGGGACAGGATAAGATGACATATTTAAGTGTATGGGGTATAAAGGCTTCTGTTATGTCAGCTAAGGATGTGTTGGAACAGATCAAACAAAAGATAATACAAAAATTGTGAAACTGAAAATGAATAGTTAGATGCAAGCAGTGACATTTTTTAGTCCCTTTAGTTTTATATGCAGGTTAGGTTTATTTCTAAAAACGAGAGAAGTTGTGGACAATAATTCATAAAGAGTTGAAGGAATTCATCTGGGAGGGTAAGATGGCAAGAGTGAAGTGGGATAAGCTGAACAAGGTTGTTTATTATTACCTGATTTGAAGGGATATTTTAGAGCTTCACAGTTAAGGCTCATAAATATAACACAAGCAGAAGGTTATAATTCAAAGTGTAAAGGGATGAGGAGGAGGAAGGTGGTAGTTCACAAAATAAGGAGAAGAAGGATTTTGAATGTAGATCCTTAAAGAGAATAACAACCATATGGAATATTATATTCATAAAGTAGTGGAAATTATTCTAAGAACTAAGCCAACACAATTTATTTTATCTATTTTACATTTGTTAACCGGACTAGTCTAATTGGATATATGTCCATTTTCAGTAGAGGCCCGGGGAGAAAATCTCCACATAAGCAAAACTTACAACTTCAGGTACAGATAAATAATTATGTAACAACTTAAGGTACAATACTATTTTAAGCTGAAGAATACACATTATATAGGCAGATATTATTATTAAAGGAGCAGAAGATAAGAAACAGATAGAGCAACAAACTATTTTAAAGTGGCACACAATAAGAAAGAGAGGTGAAGAAAAAATACACAAATAAATGTAGCAGCTCAAGGAGCAGTATTTAGCAGAGAGTTATACCATTTATCCTATAGTTGCATAGCAACTTAAGGGAAGCATGTAGTAGGAAGTATAAAGACAGTTTATATGGATATTTTTGTGTGATAAATAGATTACTGCTGATAGCTAAGCAAGTACACAATTAGAAAAAGAGTATGTGAGTGCAACTGTTATAAAGACTAAAAAAGTAAAGGTGTGACTACTGTCTGAGGCATGGAGAGAGTTGGAATTAAATTGCAAATGGTTATGTAGGTAGGCTTCAGAGAAAGTGGTGGTAAGATTAGTCTGGGTTACTACATGGGCATAACCAGTGGTTACAAAGGTGTTCTCTGAGTTGTTTTTTGAACATTTTCACTGAGGAGAGAGATGAGAGTTCATTGGGAAGGAGGTTCCAGGATTTGCCAACAGTGTTGGCGAACAGAGAGTCACCAAACTTATTTTTGGCTTTGACTGTGGATACCAGTACTTTATTGGCTGAGTGAAGGGTTGTCAAATTACTATAGGGGGTAAGAAGGCTAGTAAGTATAGGAGAATTTTTTGGAAGATAGAGGATCTTATGGACGATAATAAGTTGTTTAATTTGGAGTTGATTATGAAGTTCTAGCCATCCTAGTTGCTTTAGGTTTTGACAGTGGTGAGTTCTAAATGAGAAACCAGTAGCAAATCTGGCAATATTGTTGTAGGAGGTAGTTAGTTTGTTAAGGTTGTTTTTTGATAGGTTGATATAGATGGGACAGGCATAGAGGGGGGTGGAAATTAGATGGCTGAGGGCAATAGTCGTTCTAGCTGTTGGAGTAAGGAAGGGTTTAATCCTATAGAGGGAGCCTAATTTTCTGTTCACTGTTTTTATTGTTGTGTTAATATGTATGTCAAAGCTAAGATTATGGTCTATTGTGACCCATAAGAGCTTGGTAGTTGGGTCAGGAGATATAATGATACCATCATTGGATATAACTGTGAAGTGAATTAGCGGGGACCTTTGTGTGGGAGTGAAGAGTAGTAGTTTTTTTTTTAGGATTCAGGAAGAGGCTATGCTGTAAGAACCATCTTTCTGCGCTGTTAAGCACTGTTTGGGTAATGGCCTGAAGTTGAGGTGTAGAGGTAGCTGAGCATATTAGTGTGGAGTCATCAGCATATTGGATACATGTAGCTTGAGGAATGATCAGATTGAGATCATTTATGAAAATTGAGAATAAGAGAGGGCCTAAGATAGAACCTTGAGGGATGCCTAGGGTAATAGGAAGGTGAGAGGATAGATTATTTTCCAAGAGCACAGCCTGTTGCCTATTCTCAAGGCAGGATTTAAACCATTGTAAAGCCTGTATATCCGGTTAGAGAGAACCAAGTATATTCAAGAGAAGTTGATGGCTGACCATATCAAAGGCTTTTGATAGGTCAATAAAGAGTGCTGAGGATAGAGTATTGTTGTTTCGGTTATTGTTAATACAGTCAGAAAAGGATAGGAGGGCTGTGGTGGTACTATGGTAAGGCCTAAAGCCATGCTGGCAGTTAGCTAGTAAGAATGGTGAAAGGAGATTTTGCTAATAGAGATGACTGCAGGGAGGGATACAAAAAATAAGCAAAAGAGAACTAAAATTTACTGTAGAAAACTGGTAAAGGAACCAATAACTAGCGAGGGAAAGGTAATAGACTGGTATGAGGCCAAGAAGACATTTGGACTGCATGCTAGAGAGTGACTTCCAAGCAGGGATTGATATCAGAGTAAAGGCAAGGAAAATGGATAGGGGAATCATGAGTGAAACACCTGCTCTGTTAGAGTTTTTAGTTGACTTTAGAACAAAAGCTTATGTTAAAAAGGGATAGTTAGTAGGGCATATAAAATATTGCACAATGAATGTAAGAATCAATTGGAGGAAGTTAAAAAGACTGGGAAGATAGACTGGAAAAAGCAATTTATGAAGGAGCAATGAGGGGATATATATATATATATATATATATATATATATATATATATATATATATATATATTGCTCCTACCTGTACAATAAAGTCCAGAAGGTTTAGGATTTCTACTTGGAAGTATTTGCATAAGTATTTTTATACCCAAGCAGACTTCAATTAATTTTTCCTCAGGTAGATAGCAAATGTTGGTGATGTGTGGGGAAGGAAGTGGTAACTGGGAACTTATGTTCTGGGAGTGTAATGAGTTGATAGATTTTACATGTTCCTCACAGAGTACTCTGTCAGAATTATTGGATGAGCAAATGTCTGTAATTAAAAAATTGATTCTTTTGAGTTGGGGCACATGATCTGAAATGCCTAAACACAGTAATGTCTTGTTAAGTTTAATTCTGCTGGATCCCAAAAAAGCAATTACTAGAAAATGGAACTCAAAGTCTAAACCAACTGTATTTGAAACATTGAATATTGTAAAAGAAAGAAAAGAAATGGAAGAGAGATTTTACAAAGGAAAGGAGCAAACTAGACAGAAATAAATGGAAATTGTGCAAACAATACATGCAAAATAATGCTCAGGTGAGGTATAAGAGAGGGCAGGAATTGAGGATTGTATGTAATGTCGACTGACAGTGGTTATAAAGAAGAAAAATGTGATGTATAATGTATGTTTTATTTTTATTTTATTTTCTTATTTTATTTTAAATTTGTTTACCGGGAAAGCCTGACTGGACACAGATCCATTTTCAGCATAGGCCCGCGGAGAAAAGCTCCACTAACAAAACATACAAGAAAATTACATACAAGAAAAAATAGCATACATAAAGAAATGTTGCATCCATATAAACATACAGTAAAGTACAGATTAACAAATTCTTAACGGAGACAATTAGTAAAGTACATAGGTCATTGTTCCCCTCTACTCATCACTCATTAGACCCATTATATAGTACAATGCCCCTTTTGGTATGTACCTCACAAGACATCTACAACAACTGGAAAGGCCACAGAAATACCTCACAAAGAGGATTATCAGCCTCAAACAGATGCCGTATGCAGACCGTCTCAAAAAACTCCAGCTTTACTCTGTAGCATATCGCCTACTCCGAGGAGATCTCTGCCTAACATACAAAACTATGTCAAACCCAGAGCTGTTGGACATGCTCCACATAAAGAAATCCCAATCCCTCCGAGCTACACGCTCTTATGACCTATGTCACCACAATAAACAGAACATGCTGGAGGGATAGATTCCTGTCCCAGAGACTTCCCATACTCTGGAACAAACTACCTATCTATATCAAGCAAAGCTCCTCATTAGCACTCTTCAAGAAAAATCTTGATGATTGGATGGGAGATAGGAAATTCACCCTGGGGATCACTTCTGTGGCTCTGCTTGACAGGGGCACAGGAAAATAATTTTCTTGGGTGGCAAAAGTCAGGGTACCGTTTGGCTAGGCTTATATAGGCCCTAGGGCCAATAGCCTAGTACCTACCTATGAACCTATGATCCAGGATTACAATGGCAAGAACTATATCATTTTTTATGGTAATAATGTATATCTGAGTAAAATATTCAGTTGAGGTGACAGGTAGTGTTTGCCTGTAATTATAAATACTTGTAGTATTTTAGTAAAGTAATATCAGCTGGTTATTAAACTTTACAGGGGAAAAGAAATCGGGGACCCTTAGTAGAATCATTGCAACAGGGTAATGGTAAGAATTAAACCAGGGAGTAGCATGAGCAAAGCCAACTGTTTAAAAAGTGGGTTTTCAGGAGTTTTTAAATTGAATAGTAGAGGTAGTAGAGGTTATTTGGCTTGGTAGTGAGTTCCAGATTCTGGCAATAGTGCAGGCAAGAGAGATTTACCAGCATCATTTTTATATTTGATGACATTTATGAGCTTCTGGCAACTAGGTCTTAAGGCTCTAGTGGGAATGTGGGGGTGAATTAGATACTGGAGTGCCGAGTTTTTTTTCAGGAAGGTAGTAGAGTTTGTGTGCTATTGAGAGTTGATTGAATAGGAGTAGTTGAGGTAACTCAAACCAATTGAGCTGCTTAAGGGCTAGACAGCAGTGAGATCTGTATGAGGCTTCAGTAGCAAACTTAGCAATCTTGTTATAACAAGATTCCTTTTTATTTGGATCAGTTTGGCGGAGATTAGTAAGGATGGGGGAGGCACAGAGAAGGATGGATAAGAGGTGAGTCCTTGCAATAATAGCTTTGGTATGTTTTGTGATAAACTGTTTGTTCCTATAGAGGAGTCCTAGCTTTTTGTTTACTTTCTTGATGGTTTGTGCTATATGGATGTCAAATTTCAGGTTATTGTCTATTTATACACCTAGCAGTTTAGTGTATACAGTTGAAGTGATTTGAATGATATCTTTGGAGTAAATGGTAAAACTATTGTTTAGAGGAGGAGCTCTACCAGAGCAGAAAATAAATAATTTAGTTTTTTTGGGATTAAGAATAAGTTTGTTGTTAGTGAATCATGTTTCGGCTAGAGTAAAATTATTTTGGGTTAGGGTTAGCAGTTCATTTAAGGTGGTGGTGGCACATATAAGGGTGGTGTCATCTGCATATTGTACTAATGAGGCAGTGAGTGAGGAAGAAGAGATTTGGTAGGTAAATAGCGAGAACAATAGTGGGCCTAGGATGGACAATTGAGGGACTCCTATGGATACTGGTAGCAGGGGGAACAGCTGGTCATGCCAGAGGACTGCTTGTTGACGGCCAGATAAGTAGCAATTGAACCATGATATAGAAGAGGAGCTTAAGTTTAGGATAGATAGAGTTTCAAGAAGAATACTGTGGTTTACCATGTCAAAGGCATTTGATAAGTCTAAGAATATGGAAGATATGAATAGTCCCTTGTTTCTGTGGTGGTTAACTATATCAGTAAATTATAGTAGTGCTGTGGAGGCGCTGTGGGAGGAACTAAAGCTATGCTGAGTTTTGGAGAGTAAGTTGTCTTTTAGGAGGTACTGCAGTATTTGGGAATGAACAACTCTTTCTATTATTTGGATAAAGGTGATAGGATTGCGATTGGACAATAGCTGGTGAGCTCTAAGGGGTTGCCTCCTTTGTGCAGTGGAATAATATGTGATGTTTTCCACAAGGTGGGGACCTTGTATTCTGCTAGTAACCTATTTATGAGACTGGACATGGGATAGGCTATAGCCTCTGCTGATATCTGAAGGAAATCTGCTGGTAGGTTGTCAGCCGCTAGTGTGGTCAGTTTGAGTTTCTTAAGGAGTTTAGAAATTACTTTAGTGGGTACAGGGTGTAGGAAAAAGCTGGAGGTATTGTTTTGTGTATTAGGGTGGGTTGGGGTAGCTGCTGGTATAGGGCTTCTAGTGCTAGTTTGAGCATTGGCAAGGGTTTGAACTGTTTTGGTAAAGAATTTGTTAAATTGTGTGGGAATGTTGTCATGGTTGTTTAGTAGCACTGGGGTTGGAGTAGTGACTTTTCCTGCATGGAGTATACTATTTATTGTGGCCCAAAATTTTTTAGGGTTATGAGCGTGTTTTTCTTGCATGTTTATATAGTTAGTTTTGTCAAGTTTAATTTGTTTTTTGACTTTGTTGCGGAGTTCTAGATAGATTTGTCTCAGATTAGTGGTTTTGTTTTTATGATATTAAATCCAGGCCCTGTCCTTCTCTTTCATTGTAGTTTTAGAATCTTTAGTTAGCCATTGGGCATAGTTAGTTTTTATTCTTATAGATTGGGAGGGAGCATAATAATTTAAGATTTTTAGGAAAGTAGAGTTAAAGTACTGTATGGCTTCATCTAGAGATAGTGGTTTTAGGGGACCAATTACAGCATTTCAGTGCATTGATGAAGTCAGTAGATATAAAGGTCTTTTTATTGCTTACTACTCTGAGGTTGGGTTGGCTTATGTATTGGGGTCTTTTCCTAATTAGGTAGGTTGGTTGATGGTCACTTAGACTATCAGGAAGACAACCAGATTGCAATGCTGCAGTGGGGTTGGATAACAGAATCCAGTCTAAGATGGATTCTCGTTTCGATGTTTTGTCTGTTCTAGTTGGGGTAGATATAATTTGGGTAAATCTGTGGAGTGTGGCTACAGCAGTTAAGCCAGTCAATATTAAAGTCGCCTAATAGTATGGTTTATTGTGGCAGGGAGTTTGAAATCCAGTTTAGCAGGCTTTCCATTATAGTGATGTTATTGCATTGTGGAATATAGCCACCTGTAATAATTATATGTTTGTTGAAGTTTAGTTTTAGTTTGGCAAGGATTAGTTGCACATCTTTGACTTCTTGAGTGTTATAATCAAATTGTTCTATGGTGAGATGATTTTGGAATAATATTGCTACACCACTTCTCTTTTTCTCTAATCTATCTCTGCATATAATATTATAGCCTGGGGTTGTAATCTCATTATTGTGGTGTTCTGGTTTAAATCATGTTTCAGTTAGCACAGCTATATCTGGTTTATATAGAGCTAGTAGGATATGAAGGTCCTGAATTTTGTTAAGTATACTTCTTGCATTTATGTTTAAGAAGAGGAGAGATGAGGTAGGTTTATGGTATAGGGGATTTAGCTGATTTGAGTTTGTGTTGGTTGATGTAATGGGTCCTGGATTGAGTCTATGTCACCGCAGCGAATGAGTTTTTGGAGTAGGTAAAGAAAGAGTTTAGTTAGTTTGTGTATTAATTTAGTTTGTCTTAGAAAAGAGTGAGTGTAAGTTTTGACTATTAGTTTATTGTAAAAGTAAGAGAATGATTGGGAGGAGGTGAGGTCGCATGGTGATATAGGGAAGTTTTTCAGTTTCAGAGGATTGGCTATAGATTCAGTTTGCTATTGGGGTGGGGTACTGATATGAAGTTGAGTGTGGTAAGAGGAGAAGAAGGAAAGCAGGAGAAGAGTGAAGATTGTTAATGGGTAGAATAATGATTTTAGTAATTGGGATTGTTGTGTGGAGTTCATCTTGTCTAGTTTTAAAAAATAGTGTGTTGTGTCTAAGGCTAGTGTCTATAACTTTGTGGGTTTGGTATTGTAATAAAGGTGTAGTTGTAAGGGTGTGTTGCTATGGGAATGTTAAGTGTGGTGAGCTTGGCTAATTGGGAGGGGGAACTGATGGCGGGTATGGTCTGTAACAATAAATCTAATTGTTATGGGGTGGGTGGGAATGGGGGTAGGGTAGAGGAGCAGAGTGAATGGAGCAGGCAGAGCCAGTAGTCCGAGACACTGGACTGCTTAGGGGACTATCAGTGGTAAGTGAAAAACAGCCTACTGCCTGCAAAATTGTAGCCTCTATAGGTAGAAGTTATGGACTCAGCAGCTATATAAAAAGAAAATCGATAGAGTTGGTAGGTATACTACTTATACAAAAAAATGGCCAGTTGCAGAGTTTTATTGTGTATTTCAGGGAGCTGGAGTATGGGCAGGAAGGGTAGGAAGAGCTGAAGGTACACTCTAGAGAAAAAGGGTAGTAGAATTAAAAAGTTAACAAATATGGGGGGAGATGCTTGCCGCTTATCTGTGATGCAGCACTTGACCACGCTAAAGTCAATCTGCAGTAGTTAAAAAAGTGTTGTCTCTATGTAAGGTACATAAAATTATAGAAATTTTAACATACATGCAGTAGTTTCAGTCTTAGATCTTTCGATCTTTCCTTGGAGGGTCCAGTGTTTTGCTGGGTAACTCCTTTTATCTGCTTTTACTTTTTGATGAGAGTGGGATGTCTTTTTGTTTTAAAAGATTGGTCCCGAGTGGTCTGGAAGAGGGAAAAAAATTAGTTAAGACTTATGGTGTAAGCATACAGTCTAGGACAGACATAATTTATTTCTATTAGTAGTGCTTATAAATATAGTACAAACACAGAATGTAAAAACATTCAGGTGTCTTAATTATACAATTTAACCAAACTAAACAGCATTAAGGAGTTCAGAAAGCAGACAGGTACCATAAATAAACAACTAATCAGGAACTCAAATGGAGCTAGTGTATTTAGAAGTACACTTCAATATCTCAGTACACTATAAGATGGCTGGATAGAACTCCAGCTCAAGTTATCCATGCATACCAAGCAGGCTCTTAGTTTCAGTTAGTTAAACTGATATCACAATCCTAAAATCGCCCTACACACTCTTAACAGTAACCGGATAGCAAATTAACCAATGATAGCAGGTTTCAACTCATACCGGTCTATAGATAGCCAATAGTCCTTTGCCTCTGATTATTAAGCTTTTAAATGCCCAAATAATTGTGAATTAAACATTTACAGCTCACAACGCTGAAAAATTAGTGTTGCTATTTTCTCACCTATATATATTCAACAGCATATTAAGCAATGTAGCATCCAAATAAATAAGGCTTATAAAATTAGATATCTACAGCTCACAACGATGTGTAACAGTAAAGAAAAGTTGCTATTCACTTGCCTATACCTTTTACATATTATTAAGCAATGCAGGTTACAAAAAAAGCCACCACACTGTTAGCTAGCTCAGTTGCGATGCAAAGATTAACTCGTGGGTACTGAGTAAATGTGGGATAACCCATGAAGTGGTTTAAAAGCTAAAATATTAGAGCATTGTATGATACCATGATATTAGTACATACTTCACAAAAAAGCATATACAAGAATACAAAAATAATAAAATTCCTCACCTACTAACACGCTTGCAAGAATGGCAGTGGTAGTGTCTATGGGAAAGTGAGATGTGTTTAAAAATGGCTCCTCACCAGCAGGGTTCCCTAAGTAGATTTTCTTTTTAAGGCAGGTCCTGGAGGGAGGAGACAGGAGAGACAGACAGGAGTTACTGGAGTAGTGTGTGAGGATGTGGGAGGGAGCAGAATTGAGATCCAGTAGTCCGAGACACTGGAGTGCTTGGGAGACTATCAGTGGTAAGTGAAAAACAGCCTACTGCTGCAAAATTGTAGCCTCTATAGGTAGAAGTAAGGGACTCAGCAGCTATATAAAAAGAAAATTGGTAGAGTTGCTAGGTATACTACTTATACAAAAAATGGCCAGTCGCAGAGTTTTATTGTGTATTTCAGGGAGCTGGAGTATGGGCAGGAAGTGTAGGAAGAGGTGAAGGCACACTCTAGAGAAGAAGGGCAGTACAATTAAGAAGTTAACAAATATGGGGGGAGAAGCTTGCTGCTTATCCATGATGCAGCGCTTGACCATGATAAAGTCAATCTGCAGTAGTTAAAAAAGTGTTTTCTCTAAGTAAGGTACATAAAATTATAGAAATTTTAACATACACGCCCTAGTTTCAGTCTTAGATCTTTCAATCTTTCCTTGCAGGATCCAGAGTTTTGCTGGGTGACTCCTTTTATCTGCTTTTATGTTTTGATGGGAGGGAGGGATTTTTTTTTGTTTTAAAAGACTAGTCATGAGTGGTATGCACTAGTTTCAGTCTTTGATCTTTCCTTGCAGGGTCCAATGTTTTGCTGGGTGACTCCTTTTATCTGCTTTTATTTTTTGATGGGAGGGGGGATTTCTTTTTGTTTTAAAAGATTGGTCACGAGTGGTATGCACTAGTTTCAGTGTTAGATCCTTCGATCTTTCCTTGCAGGGTCCAGTGTTTTGCTGGGCAACTCCTTTTAAATGCTTTTAATTTTTTGATGGGTGGGGGGATGTCTTTTTGTTTTAAAAGATTGGTCACGAGTGGTATGCACTAGTTTCAGTCTTAGATCTTTCGATCTTTCCTTTCAGAGTCCAGTGTTTTGCTGGGCAACTCCTTTTATCTGCTTTTATTTTTTGATGGGGGGATGTCTTTTTGTTTTAAAAGATTGGTCACGAGTGGTATGCACTAGTTTCAGTCTTAGATCTTTCGATCTTTCCTTTCAGAGTCCAGTGTTTTGCTGGGTGACTCCTTTTATCTGCTTTTATTTTTTGATGGGAGGGGGGATGTCTTTTTGTTTTAAAAAATTGGTCACGAGTGGTATGCACTAGTTTCAGTCTTAGATCCTTCGATCTTTCCTTGCAGGGTCCAGTGTTTTGCTGGGCGACTCCTTTTATCTGCTTTTAGTTTTTGATGGGCGGGGGTGTCTTTTTGTTTTAAAAAATTGATCACGAGTGGTATGCACTAGTTTCAGTCTTAGAACTTTTGATCTTTTCTTGCAGGGTCCAATGTTTTGCTGGGCGACTCCTTTTATCTGCTTTTATTTTATTGATGGAAGGGGGGTGTATTTTTATTTTAAAAGATTTGTCATGAGAGGTCTACTAACATGCTTGCAAGAACGGCAGTGGCAGTGTCTAAGGGAAAGTGAGTTGTGTTTAAATGTAAATGGATAAATGTTAATATGGTTTGGTTTCTCTTCTTTTACTGTATGTTTGCCTCAGTGTTAAGTAATAATTTAATAAAGGTATTAATTAAAAGTATTTTTTTTCTTGCCACATGCCTTTTTATAGCTGTGAGGCCCAAGTGGCTGCCTGCTGTTATAAGCTTCTCCTGCAAGTCAGGAGTGAGAATACTAGAATAGAAGATTATGAGAATATGATTTTCACAACAGGAGCTTGGGGTATTTCCCCTTAAAATAACAGTGTTTTTAAAGTGTGTACTATGTGTTTATGCATGTATAGTCAGTATTTTTTGGGGGTGGTACTATGATTAATTGTATGCCATTTAGTAGACACAAAATTAACTTAAAGGTCTACAGCCTCATGAGGTCACCGTCTCATGACAGTGACATTCCTGTGGTTGCAGGCATGCAAGCTCTCCTCCACACTCAATGTGGGGACAAGCTCCAACACTCAGAATCTCTAAATATGCATACTTTGAAGTTACACAAGCTCAGAAGTGAGGGAAGATGGAAAACAAAAGTAAAACTCATCTTTTCTATCCTCTCCAACTTAACAGTTCAAGCAATACATAAGTTAGGCAGCCCTGATCCAGCAAAATATTGAGAACAGGATATTTGTGACTCTACTGTTTTGACATTTTTAGACTCCCTTTTCTGGACTCTGACAATGCATAGTTTTCCCATATTTGCACTGTAGGTGTGGTAGTATTGCTGTGACCACTGCTACAGATGTACAAATTTAATTGAGTATGGTCTGGTGTCAGCTGATCTTCATGTGCCAAGAAAAGTTTTGTTTCTAATCACTAGACAATCCTCATAGATGGAAAATATGGATTAGATTGATAAAATGTTCTTAGGATGAAGCCATGTTATTAGAATACAAACATGCTCATGTAAGAAAAACAAAGCCTTTCAAACCAAATGAAACCACCTACTATGAAAAATTAATGAAACTTGAAACAAAAATGCCATGTATTTTCATTGACATACATCAGAGAAGGAAATGTCATAAAATGGAACTCATCATAGCAATGGCAAACAAAGCAGGGTAGTCGGCATTCTTTTCTGGAAAGCATAGCTCTCTCCAGGCATCCTCACAGCTCCTGTTACTTGTATATCACAACCCCACAGTTGCACATTGACAAGGATATCAGCAACTGCACAGACTGTGCTATTACCTGCGAGTATTGTTCAATTTCAACAACACAGACATCTCCAGTCTTTGATACAGAAATGTGTAGCTTCAACTGTCTTTTGATTCATGTACTTTGTTCCATGTAGATTAATTGAGAATGCAATGTCCAGACTGTATATTCCCACTGTAAAGTGTCCCTTTAAAAAAATGTTTTTAATTTTGTTTTAGTGTAAATTGATGACAGAATTAATATGGAAAATGTTCTTGTTTTTTTCAGTGTGGTTGTGTGTATGATATTCACTTAGACTAATAGGATTGCTGATCTCTGAAATTAAAAAAAAAACATTAAGTAACAAATTTACAGAATGGTGACTATCGGGTAGAACCATTAACACTATCACAAGTAGTCATCACAGTCCCATCATGTCATTTCTCCACAAAAACTTTTCTATCTGTGTCAAGATTCTGAAACTTACTCCTGTCCTGTATTAGTGACCACCTCAGCCTCTTCTCTTTATGTAGGCAGATACTCTGTACAAGCTACGCCAACAAATAAGCACCTTCATTACAATACTTTTCTCTAACTGTGCACTCATGGAATAGTTTGCACAGCTAATACTAAGCTTTACCCACACCATCAACACTTACAGAACCCCACTAACTTCTGACATTATAATACCGCAGTCATCTAATGCTCAAGGATGAAGCCCAACATCAGTGTAACAACAGCTGTTTGAACACGTCTTCTTTTCAGTGCAGACAACTACTTTTCCTGACTTATTTATTAGTGTACTAGGCTGTGCTCTGCAACACCATTAAGCATGTGTCTGTTTATCTGCTCTGTAATACATTATGGAACACCTGTGCAACTACAATATCTATAATACATAGTATTTTATTCTTTCTATTATACCCTCTTGGCTCTATAACAAGTGGTGGCTGAAAATAAAATGTGTCCAACCCACTGCCATTTAAATAAAATAAATTAAGAACATAAAAATAAAATAGCAGTAGAGGTATACTGAAAGAAAGAGTAAAGAAATAATCCCCCCCCCCAAAAAAAAAAAAAAAAAAAAAAAAAACGAGGCAGAAATATTACACATTTGACATGTTTACCTGTTTTCAAAAAAAAAAAAAAAACAGGCTGAGTATACAGATATTTCAATTTTAGCTTTGTTATTTTTGCTATGCTTCTAAGGTTAAATTTTAAACCTTGACTCATAAAATAAATACCTGGGTGGAAAGTTGTTTTTTGCATGTCATCGTGCCAAGACTCGTTTCTGTCACATGCCTTGCTCTGCTAAGCAGTAGGTAAGTTTAGATTTATAGACTTTATTATTAATACAAACAATTCCATCATGTGACTAAGTGCAAAGTGAACTGAAGTGACACCAACTACTCCCTGCAGACTACACAACTACAGATTACTTTTCTTCTGATGAGTTTTGAAATTGGCTATGTTAGCTGGTGCTTAGTAAAAATAAACCAGCAAAGCAGCTTTAACTAGCAGTACATTTTCCACTGCATTAAACTGGTGTACTGTCTGATAGCTATTAGATTATCTATATTGCAGTTTATAGGTAAATGGCAACAGTTGAGATACAATGCATGAACTGCAATTCCTGCAAATGACACATAAACCCTTCCACCCCCAATAACATTGGAATTCTAATTAGATGGATCCATGTTTACTGTTGCATTCCTCATATTTTACATTTGCAACCTGTTCTACAGACCCAGTGTATTCTTAGAAAAAATATTTTATTCTCAGTATATTCACACTATTAAAATAAAAGTAAAAATTTCCTATTCTGGCAATAAATTATATATATTTTTTTGTGTGTAACTATCTATTTAAGATAGTGATGATAGACTTGTTTGCAATTACTAGATTTTATTTTGCTATTGACATCTGTAGAAAAAGACTGCTGAAATGCAAGTATGTAATACAGACTACTGACAAAGCACACAGACCAGAATGTATGATGCTGTATGTAATGTTAGCACAGATATATGTATAAATACACAGAGGTAAACTAAATATATGTCAGAAATACGAAGGCTAAGAATAAAATGCATTTATTATTGTAAAAAAATGATACGGAAGCACTTCTCAAAAGATGAAACAAAGTACTTTTTGGTATCAATATTATTAAAGGAAAACTTTGCATGCCAGCTGTTTATTCTGTGCTTGCAGAGGGTAATTTATACCCAGTGAGGACTAAAAGATGAGTGGTCTGTGTAAGAATGATTCTAGTTGCAGTGTTACAGACACTGTAAATAAACATGCTGCCTTGCATGCATTTCATAACGATATCGCTACAATATGCAGTAAGCTGGTAGCGCATTGTTTACATTTTATTGGGCATAATATTTTTGTAATAGGCATTCCTCTTCCAAACATAGCCGTCATTAGGCAGCAGCAAACACTGTGGTCGCTGAGGGCTCCCTAGTCCAGAAGGGCCCCCAACCAAAGCATGTTATCTTATTTCGATATTTCATTTTTGTAAACCAATAAGAACTTGTGCAACAATCTTGTGTACTTAATAAACCAGGTCAATAATAACTCTTAGGATGAAGAATCCTAAGGATCGGGCACCACTTCTTCTCTTTGATGTTCAAAGTTATCTCTGATTGTAATGACAGTGTTCTGTCAAATAGCAGGATTCATAACATCACTAAATGTTTTATCACTTTCACAGTGCTCTTGATTTAGTTAAATCCTTCTGGTGGGGATTCTGTCTATTAAAATTAACATCCTAGCTGGCATTAGGTACCCATAATACCTGTGGCTGTGAGGGCCTGCACTGATCATCTTTGACTGTGTAGGGGCCCTCCAAAAGCAGCAATTGGCTGGGGAAAAATGACAGAGAAAGAGGTCATTCATTCTCTTATTACATGCTTTATCCAAAACACGGTTGTGATATGACCCTGTTAGGATAAAGCCGATAATTTGTGAATGAATATGAGTGAGGTAACCACTAGAGACTGTTAGCCCAGAGTGATCGATCTCTGCATTTTACCTGGGATTTTTAAGAGCAGATGTTCCCAATCTTCAGAGACAGTTTTCTTTCAGGAAGTTGCATAAGTGCTGCAGGACACTAGATACTATAACATTCTCAAATTCCTTGTTCAAGAATTGTGTGCAAAGCCAAATATAATTGAGGAATAAAGGCTCAGAATCAGGAACACTTTATAAATATTGCTTGGATTCACTTAAAAAGTTAATAGAATAACATGCATTTTAACAACATGCATTTCCTGAACAATAATACATATGTAACTGTAATGTCTGGCATCACTGACTATCTGGGGCCATTAATGATTTATCAGCAAATCAAAGGACATGGCAAAAATATCAGACAAAAACATGGCCAATGTGTGAAATCAGGGACTGTGACAGGTATACATTGCTGTGTGAAATCAGGGACTGTGACAGGTATACATTGCTGTGTGAAATCAGGGACTGTGACAGGTATACATTGCTGTGTGAAATCAGGGACTGTGACAGGTATACATTGCTGTGTGAAATCAGGGATTGTGACAGGAATACATTGCTCTGTGAAATCAGGAACTGTGACAAGTATACATTGCTGTGTGAAATCAGGGACTGTGACAGGCATACATTGCTGTGTGAAATCAGGGACTGTGACAGGAATACATTTCTGTGTGAAATCAAGGACTGTGACAGGTATACATTGCTGTGTGAAATCAGGGACTGTGACAGGTATACATTGCTGTGTGAAATCAGGGACTGTGACAGGTATAAATTGCTGTGTGAAATCAGGGACTTTGACAGGTATACATTGCTCTTCAATGAGATGAGTAAAAGAGACTTGCTCTTGCTGTTGTTTAATGATGGATAAAATACTGATCTGGTGTGGCAGCACTAGTGTTGCAAAATGTATTGCTAGTCACTGAAATCAGTGAAAACTAATATTGCTGAAGTGTATGTATGCATGCATGTGTAGGGCAGGGGATGGGTTTAAGTGTAACAGTAATAGGTTGGACATCATTTCTTTCATTTTCTATCACAATCAGCACTGCCCTTATGATTTTACTTGGGGGATGGAGTCATTGCAATGCATTTGAGAGTATGAAGTTGGTCATTAATTTCTTTTACTTACCATCACAAAGATAGGCTTACACATGATAGGTAGTTATCTTTGGCCTAAGTAGGATGTATCTGAAAGTAACTGGCACGGTGATGCAGTAAATAGTGCTATTTCACAGTGCTTTGCTCTGTTTGAGTTCTTGGCTGTAGCTTTCTCTGTGTGGTGTGCCTATGTCTTCCCTATCTCTGTATGGGTTTACCCATGTGCTTGGTTTTCTGCAGTACCCCAAAGTTATGCTCTAGGTAAACTAGCATTCATGCAGTTTCAGTAAAAGTGAGTATGCAGCGTGTGTGTGTGTGTGTGTGTGTGTGTGTGTGTGTGTTTTGCATCTTGTGATAGACCTGGCTTGGGTAGTGATGAAAAAATGCAGTCAACAAGTAATTATCTTTCAAAAATAATCCATAAAATACATAACAGAACATTCAGCCCCCACACCCTAGACAGTCTAAATTGATTTTACAATGGGCTTAGATGTGGCCTCTTCCAACAATTGCACCCCTTCTAAAAGTAGCCCTGCTCAGAGCTATATAGAGGAATATGCTGTAGCTTGTGTGTAGGTTCAGGGATGATGTGGTCATTATATTTCAGAAATTTGCATGGGAGATTATTAGAGCTTATCTTAGGAATGGGGGCAGTGTGGTCACTCTTTTACTTTACTTACAGATCTCAGAAGTGCACAAAGAAGATCAATATAGGTTGTGCAGACGCAGTGCCCTCTAAGAGCAACAAGTTGGAATGCATTATAGTGATCATTATTTTTCACCTTACTTACAATTGCACATCAGGTACATATATAGGTTCCAGGTGGCTGTCTTTTAAGGGTGGAGGTAAAGAGGCATGCAATGTATATGTATGTATATGCATGACAGCAGTCACTTCAAATACAGTACATATTTATACCTATCTTTTATGGGGGCAGGCAGTATTCACAGCTAGGATTTTTGTATCCTCTCAAATATCTGTCTTGTTAGTCTGTTGTCAGCTACTATTCTGTCAGCTTTGCACATTACACCTTGGACACACTTTGCCTTCCTTGAAAGAAAAAAAAGACTTACTCACGATTTTGTTAGGTCACCACTGGATCTAAATGTTGGGAAGTTGCTTTAAAATGCACTTCAGAGTATCTATAACCCCCCCCCCCCCCCCGAGGCTTCTATAGTCTTTCTGGCCCTCAGATTCCACAGCTTAATTAAGTTATTTTCTACACAGTTATTACAGTGCTGTCTTAGCCAGTTGTTGTGTTGCAAGGATGCAAGGAATGGTAACGTTGAACAGTAACAATATATTTCTTTCCTTAGTCCTAATTTTTGTTCAGACCATCACTGGATGAAAAGGTTGTTAAAAAAAACTCTAAAATGGATTTCAGAGCATAGAGAAAGTTATGGCTTATGGAAAATGCTGAAAAGTAAGGCAAAATGTGGAAAAGGAAAAAAATAATTAATATGTGGGGTGTAGGGAGCCCAGGGAGGAATGCAGCCTGTGGCCTATAATTATACAGATTTGTTGTATGTTTGTTTGTCTGTTTATTTATTATTTATTTAATAGCAGCTAAGTGAGCTGGTCTGAAGACCTTTATCAACTGTGACATAGGACATTGGAGTACAACATTAAAGTAGGGTAGAACAACAGTGCCTTCAGACAGTAGTATAAAGGTCCACATATCAGTTTAATGCTATTGATTCAAAGGACCATTAGTAGCCACAATACTTCAGACTATAAGCACCCATTGACATCACCAATTTATGCCTAGTTTTGACACCTTTCAATGAGTGCTTGAGAGGGCCAGACGCCTGGGTATATTTACAATTGTCCATCCATTCATCCAGGTTGTGCTTAAAGAGATTCAGGGGACTTCTTTGCTTTACATCCATAGGTAGTCTATTCCATAACAGATTGATTTTATATGTATATATATATATATATATATATATATATATATATATATATATATATATATATATCTGTCTCAATATCAGGTCCTTTGTTTTGCCGGAAGTTAAGATCTCTTGAGCTGGTGTTGATGGTATTTTTGTGTTTTGCGGATGTGCAGGAGGTTACATTGGATTGGATCCTTTGAGGCTCTGTAAGCAATACAGGGAGGTCATCTCAAGAGACTGTAGTAAACAGAAATGTAAGACAGAGCACTTTAAGGCAGTTTGGGTAGCTCGGAGAAGACATTCCTTTGATTATCTTACTGAGAAAACACTATAATGTCTCAAGCTGGGTCATGTGCTTGGACAGGTAAATACCAAGGGGGCCATTATACTCTATTATGAGCCTGATTACAAAGGATTAGAGAAGGGATGAGAACTTCCTTACATCTGGAAGAAATACCCATGGATACACACATACTTACACACTGGTACCAATTCATCAAATTCAGGGAAAGCTTGGAATTTCTCAGCATTACTAACTTGCTAGACAGTGCAGCTTGAAAACTCTGAGTGCTTGGACTGCCCCATAGGCATCCTAAGGACTGACTCACACCTGAAAGACAGTACTGCACACCAAAAATATCATCACACTAGCACTGCAGTTTGCACTGAGTAGAACTTAAAGTGAGTGTAGGGTGTAGCTCTTTGACAGCTCATTGCAGTTACAGCACTTACACTGCTTATATCAGAATGATTACTTTACTCCTGTACAAAAGGCAGCTTTCTGCAAATGATGGACCAAGCAAGAGACATAATGACAGTGAAGTGAGGGTAAAAAAAAAAAAGTTGCAGGAGTAAGAGAAATTATAGGAAAGGAAAATGTGTGCCCAAGAAAATCTGATAAAAGCCACAGAAAATAATCTAAATTAATGCAACAGATCAAGGAAAAAAACATTGTGTAAATGAAGAAACATTGGTCTGCTTGAAAAAGAAAACAACAGAAAAAGTGAGAAAAGCTAAAAAACAATAAACTGAGGTTATTGAAAAGTATAAAAAAGAAAGATGGGTATTGAAAAGAAAGAAGAGATCTGATATATTGTGATATTTATGCAGAGAAGAAAACCAAGCTTATCAGTAAAAAACAAATGCATCTTCAAAAGTATTTGAAGAGAAATACAGTCACAGACATCTGGATATGATAAATTTCACAATAAAAAAATATAATAATAAGATCATAAAGGTGGAATGTGAAAAGGAGGTCTATCTATGCAGAAATTAAACTAATATAAAATGAAGTGGATACCATCTAGGAATTGAAAGATTCAGTGTGCAGACCAACAAAGGCAATATCATAATATGATGGGCCAATGAGTCCCCATATGGAAAAGCAGCAGATGGAGCAGGGTGCATCTGAAGAAGGAACTCCAAAGGCTGATGTTCTAGAATTTTTTTGTGACAGACTCCCATAAAAGTCCAGTTACAATTACACAGGAAGGGGAATGAGCAGGAAACAGTAGAAATTCTGGCACAGGTAATATTGCAACATCATGGGCCACTGAGGCCCCAGATGGAGGAGCAACAGATGGAGCATGATGCATCTGTAGAAGATATGTCACAGGACAATGTTCTGAAACCTTCTATAGAAGACTTGCTTGCCAGTCCACTTAAAAGTTTGCATTCTAATTTTGAATTGTTATTTTTATATTGTCAAAATGATGCAATTACTTTCTGTATGTTATCTGCTATATATATTGTCATTGTCTTTGCTTTTGATTTATTATCATTGTACTATTGTACCCAGGTCATGACTGGAAAGGGTCAACTGACCAGCTCACCTACCTGATTATCAAACTGCAAATAAATAAATTGCACAACAAGAAAAAGAGCAGGAAACAGAGAACAAAGAGGATGAATCTAAGGGATGACCTGAATGATTTAACAGAGATGGATATACATAGGTTCAAAGTTCATAGGTGTTTACTAAGCTAACAACCACAAGGGCCTTTTTAAGCCTAGCCATGCATCCCAAATCTCTGACAAGTTCTGGTACCCTTGATAAGTGTAAGCAGGGGCTTGGGAGATGAAACATTTACAAGCATAGAAAGACAGATAAAAACAAATAGAGTACAGAAAGTAAATAATACCCAAAATATTAGAAGATATATAAAACAGATAAACACAGTAATTAGTACTATAAAGAAAAAATCATGTGCCATAACAGAAATAAATGGGATATATTACTATTTAGCTAAAATAATAACAGATAAATGTTACCATAACAACTTAAGAGTAACAAAGAAAAAGAAGGGAGCAGGTAGAATGCAACCATGGAAGCATTGAATTGAGAGAACTATGAAGACTAAGACAAGAAGTATCATTGTTTGAAGGGTAAAGAAAAAGGAACAGATCAGCAAACATTCTTAAAAAGATATTTGTGGCAAAAGCAGCACACAGTATCAAAACAGACCAGGATGTATAATCAAAACAGGCCAAGATAAATGAAAAGGAAAAGTACAAAATAAGCAATTCAATGATACCCCAAAAAGATTTTATAGAGAATTGAGGAACAAAGTAAAATTAAAAGAAACACCAATAAAAAAAAAGAAATCACTACATTTTGCAAAAGCATTAATGAAGAACCCGTTGAGCAGAACAAAGATACCCAATGAATAAAAGACATAAAAGGAACATTAACATATTAACAAGCTCTAATTTAAAAGATGTGAAATTGGATGAAGTAGTAACCAGAGAAACTGAGACAAAATTAAGAAAATTAGGAAAAGCTGTTAAATGGAAAAACACAGGTCCATGTGCAATACTTAATTTCTGGCTAAAGGTATCAACATTTTTGTACATAGATTTAGTCCAAAAACCTGGTTAACAACAGGAAAAATCTCAAGAACTACAGACCAATGACTTGCTTTCCTGCAACATATAAATTATATACTGGAACTGATGCAGACAAATTTGATAGCCATCTAGAAAAAAATCAGTCATGAGAATAAAAGAAAAGGGTGTCAAAAGAATGTCATATGGAACAAATAATAATCCATGTTTAACTAAAACAATAACAAAGAACTGTAAAATGGGAAGAATCCTAATGTGGAATGGCTAGAGTACAAAAAACATTCAACAGTAGCCCACATTTCAGGGATAATAGAAAGTAGAAAGCATTGTTGCCAGGCTTAGGGGAAATTGAGATCCTGCAGAAGTAATAAAAATATTCTGGAAATGTTATGAAAATCTGTATAAGGCAGAGAAATGTGGAAATGAAGATAAAGTACAAATGGAAATGTTTGTGGAAGAATTAAATATGCCATGGTTAGACGTAGATGAGACTCAATTACTAACTGTTAGGACCACCAAAAAAGAGGAAGTAGATACATTTTGGAGAAGTACCTATATAGATCCTGTGGAACATAACATAGATCTTAATGGATAGAAGTAAAAGAAAGAATAAAAAGTTTAAAGGTGCAGGATATGAAACTGGATGAAGTAAAAGCTAGAGAGATTGAAACATAGTTAAGAAAAGTCTCTAACTGGAAAACCCCAGGCCCTGATGCAGTACCTAAGTTTTGGTTAAAAGTATTAACATCTTTGCATGAGGATTTAGCCATGATCAAGAACTATTTATATGTGCACCCCAAACAGACACCAACCTGGCTAACAACAGCCAAAACAATGCTCCTACTTAAGAGTGAACCTGCAAGCTACCCTAATTATAGACCAATAATTTGCCTTCCGATGACATATAAACTATACACGGGAATTGATGCTGACAGGGTTTATAGTAATTTAGAAGAGAACTCAAGTATGGCTCATAGGTAGGTACTAGGCTATCGGCCCTATGGCCTATACAAGCCTAGCCAAAAAGGTGCCCTGGCTTTTGCCACCCAAGAAAATTATTTTCCTGTGCCCCTGTCAAGCAGAGCCACAGAGGTGATCCCCGGGGTGAATTTCCTATTTCCCATCCAATCATCAAAATTTTTTTCTTGAAGAGTGCTAATGAGGAGCTTTGTTTGATATAGATAGGTAGTTTGTTCCAAAGTATAGGAAGTCTCTGGGACAGGAATCTATCCCTCTAGCATGTTCTGTTTATTGTGGTGACAAGGTTTAGGTCCCTAGAGCATGTAGCTTGGAGGGATTGGGATTTTTTTAAGTGGAGCATGTCCAACAGCTCTGGGTGTGACATAGCTTTGTATGTTAGGCAGAGATCATCTCTGAGTAGGCGATATGCGACGGAGTAAAGCTGGAGTTTTTTGAGACGATCAGCATAGGGCATCTGTTTGAGGCTGGTAATCCTCTTTGTGAGGTATTACAGTAAAACAAAAGAGCAATAAAAGAAAGTCATTTTTAACAAAGGATCATTTGTTATTAAATAAAGTCATACTGGAGAACTGTAAAAAGGTGAATAATTTAAGTATGGCATGGATTGACTATAAAAAAGCATTTGATAGTATCCCACATTCATGGATAAAAGAGTGCTTAAAAATGTGTAAGATACACCCTACACTGATTGGCTACATTACAGTGACCATGAAACAGTGGCAAACCACTTTGCAATTAAGCCATGATAAAGGACAGATTATTATCCCATGGATAAAAATTCAAAGGGGGATATTCCAGGGTGACTCTCACCATTGCTATTCTGCCTTGCCATTAACCCAGTAAGCTGTTTACTTAACAGCTTAGGCCACGGCTACAATTTGGCTCCTAAAAAACAACAAAGTGTAAAGACTTCTCATCTTTTCTTTGTCAACGATTTAAAACTGTATAGCTCATTAGATGAGGAACTGAAAGCACAGCTGCAGGTTGTCAAAACTTTTTCAGATGATATAAGAATGTCATTTGGTCTTGATAAGTGTGCAAAAGCAACATTTAAAGCAGGAAAACTGCAGCACCACGAAAACATCAGTTTGGGACAAGAATGTGATATTAAAGAACTTGAGCAAGAGGGAGTGTATAAATATTTGGGAAATGATGAAGGATCAACAATAAAACATGAACAGATGTGAATAAAACTTAATAAGGAATGCTTTGCAATACTTTAGAAGACTTGAATTAATTCTGAAAACAGTGTTGACATCTAGGAACAAAATCCAGACTATAAACCAATTTGCTCTTCTTGTCCTAACACAGTTCTGGAGTGATTGACTTGCCCCAAAACATGTTGGATAGATTAGATAGGAAAACAAGAAGGACACTTCATGCTCACCAAATGATTTAAAAAAAAATTAGTGTATACCAAGATTATATATTCCCCATTCCGAAGGAGGGATGGGCCTCCTTGAAACTGATTACACATATAGATCTGCAATTGTGGGACTCCACACATATCTGCTGACCTCACAAGACCCAAATGTAGTAAAAGAATAAATCTAAAAGACTTCTCTGGGGATTGTGCAAACATTATGGTATTGAAGTGGCTGAAAAACACTGGAAACATGAGCCACAAAGCATCATAGAAAATGAGGAAGTCTGCATCACATGGGAGGCAGGGAAACTGGATATAGTGGTACAAGAAAAGACAAGAGTAACATTGCTCACAGAAATCACCGCACCCAGTGACTACAGTGTCTTGAGAAACAAAGTCATAAAATATCAGGATCTGCAGGCAGAAATGAGAGCAATGTGGAAGAAAGATACCCAGATAGTTCCAATAGTAGTAGGAGCAACGGGTCTTATAAAAAAGAATTTACAATCGTATTTAGATATGCTACCAAGTCATATAACCCTGTATGAATTGCAGAAGGAGTCATTACTGGGCACATTGCAGGTGCTGCGAAGAGCACTTTTGGTTGACATCAAAGATTGAAACAATACTAATTTCATGAACTTTAATCATACTTTTGACTTAGGAACGGGGTCCATTTCTGTCATGGTATTAAAAACCCAAAAGACTTGGAGAAATTAAAAAAGACAGGAAAATATTAATTATTGTTTTTATTGCAATTTTGTTTTTTTTTAGTTAAAAGCTGACAATGTAAATTTCAACAAATACTATTCAACAAATGCATTTCTGTAAAAACTCTTCCTATCAACCAGTTCCTTTTTATGTGAATCAGCTACTTCACGGGATTATAATATACCAGTGCATAGAAGATGTGGTAGTTTTGACCACATAGAAGCAATATTTTGGAGTATGTAGAGCAGCTCAGTCAACAATCTTTTATCTAAGTAATTGACAATGAATATTTTCTTATATCTCAAGGATTATTACTCATAATTCTTAGCTAGTAGAAGTTCTTCACATGGTTTGTTTTCTTTTATATAAATGTATGTTTACCTATGTCTTAAGTGATAATTCAGTAAAGGTGTTAAAGTTAATTAAGTGGCTTTTGCCACCACAGCAGGCTCATAATTTGCCTCAAGACGCAGGTGAGACTGCTTTGGCCGAGCTAGTTCCTCGGCCTGCTCTTCTTTTTCCTACATCTTTCTGGTGTGACAAATAAAGCCACTATGGACTGGGAGTTAGCAATGTCCTCTGCAGCTATTGGGATCCCCTTAGTAGATAAGGGAAAAACACTTTTGTTGGTGTTGCAAGAAAAGGCTGGGAACGTGGCCCTGCTTAACCAGAATATTGTGTCCATCCCCGAGGAAGCTATTGCTGCCCTTAAAATGTGTTTGCCTTAGTTTTCCTGTCAAAAAGAAACAGAAGGCTAGACATAGCTTCTCCTGCTCCAGTTTTACTGGACAGGAGTAGTTTATTAGGTTTGGCTCAGGGTCTGTAGAGTCTACTGACCTTTCTTATCAGGTGGTTTCTGGTAACAGAAAAAAGGGGTTTCTTCTTTTCCTGAAGAGCCAAAAAATTAAATCCAGAGAAGAATGTGATGGAACAGATACATTTTTTTTTTGCTCCTCAGAATTTTGATTCAGACTCAGAGGACAGCATATTACCTGAATCTCCTTATCAATTATTTATTTTCTTTCTCCTAGACTATTTCCAGAATCTGTAAGTGTATTCAGTGGAAATACTATCAGCTGTTACAGAAGGAATTTCAAGAACCTTCACCCATTTCCCCAGTTCTTTTCCGATGCTCAGACTACTGCCCCTAAAAAGGAAAATCGAAAGTATAAAGTTACTCGGTCCATACTCTTCTCAACAAGTTAATCCAGCTGTTGCCAAACATTTTAACTCAAATACTTCTCCTTTTGACAAGAATGGTAAAAGAAATGTAAGTTTGGGGGGAAAGTGTTTGCTTCTGCAACTTTAATTTTTAGCTTTTTGAATTGTCAGGCTCATATGTTAAAGTTTGTTCTGATTAAATGTGAAAATATGAGGGATGTTTGATGTACAGTTCCTTCCTGTGATAAAAAATCTGCTTTGTGCGGCTTGTTTTCTTTTATTTTTAAGGCCACTGCTCATTTAAAGTGGATAATACTGCGGTGGTGGTGCTGCGGTGGTGTTGTCACCTCACAGTTAGACGTTGCACGTTTGATTCTCAGTTAGAGCATCTTCTGTGTGTCATGCATGAATGGGCATTCCTTCGTTGAAGGTTGTGCATTAGGACCGGCAAGCCAGCACGTAAAAATCTACTGCCAATCATTAGCGGACCGGAGTTCCACTGTAGCGACCCCTAACCGGGAAAAGCCAAAAGACAGTTTATGACTGTAGATACTACATCTATTGAGGCTGCCACTAGTATTGTGTTGAGGAGGTTTGCATGGCTTAATTCTCAGAACCTACTACAGGATGTAAAAATGAGATTTTAATTTTACCTTTGGATAGATGTTTTGATGCCACTGCTGCAAAGGTTATCAAAAATGTAATGGAGTAAAGCTGATACAAAGAATATCTCAGATTTTTGTATCCCTCCTTCTCTAAATTTTCCAAGGGTTTTTTTTTTTTTTTTTTTGCTCCCTTGTCCAACTGGGGAAGAAATAAAACAGTCTCAGCAACATGCTGATAAGCAGACATTAAAAACAATGGTGGGGAGGTTCCCTAAAAGAAAGCAGGAACCCTCCAAGACAAAGGACAGTCTAACAAGTCAGAATGACTACATAAGGGACTTTGCCCTCCCTCCCACATCAGCAGTCTTATCCCTTCTAGAAATTCTGAATCTACATTTCTCTTTAGCAACAGGCTGTTCCAGACAAATGGGTTCTGAGAGTGATTCAGCATGGATAAAGATGGCAGTGGGAAGTGATTCCCTCCTTTGCAGGGGAATTATTCCTCATCTGCCAGACCAAACCCTTCTGTTCCCTCCTGTTCTAAAACACATGCTTATGGGGGTGGGGGTGGGGGGGGGGTAGTATAAATAGTTCTTGTTTCCCAGTGAGCAAGAATGTTTTTGATGCCAAATAAAGAAAATACCTGGAGATCAGTTATGGAATTTGCTTCTTTAACCAGATTGTAATAGTGGCCAAGTTCAAGATCACAACATAATCTCTTACCCCTTATTCTCCGTTTGAGATTTTTTAGTGACCTTAGATTTAAAAGATGCCTATCATCACATTCCTATCCTTTAAGGCTTCAGATGTTATTTGGGATTTTATGTGTCTGGATAACAACATCCATTCTCTGCCTTACCCTTTGAGCCATCTGCTGTCCGAAGAGTGTTCACAAGTGTCTAGTTCCAGTTATAGCACATTATAGGCTACAGGGCATTCACTTTTTTGCCATATTTAAAAGACTTACTTATCTATGCAGATTCTTTTTCAAAGTGTCAGGAATCTCTCTATTTGCTTAGGGATCTCCTACACAGGCTGGGATTCCAATTGAACATCAGTACAAAGAGCTTTTCTTCCACAGGAAAAAAATAAATCTATATTTAGAGTTATTCCAGTTTTTCCCCAAATTCCTCTGGTGTTGCACATGCAGTCACTATGGACCAGAGCTAGCTTCAGTGAGCAAGGGAGGGAATACCTCAGGATTCTGAGCCCTATGTTTTCTACTATTCTCATGATATCTCTGGCCAGACTCCACATGAGAAAGGTACAATGGTATCTGACGGTTTTCATACCTCTCAACCTCTTAGAGCAAAAAATCTGGACAAAGCCATAAATAATAGGAGGACTTCTTCTTCTTCTTTCGGCTTTTTCCCAGTTAGGGGTCACCACAGCGGATCACCTGTCCACTCATGATTGGCAGTGGAGTTTTACAGTGTTGAGTTGCCAGCCCGGCGCCCAACCTTCCACAGAAGGCACACACAAGCACACACTTATATCTAGGGCCAATTTAGAGTGCCCAATCCACCTACAGCATGTCTTTGGGATGTGGGAGGAAACTGAAGCACCCAGAGGAAACCCACACGACCACAGGGAGGATATGCAGACTCTGCACAGAAGGCACCCCAGCCGAGAACCAAACTGGAGAACCTCTTGCTGTGAGGCGGCAATGCTAACCGCTGCACCACCGTGGCCGCCTTCATAAATAATAGGAGGACAAAGGCCCCAAACAGAGACATTTTTTAAATATTGCTCTTACAAACTTAAAAGGCTGATAGAATAACAGGTTTTGCATTAGGAAGAATTTTCTGAAGGGGGAAAAGTCTGAAACTCAAATGTCTGTTATTATTTTCTGATTTCAATCCTCAATGATTTGCTAATGGTTTAATAGAAAATCTCAATTTTATGAGAAACATATCAAAAATATGAAGCAAAACTCTGGACATTGTGTGAAAATCTGGATATTTCAGAGGTATGGTCTCTTTGCTCCTATCACCAACACCCACTGCCTATTCAGGTTCCAGTTCTGGGATGTGTGAGAAGAGAAATCACTTGATGGAGACATCAAATACGTTGAATCTAGGTCTCTCCTTCCTGTCCTGTTCCAAATCAGTCAGTCTCCACAGACACCTTGGATTTTGCTTGGGGATCAATGTTAAGGGGGATAAAAGTGCAAAGTATCTGGGACAACAAAGACAGACACAGGCACATAAATGTAAAGATGGTTGTCCTTATCAAGGCACTCCACTCTCTAAATCACCTTTGGCCCCAGGACCACTTCAAATTGTTATAGACAATACCACAGTGATGTGGTATATAAGCAAGAAAGGGAGAGCCAGGTCTTACTACCTATGCAGATTAGCTATGGTATCATGGGCTATAGCTTTGCAGCAGAATCTCACTCAGCTATGCTATGTTCAGACGGCAAAGCAGCATGGGTGGAGCTGGGGTGCCGCATGATTGAAGAAGGGCAGTACTAGACCTTAGATAGCACATTATAAGAAAACTAGCATAGATTCCAGTGTTGTTCATTTTTAATTAATGATTAACTGATGAATATACATACCTTCTTACATGGTATGGAATGACGCAGCAGAAGCAAGTCCAGAATAAATGTGATTTTTATTAAACATGAAAAAATATCTGGCACTATGTTGACAAAAGAATGTCTGAAGTATAAGCAGAAAATGTCCATGCAATTTTGGCCTCTTCAAGCTTGTATCTTCTTTGTTGCAGCATTCTCCCCCTGTGTGGCTGACATTTGATTACCAGGGCCTTAGCCATAATTTTAATACGCACAGAACAGTATTACTGTTTGACTACAGACATCTATGTGGAAACCATTTTAGGCAACATAAAAGAGTATGCATGCACCCCAGCTTAGAACATACTACTCAACAGACATTGACTGTTTACAAATCACTTTATGTATTACAATACTCTCACTGGTGTGGCACTTAATGGGGCAAGCATCACTGATAATCAGATTAGGATAAGGTGAAGGTGTTGGCTAGTCCATTCACAAGCTGTCAATGGGAGCATGATCACCATTGTTAACAAGGTGGGAGTGTATCACTACAGAAATAGAGTTCAGCTAGCCAACTTTTATAGTACACACGAGCATGACAAATTGTACCTAACATCTAAGACACCTGCATACTGGAAAACTGTAATTTATAAAAAATACACTTGTTCAAAGTGTATAGTTACAAATGGCTGTCTTTTGATTTGGTGACTGCTTGCTGCAGTAGCATGGCCTGACAATATTTTATTAGGTGTACATGTAGTAACTAACTTAAACCTAGCCCGTGGAGTAAAGAAATATTGTCAGGTGGCCCTGACACATTGTGCCAACCAAGGCTGAATACTCTGTAACTGGTGGTTGTAGGTATGCCAGTGCTATGATATAACACAGCCATAATACTTAGTATGAGTGGGAATTTGTGAATTAAGTTTGTAGAATTGATATTTAGAATGGGTAGGGTATGTCTTCCTAATGGATGCAATAAAGGGAGATAAGTAATGCATTCTTTCCAAGCCAGGCAGTATTCTCTAGTCAGTGGATGCACTTTTGTCAGATGTCTGATGACGGGGTATGAACTTGGATGACTTTGTATTAAAAAAAAATAAATAAATAAATGAATATAAAACTTTCACTGGAATAAGTCACACAGTGGACTCTTGAAACTGAAAAGGGAAGAAGATACAACAAGTTTATTTGCAGAATTTTAATAAACAGTGATATGTGGAGAGGAATGCACATTACGTGCATAGCAAAACTTTGAAAGGCTGTAGGGACTGGAATCAGAAGTAAAATAGTGAATGAAGACAGAAACAAAATAGTAAATGGGAATTAATCATGAATTACTTTTGCTTTGAAAATGCATGTTGATGCAAAAGTATTTTTAACAGCATCACAGTTTTATTTAAAAACAGTGTTTTGTGTTTTACAGCCTTTGTGACATATTTATTTACTAATTTTTTCTTTGTATGAATTCTTGCAAAATTAAGTTGTGAGGTTTGCCAAACACGTTAAAAAATTAGTATTGAGTATTGATTACAATTCGAGGGTGAAATAGGCTATGGTGCAGCAAATATAAGTGTCCTACTGGTAGTAGGAGAAGGCTAGTACAAGGCAACAGACCATGAGTTTAGTTCCCTGCTGTGAGCTATTAATCTCAGCAGCAAACAGCTCAAATTACCTTTGGCACTTTGACCGCTATGAAGGGGAGGTGTGTAGGGGAGGAGAGATGAATTTAAGGGACAACAATGGGATTCTATTCTTAAATGCTAGACTTCTCTGTCCTTTTTCTCCCTGTTTACTGTCCCTGCTATGAATAAACAATAATACAGCAATTAAAATATTTTAAATTGACTGTTTCTCTCCACTAGAACAGTACCTTACTGTACTGTGGTAATTTCACTTTCAAAAAAAATGTATCCCGCCCTAGAAAAGCTTGCTGCAGTCTCCAATTCATTGATGTAATCAAGGCCAATGAATACAGGTAGTTCTCTGGCCAATTCCCTCCCCAAACTGACATCACCAAGACCGTCCTAAAAACCCACTCATGCTGTGATGTCACAGCTTCCTGGTCCTTCCTCTACCCATACAGAAAGTAAAGTCTAGAACAAGGAAATAGTATATGAGTCAAGTCTCCTGCTGAGAGCTGTTAATCACAGCAGGTAACAGCTCAAATTACCCTTAGCACTTTGACAGCTAGGGAAGTTAGGTGTGAAGGGGGGTGGGAGAGGAGTCAAAGTAGTACAATTCAGGGTTTACAAAAGACTGCAATTTAGCCATTCTAAAAAAAAAGCACGTTGACATTTGCACTGTTTGTGTTTTAAGTAGTCATTGAATGACATGAAATGTTATATAAAAACTGACTGAAAAACGGCAGTATATGCATGTAAAATCAATGCAGTGACAGCAGCTTTAGGAAGAAAGAAGCCTGCATGATGTCATTTTTACAGACAAGCACTGCATTGTGGGATACTTAGAGGCAGACTAAATAATCAGAATTATTTCAAGATGCCAGAGCCCATGTGGTCAGACAGAAATTAAGTATAAAATATTTATAAAACTGTAAATCGTCCCAGAGTGGTATTAAAATCTAATCAAACCATGATGAAATAAACATGTTTTTGAGTCTGTGGGTGCGGTTCTCCTTTAAGGACTACAACTCAGACATAACAAAAGAATGAAAATTAGCCACTTTAGAAAGAAAAGGTAGAAACAGGCACTGAGAATACTGTTCTGTGTGATTATCCCTGTTTGTCTTTTAAGTTGTCACTGAAAAGCACGATATGGTAATTAAACCTGCCTGACTGAAAGAAAGCAGGGTATGTGTGAAAACACATAAAAAGTCAATGCAGTAACAAGAACATAGGGGGTATAATGTAATATTTTAAAGCCAAACACTGCATTGAGAGATATCTAGAGGTAGACAAAAAATCAAAATCACATCAAGATGCCTGATCTCATGTGAGCAGACTCTGGAATTACATATGAAAATATGAAAATGGATTTATTTGCATATATATATATATATATATATATATATATATATAAATTAGTCCCAAAGTGGTGTTAAAATGTAGGAAACATCAAGAGATGATAAAATAAACAATTTTTTAAGTCTGTGGTTGCAGGTTTCATTTAAGTGATAATTCAATAAAGATGTTAAAAAAATCTCAAAATCTTGTTTTATCTTTTTTTTGGTCATTGAAAATAGCACTTGTTGGTTTTCTGTTTTCTGTATTCAAAGATATTCATTTGTTAGAGAATAGATGGCAGTGATGGTATATGGAGTTCAAAATCCCATTGATTGTCCAAAATTATTTTGTATTTTAGAAAAGTTCTATAGGCTTTCATACTGGGTACGTTTTTCAAGTATTTTAGCAAGGAGACAAATATTTCCTATATATTT
The DNA here is from genome assembly GCF_019279795.1 of Protopterus annectens. NCBI lineage: Eukaryota > Metazoa > Chordata > Ceratodontiformes > Protopteridae > Protopterus > Protopterus annectens. Next base: position 742,680,618 of record NC_056741.1, on the reverse strand, counting down.
AAATTCTTGTGATGGTTTGAGTGCAGGCATCTTGGGAAGTGGAACTGTGGATTTCTGCTTAAATGACTATGGAACTGTTTTGGTTATGAGTGACACACTTAAAATGTGAGAAAGGGACTTAATATAGTACCTTTTCCTTTTTCCAAATAGAGGAGTGAATTATATTGAGTGTTTTGATAATATCTGGGCAGCTTGTTAATGTGTGGTTTTAAAGTAATAAGTCGGGGAATCAAGTGTATAGTAAAGTTGTTCACAGTCTCTTAGCTCAGTGCAGTGACTGTGAGCTACTTTTATTATGAACTTGAATAAAAGTTTGTATGAAAATTGTAAATAAAAAAAATCGTTCCAAGTTTTCTTCTTGAGCAAAAGACCACGCACACCTTAGAGCAACATGCTTGGAATGTCTTTTTATTGCTATCCTTCAAACCTTTCTGTAACGAGCTGTCTGATCTCTCTGCTGTGCTGTCCTGTGCTGTGTAAATACTACTGTTTGGGGGCTGATTCTGCTTGTTTAAATACTGAAGTATTGACTGCAGGCATGTACGATATCAGCTGTAAACAATTTGTATGCAGTAGACAATACTTTTATACTGGTTTGAAGCAAACAAATTGTTTATGATGGATTACAGTTTCTACTGTTTTGCTTTAGAATTAACTTCTTAATATCTGAATTCTATGAGATAATAAAGTGCTATGAAAATAGTTATGACAATATGCATATATAGGGTTGACCGGGAATAATAGTTAAGAGTCAGCATGTGTTTAAAAAAGTGCCAACTGAAGTCCACTGATCATTTATCAAGAAACAGCCAATCTGTAAGACAAATAAATGAACATTATGAATATCTAAAGTTATGCTGCTGCTTGCCTCCAAAGGTTTAGCTCTGTAATGGCTATCCTCTGCTCAACCTTCTGAACTCACCAGCTTGCATCTTTTTTGCTTTTCATATGTTTCTCCTTCCTCAAAAATATTTAAATCCTTTGTGTGGTCCCATAATAAATGTAAAAGTTATCATAATGTACCTAAACACAGATTCACTTGGCAAATCTGGTATATTGTAATCACTATATTTAGTCTAATTAACTTGTCACTGAGACTTGCACTGAAATATAAAATAGCAGTCACATTCTGCTGAACATAGTGCCACATTCTGCACAATTACTGACCTTATTTTACCCTCTTTCACTTCTGAGACCCTCCAAACATTGTTTCTGAGCAATCCATTGTTAGTTGTTACAGAATGTGTTGCCATCATACTGAATAACCAATCCATTTGTGCTGACATACTGTTTTCTGTGCGTTAGGTCTGACAGTATTTCCACCAGAGTAATGGATGTTAGCATAACCAAAACTTTCAACATAGTTTAGCAGTCCAGTTTGTTATACGTGTTAGAAAACTTATCAATCAGCTGCATTAATTAATATTTCTGCTTCCTGTCACACAAGTTCTCCAAAGGTGGTCCCTGTATGCACTGTCTCTACAAGTAAGAAAACTTTCCTTTGTATATGCACCTCATAACTTCTTCTTCAGACCTTTTTTCTTTTTCTATTTTCCTGTACAGGTTAATAGATGCCAGCAGTTGCAACATTTAGCTAAGCTTGCTTATTATTGCACAGTCATCTACACCCAGTCCCCAGACTCACCTCCCTGACCTATCTTCTGTGTAATCCGTGGACTTGTGTATGTGATAATTATTGTCATAGTATATGTAGCTGTACCTTGCATCTTTATCTGTGAAGTTACATTAGTTGCTTTGTTTTTAAACAGCTGGCAGTTATACCTCTGACTTTTTTGATTTTAGCAGATTTCTTTTTTGATTTGCTGTGCATTATTTCTCTCTAGAAAAATGGCTAAACACATTTTTTACTTAACTAAATAATTTAACAGATAAAATAATATTAAGATGAAAACATGTTGCTTTTTGAAAGTACCACACTCTTATAATAGCATGCATTTTGATTTTTCCACATTAGAAACATTATTTATAGCTTATGTATTGATTATATACCAAAAAACACAGGTGTGCATGCCCAAGCTAAGTATTCCAACACAAAAGGAGAAAAACAACTTGTAGATTTCAAATTCAAAAAAAGATTTTAATGGACAAACAGTCCCCTTCTGTAGAATAACGTATGTGTTGCACATTTAAGAAGCATTTCTAAGACCTGAACCTGCATATATAAACAGCAGGCATGTGCTAACTCCAGTGCCATTTTGTGAGTGCAGCCAGAGTGTGAACATCTATGCATGAGACAACTAGTTCTTTGTATATAATAAAGCTGCTTGAACAGAACCCACAATGTCCGTCTACTTCATCCTGACTAGATGAGTGACATGTAGCCAGAATTAGGATTCCAAAGACTGCTATTCAGAGCCACAAGGTGCAGAGTTAACAGTGAAGGCAAATTAAGTGAAATTAATGCAAAAAAGGTCCAGAAACAAACTAAAAGTAATGAAAACTTGCACAAATGATTTATTTTATAAAAAAGATAAAATGGAGCATTTCAAGAGCACAAAATGCATTACTAAGAAACAAATAGCATGAAAATATTAAGCAAAGAAGCATAGTTTAATAATTAAATGAAATATTTGAAATTAAGATATTTGATAAAGCAAGCATCAGAAAAGCACATAAAGGGTTCAGAATTACCTCAGAATTTCAAAACGAGAATGTTTAAAATAAAAAAGAGCATGCTTAGAGTTAAAATGAGCACAAGAAAATATAATGGGTATGAAAAGAGATTAAATGAGAAAAACACATATAACAAAGGGAAAAAAGGGCACATTGAGTATAAATAAAGTAAGGCAACTGCATGTTTTTTGGCGAATTACTGCGTTTTGGTATAAACTACTACTTCACATTGACTGGAGCTCTGAATAGTATAACTAGAGCTATTTGAAGTATCTCAAAGTATGCAAAAGTGCTTAGAGTGTGTATTTATTACTGTGCATTTATTCTCAAGAGTTTGTTGCGTGTAAAGTGCCACTATTTCATAAATTGCAGTCAAATACAGCCATTTTGAAAATTTACTTGTGCTGGGTGTTCACAAAGTTCAGTTATAAAGAGACTTGTTGGGCTATTGGGTGTAGTTACAAGTACCAGCATAAATTTCAGGCATATGTACATATGTGTGTGTGTTCATGCATACTGACAAAAGTCTTCACTGAGATGTATTAATATGGCAGAAGATTTTCGTAAACCAATTCCACTTGTATTTTATCAGAATATTGCAGAGAATTGGAGAATATTTGAGCAAGAGTATGATATATTCATACAAGCAGCTTATTCTGATAAAGACGCATGCACCAGGGCATTAATTTTGCTAACTCTAGCAGGGTCAGAAGCCATAGAAAGAGAGCATTCATTTGTATATGTACCAGTAGTATATGAAGGTAAAGGGGTAAATCATCATATTATTGTGCAGGAAGACCCCCCGAGTGTCTGAAGTATAAATTTAAAGAAATGTGCAACCCCCAGACCAATGTTACATTAGAAGGGTATTTGTTTTATATAAGAGATCAAAAGCAAGGAGAAACTTTTGCAGCTTCTATTACTGACCTGAGAAATAAAGCTAGAATGTGCAAGTTTGGTGACTTGAAAGATGAGTTAATAAAGGACAGGCTTGTGTGTGGTATTAATAATGCTGCTATGAGAAAGAGTTTGCTTTGTGACAATGATTTAATCCTCAGCAAAGCTGTTTAGATTTGTCAAATTCATAAAATTACAGAAAGGCACGCAAACATAGCTAGCCTTAGGCATAGGCCAACTAGGCAGCCACCTACAGTGCCACTCTAGCAGGAGTGCTTTTCCAGTAATCTGAATAGTGGAAGTATACTAGGATGGGGGCACCGAGTAGTGTTGTGGGGGCAATGTGGGGAACTTATACCTAGGGCACCAGTTAACCAAAGGCCAGCTCTGCACACAAATATGCTTGCAAATGATAAGATCATGGCTTCACCAGGCTCCAGAGCAAATATAGACAGCATGCAACATGTGGCAGGCAGAAACAGGCCTAAGCATGTGCAGCTGCAGCCCCTGTAGGTGTGGCAGGGAAGACCCACAATCTTCCAACAAGTTCTAAGACTAGTTCAGTTAAAGGAGCATGCTCAGTGCCATACAAGGGTGAATCAGCAAATCCCAAGTCAGGGTTTATTGCTAACTGTTGCAATTGTGGTGCCAGCCATGAGTCTAAAAGAGAAAAGTGCTTAGCATTTGGTCGGCAATGCCATAAATGTAAGAAATGGAACCATTTTCAAAACATTTGCAAATCAAGTAAGCCTCATACAGTTATAAAGAAGGGTCATTCGAAAAAGCAAATTGATCAAGTTCAAGTCAACAGTCTGCTTTCTATGTAAATGTATCAGTGATTGGTGAAAAGATTGATGCAGTAGATTTATTGGCAAAGAATGAAGTATTTTGTACTGTCCAAATAAATGGTAAATCTACCGAGCTCAGAGTAGACACTGGTTCAAGATGCAATGTTATGTCAGCAGACACATTTGCTAAGGTGAAGCTGGTGAACAAACTAAGTGTGACCAGTTGTGCAAAACTTGTTGCTTATGGAGGTGAAGAAATTCAAATGAAAGACTCAACAGTGCTTTCATGTTATGTGGCCAAAAACTGTTATAGCTTATTATTCTATGTAGTTCAAAGACCTGTGCAGTCATTATTTGGTCTCAGAGACAGTTTGAGAATGAATCTGCTTTCTTTTACCAAAGAAGTCCATCAAGTAAGCACATGTCCCCAGTTCCAGCTTCACTAACACTATTTTTTCAGAGTATGCTGATTTTTTCTATGACAAGTTGGGCAAACTTCCAGTTGTGTATTCTATGAAGTTGGACCCAGAGATCAGTCCAGTAGTCAGGCTGGCAAGAAAAGTTCCAATAGCTATGTAACAAAGTCAAAGCTCAGTTGGACAAAATGGTGCAGCAAGGTGTAATTTGTCCAGTTACAGAACCTACCAAATGGGTGTCTTCCATGGCAGCTCACAAAAAAGGCTCAGACAAAATCAGAACATGCACTGACCCTAGAGATTTGAACAAAGCATTGAAAAGACTGCATCATCCCATGTGTACAGTCAAAGAAGTCCCAGCTCTAATACCAGATGTCTTAGATGCAGAGAGTTCATTTTGGCAAGTGATGCTTAATCGCACACCTTCATTACTGACTACATTCAGTACCCCATTTGGAAGATACAGATTTCTTAGGATGCCATTTGGAATAAATTCTGCAAGTGAAGTCTTTCAATGTGCAATGGAGCAATGTTTTTCAGGTTATCCTTGTGCCATAATAGTAGATGGTTTATTAGTCGGAGGCAATGGTGAAGTAGATCATGACAGAAATCATAAGAGAGTTCTAGACAGAGCAAGTAAAGTGAACTTAAAGCTTAACCTTATGGACCTTATGGAATTGGTGCTAACCAATAACTTTGTTTTTTGAAGGTGAATACTTTAGACAGGTATATGGCATAGCAATGGGGGTAGCTTGTGCCAGCATGGTTATGTGGAGATGGGAAATGTCCTTTGCTCTGAATTTCCTTTTTCCAGATTTTGGACCAGATATTTTCATTAGCTCGACAATATATGTATATTTTGGACTGGAGATCTTGAAGCACTTGACAGGCTCATGGCACAAATTAATGAATCCACTGGATTTTTTAAATTTACTAGTATCTACTCAGTAAATAGTATGCACTACTTAGATGTAACTATATTTTAGAAAAAAGAAAAACGGAGTGCACAACAGTCTAAATAGCCAAAGCCTTAACGCAATTTTAATAATTCCACATACAAACAGCGTTTTCGCTACTGAAAAAATGTGTAGCTTCATCAGAGGCAAACAAACACAGAAAAAGGCGCCAAACAAAATTTATACTAGTGGCAGCCTAATTAAAATCAGCTGGTAAATGTTACATCACTTCCTTGCACGACTAAAATATCAACAAATACATATTACTAAAGCTGATTAAGCTAATGGCTACAACATCTAAACCTTCCGTTAGACACAAGTTAATAAAAAATGCTATTTAAACATATAAAACTTTAATAAATGTAGTCTTAATGTATTATAAAAAAACATTCTTAAAAAATTAGTTTAAAAATGTTTAAAAATTTTTTGCTTAAATTCATAATGCATGTTTTAAATTCATTAACTATACCAATTTTAGGTTTATGTATAACTAAAAAATGTATATATATATATATATACACACAAATCGCACTGTGTATCAAATCTGTTCTTTAACTCAACTCTATGCAATAATTAAAAAGTCAGTATAATAAAGACAGTGTGATGAAATAAACCAAACTATTTATAAGCATGACTTATCAGCGGAGGTAAGATCTATATTTCAAGACCGGGGCAATGTTGCAGCTTTCATTTAAGCCCGGTATATTAAAGGCATCCAATTTTAGCTGCCATTGCAGTTCCAAAATTTCCAGAAGTAAGGGAATAGGGCCTCCCCTGATGGATTTATGTTTACAATCGATACCCATAAATACAAAATTGTGCCCTTGATTAGAAGCCACATGCTTAGCAAGAGCGTTCTCACATTTATTATTTCTGATTGCATATATATGCTGATATATTTGGAACATTTGGATATATTTGATATATTGCAATGGCAGCTAAAATTGGATGCCTTTAATATACCGGGCTTAAATGAAAGCTGCAACATTGCCCCGGTCTTGAAATATAGATCTTACCTCCGCTGATAAATCATGCTTATAAATAGTTTGGTTTATTTCATCACACTGTCTTTATTATACTGACTTTATAATTACTGCATAGAATTGAGTTAAAGAACAGATTTGATACACAGTGCGAAAACGCTGTTTGTATGTGGAATTATTAAAATTGCGTTAAGGCTTTGGCTATTTAGACTGTTGTGCACTCCGTTTTTCTTTTTTCTAGATGTAACTATATATAAAACTGAGAAGGGATTTGTGTTGAACATTTTTAGAAACTCTACCTTCTCAAACTTGTACTTACACTTTTGTAGTAGTCATCCAAAGCCTCTGAAGAACAATTTGGTTAAAGGTCAGTTTATTCGATTATCTAGGATGATCCCAGAAGATTACCTCTTTAGTAATGAAACAGGTAAATTGACTAAGATGTTTCTGGACAGAGGGTACCCGCCTCAGATGATTAGGAAAATTAACCACGAGGTGGTACTAGGAAGGAAGGATAGGTATTCCTTTGTCTTGGGAATAAATGAAGATACTTTCAGCACCAACATACACACTGATTTGAGGGATAAGACTTACACCAGGCCTATGATTTTAAAGTACAGTTCCAGCAGTAATGATGTAAAACAGGTAATTTATAACAACTGGAATATATTTAAGACTGACGCTAGATTGAAGAAATACCTTGGAGATGCACCTTATTTCACTTACGAGAGGGGCTTAAATATAAAAACATTTTTAGAACACCCAGAAATAACTTTTAGCCACAACACGAGAGCTCCTGGTATGTGGAGTTGTGGAGCATGTCAGTTTTGTAGCTACATGTGGGGAGGTGACACTTACCCCATCCTTTATAAGGGTAAACCATTGTGGTCATTGGTTTGGGGTAATTGTGAATCTAGGATTGTTGTTTATATTGCTGTTTGTGGTTTATGTTCAAGTTTCTATATTGGAAAGACTGAATGTGCCTTAAAAAACAGTCTATGAGCACCTATATGATATTGGAAGGAAAGATACTAAGAATGCCTTATACAGACACACCACCACTTGTTCTATACCCACTGGGGTTAGTTTTAAATTTGGGGTGATTGACAAGATCACCATTCCTCTGAGGGGGGGTGACTGGAAGACATAACTAGAGTGCATTGAGTTAGCCTGTCAGTTATGATTGAATGACATTTCCATTAACAGCATCTTTAAAGCTAGGGCTGTTCAATTTTGAATTTAATTTCTAACTTTTTAACTTTGGTCACTAAATAATCAGTATATATATTTTTAACCATTGTTTCCATTACAAGTTGAACTATGTGTTTTATTTAATGGTTATTTTTTTACAGCTGCTTTATGATTTACATTTATTTTAATGAGACTGATTAGAGACAAATTAAGGTTTGCCAAATTTGATTGGCTGCTATCATTTTTAAATGCCCATTACTTTTGTTTCATCCCCATGCTCTGAAGAAGTACTAATTGTCTTGAATGAAAGTGTTTAGCAGGGGACTGTTTGTCCATTAAAATTTATTTTTGAATTTTAAACGTGCAAGTTGTTTTTCTCCTTTTGTGTTAGAATACTTGCTATCAGATTACCTTGGGTACGCTCACCTGTGTTTTGTGGTGTACCAATAGAACCCACAAAGTCAAAATAGGTGCCTCCATGGTCCACCTCCAGCATCAGAACTGTCACTAGTGGTGTTCCCCAGGGATCCGTCCTGGGGCCCCTACTGTTTGGCATCTACTTCTCCAGTCAAAGATAAAAGGCCTGTGGCTGACCAAGTATGCTGACAACTATAAGTTGGGTGCTGTCATTGACTCGCCAAATGATGTTAACATACTACAAGAGGGTATCACAGCAACAAATGACTGGTGCCAAAGTCATGGCCTTAAATTAAATGCAAAAAAAATGTATTATCATACCATTTGGCAAAAACACGGCCCTTACTGATTACCACATCAACAGCAACCTCCTAAGCACACAACCTGTGATGAGAGACCTGGATACTCAGTTTAACAACAACCTCACATTTGACCATCATGTGGCGGCAGTGGTCAGAAAAACCTTTTACTTGGGTCATCTCATAAGTAAAGGGATTGCATCCAGAAAAAAGGAGGTTATTGCTTCTCTGTACTCTTCCCTCATGAGGCCAATAATTGAGTACAACACCATTTTTGTTATGTACCTCTCCAAACACCTGTACCAACTGGAAAAGCCACTGAAATATCTCACCAGGAGAATCCATGGAATCCAACACCTGTCCTATGTGGGCAAACTCATATCATTATCACTCGGGTCTATATTGCAAGCTCGAAAGCCCTAATAACCGAATACAAAAATGATGACGCAAGTTCCGTGAACCATGAAGACACTGAATGCCGTAAACCGTGAAATTCAAAAGCACGAACTGTCATACTTCTCCCACCCCACCGCCCACTATATACTACCTACCCAAACAAACTAAACACATACATACACCAACCAAAACCCTACTTCTAATCCTAAACTAAACCCTACTTCTAACCCTACACTACATCTTGCATATACCCCCATCTATGCACTTACCTTAACCCACACCCCCTAACCCTAAGGTCCGTAACTATCGCACATTTACCTTAACAAGCTATACCCAAACAAAATAAATAATCCACACACATACACATAACAAAACCCTACATCTAACCCTACACTAAATCTCACATACATTACCATCTATGCACTTACCTTAACCAGCACCCTAACCCTAAGGTCCGTAACTAACGCACACTTACCTTACGGAGCTATACCACGGAAGGGCCAACCATGACGATTCGACGTTTTGGATTTCGCGCTTTAGGATGATCGACGTTTACGTGACTCGATGGAGACATGTCAGCGTTTATGTATTCGGGTAAGTGCTTCTTCGAGGATGTAATAGGGAGCCCTATCATTCTACTCGGTATTGTACAGATAGCTCAAAGATGATCTGTGTCTCGCCTACAAAGCAATCTTCGACCCTGCCCTAATAGAGATGCTCCATATCCATAAGTCTAATTCCTCATGCATTACCTGATCAAAAGGCCTAAATCTAATATGCAACATTAACAAAACCTGATGGAGAAACAGGTTTGTCTCCCAGAGGCTGCCCCATCTCTGGAATAGACTCCCCATACACATCAAACAGAGTACATTGCTGACACTCTTCAACAGCAACCTTGATGAGCAGATGAGAAACCACAAATTTGTCCCAGGGGTACCACCTGTGTCCCTCATTCACAGGGGCAACGGGTTCCTATTACATGAATGAACTTTTCAAAGTTCAAATGTCATATGATCGACACCATATGATCGAACTTTGAAAGGTTTGAAGGTTAAATGTAATGGCGCCGTATGGTGCAGAATGGAAGACTTTCCCTTTTCTGCACTGAAGTTCTATCTCAGAGTTGGTATATTTAAGTAGGGGGGATGTGGGAGGTGCAGGGGGGCATGTTAAGGTAAGTTTTATTTATTTTTTTTGATGTTTTATTATATATTCAAAGTTTCAAACTTTGATCATATGTTGTCGAACATATGGAAGTTGAAGTTTTGAAACTTTGAATATATAATATAGACCCAGGGGCAATGGGTGCTGATTGAGGTTTCCTTTTTGGGGATAAACTCTTGGCTAGGCTTGCAAGGTCCCCAGGGCCATTAGCCTAGTAATCTCCTATGATTGTTACTTAGTTTTGTTACACAGGAGTTTGCCATTTTTTACTGTATGCATTTATTGAGACATTCTTGAAATACTCCCTTAATCCAATTTGGGGTCACAGAAGTGCTGGAGCCTATTCTGTTTCTCAGTGAAACAGGGTAACAGCCCATTACACACTACGCTTACTGCCTCACTTTCCATAACATGCATACCTTTAGGCAAACTGGGAGAATGCTACTTTACGTAAAGAAAATCTTTGGGATGTGGGAGCCAACCAGAGCATGCACTGAAAACCTAAGCTAATGTAAGGCCATGATGAATCCACACAGAAGGCACCACTAACAGGAGTTGAACTGGAGGATGTATAACCAATTTTATATTATGTGCAGTCAAGCCATCCCATAAAGATTATTTTTAATACTGATAAATGTTTAGGAAAAATATCAAATCACAAAAAATGGTTATCTTTACTACAGAATAGCCTGCTCTTATGCAACAGAAATGTTAAAATTCATGTTTGTGAGGCTTCTGATCTGTTTAGAAGCTAATATACTCAGACTTTCCTCTCAGATGGCAGTGTGTATTTAATTATTATTTCCAATTCCCACTTGCAGGCTTCATATTACACCCTTTATACTTATAACTCATCCATACATACTGTCACCTTAACACTGCTTCTCTCTCAGACTATGCTCTTTTCCATGCATATATTATCCTCATCCTCACTAATGAAATAAATGCTGCCTGTTAATCCTCAAGGACAGTAATTGCAATCCTTTGAACTTCAAAAATCAGGTGCACATAGAAGGGATATGTACTTACTCATAGACTACAGTATTTTAGAATATGTGCCCCACTCGGAGGTACAGTACTGGAAGAGTAAGGGGGTGCAGCCTCCTAGATAAGGGAAGTGCAGGGGGCCCAGTGAAATTACACTGCTCAGTTGATAGAGCTCTGAAGGCAGAAAAGAATCATTCCCCTGGATGAGTTCAGTACTTTCTCCAATTATCTGCTGTCTGGAGCACCCATTTTTATTAGCTATGATGCTGCTTTATATACAAATCTCTTAGCTTTCCTTAGCAAAAAGAACTGATCTTGTTACTGATACTCCCCTTCATTCCCATTACACTGAGCACAATTACCTAACCCAAGGCACACATAAGCAACCACGCATGCCTGCCTAAAAACATCCTCCTCAGTTTCTTAGTAGCATTTGTCTAAAGTTTATTCAAATGAACTTCTGATCCTTGCTAGATCCGCAGCCTTTTGAATGACACATTCACTGTCTCTTTCAGCTGCAGACGTTTCTGCTTTGCTTTCCATTATGTTTTGCACATCACACTCTTATTCTCTTACTAGGACACTCTCTTAACTCATGGATTTATACTTTCAAAGTTATTATACTTTTCTACCCCCCTCCCCCCAGAATCTTAGGTCCTTGGAGTTACTTATCTCTCCTTCCAAGTCTCATTTTGCTGACTTCCTCATCTCCTGAACTGATTACTCCTGTATTGCTTCAAGTTCTTGTCACATTTTCTTTTCTGCACTTTGTACTTTATTTGTGCACTCAGCACTGCTGTACTCTGCACATTTGTAAATAGCTGTAGAAATATAAAAAAGGAATCACTCAGGCAGTTGAAAATTTACAAGCATTATCACAAACAGCGAATATACAGTCTGAAGTATACACACACAATCTCTAACATCTAATATTCTACAATGAAAATTGGTCACTCCATAGTCCAAAAACATTACTATCAGCATCAACTATGGCATAGGAAATATGCAAGCAATCTGAAAATGGCAAACTGTATCCCAGACATCAAATTAAGCAATAACCGACAAGTTGGTGTGGTTATAGTGAAGATTTACCCATGGTTGGCATGGTTTGATCCTAAGGGCAAAGTCCAAGTGATTAAACAAAGCCAATCACGGGTACATCCTCAATTTACCCACACTCACAACTGTGTTATTGCTATTATGCAATGACATTATTTAAGAAAGAAATTACTTACTTTCTTAAATACTGTCTTTGTATAGTGGCGCCATGGTGTTCCTCCATCTTGTTTCCACATTCTTCTACATTTGTTGATGTACTGCCCAAGCATATGGGACTTATGTTATGATCTGTGTTGCCTTTTTTTTTTTTTTGTTATAAAATCTGGAAGGTTTAGAGGTACAAGAGAGACAGGGCAGAAAGACAAGGAACATCAGGTACTTTTCTTTAGTCTTGCAGAACTTACCTGATTTTCCTTGTATTTGCTCTGCCCTCTGTACATACCACTCAACCTCAACTCAAGACATGTGGACAAAGCCATAAATAAAGGGGGGGACAAAGGCTGCAAAATGGAGACCAGCTGTAAATGTTACTCTTATAAACTAAGAAAGCTGCACAACTAAAAAGATTTGAATTATTGTGCATTGTCTGAACATATAAAGTCTGAAAATGAAATGTGTATCATTATTTAGAGACTTCATTCTTCAATGACTTGTCAGAAAATCACAAATTTTATGAAGAATAGACCAAAAATATGAGACAAAAATCTGGATAGATGAGGCTAATGTCTCTGCACCATATACTAATAGAAGAAATGTTCGGTTGCCTAATGGTACTTCTAAGATTGGATTTTTTTCTATTGGTATATGTTGAATTTACAATGGGTACACTGGTTGGGCTAAGCAATCAGCTTGCGTGTTTTTGAATATTAATGAGCTATCATTGTATAATATAAAATAGGATCAGGAAGACACTACATTTCAAGTTTTACACACACACACACACACACACACACACACACACACACACACACACACACACACACACACACTCACACACTCACGCACACTCACACACACACACACACACACACACACACACACACACACACACACGCACATGCACACATTACATAAATATGACACCCAACCAAGTGTAGAATTGATTTCAAACATCATAACAGAACATGAGAAAATGGAGTTATGATACCCATATAGAAAACTTATGTTGTAGAATCTGTTAGTTCACAGCTTAGATACAACTTACACTGCAAAATGGAGAAAAATGCATAATATTTTATGTAAAGAAAAAGCATTAAAATATTAAATACATTTACATATTTTACAGATAATAAAATATAGATATTAAATAACTGAATATGTCTAGTCTTGCTCTTAGAAACTCTAATGTTATATCACTATAGTGAAGTTCTTTAAATTTTTTATATATAAATTCTTTGTATTAAAAGTGGATCTACTCAATATTTCCAATTGTCTTTATACAGGAATGTATTGAGGTCTCTATTATACCAAAACTAATGGTGCATTTATTGGTATAGTTGTTTAAAAGGTACTATATATAATCTTGTTAACAGATATTATTGCCATAAGTATGATATAGATCCTGTAGTAGACAGTTTACTACTTCAAAGCACTTTAAAGTTTATATGCCCAGTGGCACAATATTTGACTAAAATAGAAGCAAATATCTACTCAGCAGTGATAAGCTGAATAAAATGTATATTTCTGAATGAATAAACTAATATTTCAATTTTATTTCAATTACATAAAACAGCTTATCATATAGCTAATTTATTTTTCATTCTTCAGAACAACTATCCAAATTGTACTGACAAAGAATAGGACAATAATAGTGGAGTCAGCTGAAACAAAATTATCTTTATTTTGGAAAGTTTTTACATTGAAATTTATTCATAAAATGTTTCTTACTCCCCATAGAATAGGGAAATATACAAGAAGGGTAACAACTCCTGTTAAAATGCAATTTAGAAGTTAGAATTGACTGGTAACACATTTTATGAGTAAGCTGTCAATGACATTTGTACAGAATTTCAATTATTTGTTCATGCATTTAGTCAGATAAACTTCAGTTAAAAAAATAGTTAGTCCTGTTCTATGCCTTTGAGCATTACTAAAATAATCTGCCACTGCTTTGGCTTCCCTTAGCTGTTGCACTCAAAACAGTAACTAAAAAACTGAGAAACAATTAATTGTGCTTCCTTTTCAAAATTCCTGAATATAATCACTATTTTTTATGAAAATGAAATTAATACTGTTGCACTGAGATATAAATGGACATCTACCCATTACAACTTTTGACCTAAACTATCGATATTCCTGGAAAAAATACATGAGTTTTACATTGTGATAAGAAAAGGAGAATGTGTATATAATTATCAAAAATGACTTGGGTGATTTGACTCACCTTGTACAGTGCAAATAATTTATATTTAGATCAGATTTATACATTTTAATTGGTTTATTATAATTGAAACAATAATAGTAATAATTTTAATTTTTGTTTTGCTCAGTTGCTACCCTTGTATAATACTGACATCTTTAAAAGGTTTTAAAAATATAAATACACACAAACACACACACACACACACACACACACACATCTATGTGTGTGTGTGTGTGTGTGTGTGTGTGTGTGTATATATATATATATATATATATATATATATATATATATATATATATATATATATATACTGATAAAGGGGGTGTAATAAGTATGTTTCTCTGTCATAGATGCATGTGTGTATATATATATATATATATATATATATATATATATATATATATTTTTTTTTTTTATCACCATCCAGAGAGCATCATTGAGCATTTATTACTATCCTGTATACATCATCAGACATAAAAACAGTAAAACAAATCACTATCATTCAGCCGCATTCATGCTAAACAGAATTAAAATTTATACACAGCACAGAAAACTATACTCAAACAAAATCAACTTTTCTCACTTGAGCTAAAACCTTAACAGTGAATTAAAAAAAAATGAAATGTAGAAGAAAATAAATAAATAATACATGTAACAAATTAAATAAATAAAACAAATTAAATTACCCCTTGGAAAGTGATATTAGAAAAATGAACCAGACTGTAAATAACTAAAATGAATAAGTTTCAGCAGACTTAAAAAAATATAAAACTAACGTACATAAATATAACTGTGGATAGACTATTGAAATAATGCAATTAAATTACCTAAAACTATAACCAGATTAAAATTAACTTGTAAGTAAAGTTTAACAAATAGACAACCCATTCATAAAAGCCTAAAGAAATGTCCTAAAACCCTATTCATTAGACATATTATTATAATATATATTTACTGTGTTCCAGTCAAATTACTGGAAAACAGCAACTGAAATGTAAAGGAAAATTAAAAAAAAAACAAAGTGTCTGTGTGTGTGTGTGTGTGTGTGTGTGTGTGTGTGTGTGTGTGTGTGTGTGTGCGCAAGTGTATAAAACATACCTCTCAGCTGTCCAGATTTACCATCATAGTTTTTGTCTGTCAGTTTTGTCAGTATTGTAAGACCAAAGAACTTAATTTCATGACTTGTGGCTTCATCAGTCATCACAAAATGTGATCACTATCTTACAGCACAAGGTATTTCACACGTCATGCCCCAGAGGCATGTCATTCAAATCTGTCTACATATTTATTTAGTTAGTTAGCTATCATAGTAGCTATCCATTTATCTGTCATTTTAGTTTTGTATTTCTCATATATTCCACATTCATATGTGTATGGTGCAGTGGTGCAGTGTTTAGCATTACTGTCTCATGACAAGAGGTTCTCTGGTTCAATTCTGAGCTGGGGTACCTTCTGTGTGGAGTCTGCATGTCCTCCCTGCATTCATATGGGTCCACTCTGGGTTCTCGTTTCCTCCCTTATTCCAAAGACATGCATCTGGAGCATTCCTCTACGGGCTTCCGCTGAAAATGGGCACTGTCGCAGTCAGAGTTTCCCAGTAAAAGAAATAAATAAATATGCATTTTGACAACATCTATTCTTAAATAGTACTCTGGGTAGTTAAATTGGTCTTTGAAGACAGCTGGTATATATTTGGAGATGTACATTGTCACAAACAACAGTATGCTTATCATTATTCACAATGAAGAGCCTTGCTAGGGTGTATCTTTCTTAAAGAAATGTAGAGATTGATGTGACCTTTATGTTTGGCATTGCTGAGAGCCATTCTGGGTTATGAAATGTCTGATCTTATAAGAAATGAAAAGCAATTAATAAAACAGAAATAATTCCATAAAGAATTTGTTGGAGATAATGGTCTATAACACAGATGAAGGATTTGTTGATTGAATCTCTGTTTCTTAATTTATGGAAAGGTAAGAGGATATATGGGGCAACAGAGTGGTGCCATAATTAGCACTGTCACCTCACATAAAGCAGTTCTCCTGCTGGATTCTTGGCTGGGTTCCTTCTGTGTAGAGTCTGCATGTCTTCCTTGTGTTCATGTGAGTTTTTTATAGGTACTCCAGTTTCTTCCCACCTCCAAATATATGTACTAGGTTGTAGGGATGATCTTAGCCAAAATGGCGCCCTAGGCGAAGTAGTGCTCCAGCATCCCTTAAGCCCCACCCACACCATACTCATGAAACTCCCTATTTGAGCCACACCCACAGGTAGGTCACTCCCCAAGAAAGCCACTCCAGTCATTTCCTTAAATTATTTAAATGCATAGGAAGAAAAGGATACCTTGCAATGTAGTTAAACTGCAACTACCTTTGTGTACATATTTCCTACTTTAAATACCAGAGTGGGATCATAATCAAACAGGGCCCTAGGCAGGGTAATAGACTGCCCCCCTAGAGCAGCCCTCTCTGCAGCAACCCCTACCCCCTCAGCAACCTCCCCCTCCTCAACAATTCCAGTGTTCCGTTATTTGGCTATTTCTTTCCAGTTCCCATACACACTGTTCAAATTTATCAGTGTGCATACTGTTCTCTTATATGTTTCTACAATGATTACAAATATTGAAATAAAATAGCACAAGCACAGATAGCCATTTACTAAACAAACAATACAGTGTCACAATGAAAACAGACTTAGCATGAGCAGTAAACTTCTCTGCCCTTGAAACTCACATTCATTGAAATGGCAAAACTCACATTCATTGAAATGGCAGGAAAACCCATATTCATAGAAAATGCATCTGGCTAGTGGAGGATTAAAATTACCTTTGGACTGTTTTCAAAGACTCTTTGCAAACATTTTTAGGACCATGCATACATGTATTTGCTTTTGATTCACCTTCCTGATTGTACTAAATTATATTTCTTGTATAATACAGCACCACGTGTTAGAATGTGTTTTAAATTTGTAGTTTTAAACATTCTTTTAATAAGTAATGAAACAAAATGTATGAACCAATAACTACCCATTTCAGAAAAATTCAACCATAAAAGCCACTTAAGACTTCTGTCATTACAATCCACTAATATTACACAATGTGCACAATCTCTGCAGAAGTAAACTCATCTGAATAATTCCACATTAAAGAAATCTGTAATAAAACAAAATGTATGACCCTGTACCAAAGGCAGTTATGCTAACACTGCTTTCAGATTTTACAACACAGTGTGCCATTTGATAAACAAAAAACAACTAGTTGCACATTGAAAACATTTCCACTTGTTAGAGTGTGTTTTAAATTTGTAGTTTTGAACATTTTTCCATTAAGCAATAAAACAAAATGTATGACCCAATAATGACAAAACTGCCCATTTCAGAACATTTTAACCATAAAAAGCCACTCAAACTTTTGTCATTACAATCCACCAATATCAGTCAATAAGCACAATCTCTGCAGAAATAAAATTTACCTGAATAATTCCACATTAAAGATATTTGTAACTAATGAAGAGACTGTTACTGGAAAACAGCTTTACATTTCAGTGTTTCAGCTACAAATTCAGTGCTTGCTGACCTTGAAGAATTAATTGCCTATGTTACATTAAAGAAAAAATTGGTACACTGGTCATATTGCAATACGGAATGAATGAGAAACCGACAAAAAGTTCATAGTTACTAGGCATCTTATACAAAGGAGGGCACACTAAGGAATGCAGAACCCCTATCCATACCTCTCAACCTGGAATCATAAAAAATCTGACAGGGGCTCATGAAAAATAGGTACAACTAGCCAAAATTCTGTAAGCTGATTAACATAAAATTTGCATCCATGATTATATAACCCTGCCCACTATAAATGGAATTGTGAGATACCAACTTTTAAAAACAAACTAAAGAACAGACAAAATATTAAACATAAAATATACAGAAGAACAATAGTGTTTTATTTATATTAATATTTATCGACCATGGGATGGGTAAGGCCAATCTATAACCAGATGGGATAGGTTAATATGAGCACAAAAAAGGGAAATTGGCTAGACTTAAAATGGCCCTCAAAGATAACTTGCCTAGTACTTACCTATGAACGTATGAAAGGAATGAAGATGTTACGCTTGCTCACCTCTCCCAGAGGAGGCATTATTTTGCGAATGTCTCCCTGATGGAGACCAGAGCCCTAGCTAAAGCCATCTGCTCAACACAAAGGTATAGCTGCATGAAAAGCTACGTCTCTCATGGAAGTGAGTGACCAGTGTATACTGCAGCCATAGCCCACCCACACCTGAAGCCCTAATGCAGCAGACGGAAAGTATGGTGTAAACCGTCTGCCAGTATGACAGCAGCATTGTGACTGACTCACATGTACGTAGAGAACAAATTGGAAGAGTTATGATAATCAGTCCAGAATGATCCAAAAGGAAGAAAGACTGCAAGAATAATTAATGGGATAAAAAAATGTCAAGTAAATAATGAGGTTAAACAATAAAAGAAACAAAACAGTTAAGAAAGTGAAAATCCACCTTTCAGAATCATCATAGGATCATAGGAAATTACTAGGCTATCGACTCTGAGGTCATTTTAAGCCTAGCCATTTCATCTCAATCTAATACCATGAAAATGATAGTCAGTACCCAAGATTACATTTAGTGATGACTGCCCATGTCCGGGAGGATTGTGGGCACTACCCCCAGCAAGAATTTACAGTGCCCCATCCACTCATTCAGGTTCCTCTTGAACAGTGTCATAGAGGTGTTCTGTTTCGCATGAATTCGTAGCCTGTTCCAAAGATGTGGCAGTCGAAGGAAAGTGGAAAATTGAATATAGCAATAATAAAAATGAAAAATGAAATCACTCCATTTCTCTCCCATTCTTCATGATCATCCATAAGAAAATGTATTTTACTACCACAACTAGAGTATGTTCTCCCACTGGTAGCTACTGCATCTAAAAAACTCTGTTGCCCTACAAACCATCACTAACCAAATCTGTCACTTTAGTACACAATCTCCATTGTGCAACAGCACCACTGCTTAACTTTAGAGAAGGTTAATTGGCTCCCTATTAAATAAAGCTCTGATATACTGCTTGGTCCCAAAATTTTGAAACTTCTACATAAACAAAGTCTGCTTCTTCTAACATTATCCTCATTAGGTCAGACCCCACTTAGAACTACAGAAACCATGGTGACTCAGGACCATGACTTACCACATTCCAAATTGAATTTTTCAAACCACTTCTTTTGTGTTCTGGGCCCCAGACTCTGGGAACCACTCCCATCCAATCTCAAAGACACTTAATCTTACCCTAACTTCCACAGTCTGCTAAAATTCAAGCCAAATGCAACTATTTCCCTTCTGTTCATATTACCTAGTCAATGTCTGGACTTAACGCCTTAATCTTTCCTTCTTTGTTTTCTCCAACTTGCAAACTCCATGTACCTAGATGTCATCCACATGCTGTTTATTTGTGTACAATGTATATCTTCTTGTTACAGTATGATTTAAGTTGTCATGTTGCTGAATTTGTCATTCATTATCTCTCTTATTGTTATAATGGAACTGTTCCTGTACTTGCATTAAATCTAAACTTTTTGTAGCATGTATGTAGTGGAATTGTTGTTATACTTCAACTTAGTGGACTAAAACTCTCTTGTGGTACGTCTCCTGGGCTGAGACTGAAATTGATTAGCTTTGATCAGTGCTGTACCCCTGTTATCACATTAAAATACATAAATAAATAAATAAACAATTAAGGAACCAAAAGAGATTACGTAGACTTCTGTAGTGAAAAAGGAAATACAATGACACTAGAATTCAGTTGTTGGCTATATAATGAGATGTCTTAAGCGTGGCTGGTGAAGAAGTTGAAAACCTGGAAGGTGGAAAATTTATAAGGCACTGAATAAATCTGGTACTTATTCACAGTAAAATGTCATATAATAAACTATTCTTTTAGGACAGGAACTTTCTCACCATTCAGGAAAATGATCAGTTTAGCACAGGATTTTTAAGAGAATGCAGGAAAGAATAGATTGGGTACACGTGGATGGATGTACGTCTGTTATTCTCCTTTAAAAATGTACTTGAAGAATGGGATAGGTTTTCTGTTCGACAAACTGTATAAAAATGGTACAATGAAATTGACTCAGCATTCTTAATATAAAGGCAGATCAGTCACAACATATCCTCTTTATAACTGAGGTATTGTTAAGTGATACTTTATCAAGCCCTACTGGTGGATATGTTATGTCAGGAGTTTCATCGGTTCATAGGTTGGTACTAGGCTATTGGCCCTGGGGCCTATACAAACCTAGCCATAACAATTCCCTGGATATTTCTTCCCACAATATTTACTTACCTGCAAAGCATTTCTTAGATGCTGGCAAATTATTACAAAAAATAACCAGCTTAAGAGAAAACATGACCAAAAACAAACCCCAGTGGTGGAATTATTAGCATAACAGGGTACATAGCAAAAAATATAAAGTTATGCAAAAATCAGAAAGACTAACTCTCATAGAGACAAGAGCTCTCTGACTCAACTGAGCAAGAAACATAGAGGTCTTGTAAACTCCAACAAGGCCAATTATAAGATCAGGATAGCATCCTAGGCTAATGAGAACCACAAGGCCTTCTTCATATATGTCACGAACCTTAAAGGTAACACTCAGCAGTGTGCAGAACTGGTTGTAAATGGCATAACCTTCACTGACCATGGTCACATAATGAATCTACACACTGATAAATTTAGATCCAACTTCACTCTCACTTCCCCCACTACTCCCAGTGAAATCCTTACTATCATATCCCACAACTATCAACAGGGAGCAGGTCCTGGCAGCATTTTCTAAGACCAAAAACACTGTTTCAGTGGACCCCAAAAACTTCCCCCAGTTGCCTGCTAAATAGCCTAAAATATGATCTAGTAAGACCACTTGAGAAATGATCAACAAGGACATTGACAACCTACAAACACTGGACCCATCCCAGTATGACTGTGTTATGGAAAGGTCTCACTTACTCAAACAGGTAGACTTCTTTGAGATGGTCATTAGCCTATAGATGAAAGGGAGATGGTGCATACCACCTTCCTTGACCTGGCCAAGGCATTTCCTACAGTACCCCACTCAGGTATTATTGAGAAACTCTCCAAATTAGGCATAAATCCCTACATAACTCTCTGGATTGCTGGCTGGCTCCTAAATAGGACCCAAGAAATCAGGATCAATGAGACCACCTCCATCAGGAGACCCGTCCCCAGTGGAGTACCCCAGGAATCCATGTTAGGCCCTATCCTGTTTATAATTTACTTCTCAGAAGTCAAGGCTAATGTCAAAAGCCTCTGGCTCAGCAAGTTTGCAGATGACTGTAAATTGGGCGCCATCATAGATTCCCCCCATGATGCTGGCATCCTATGACAGGCTCTAACACAAATAAATGACTGGTGCCAAAGCCACAGATTAAATCTCAGTGTAAAGAAATGCATTATAATGCTCTTTGGGAAGTCATCCACCCAAGCAAATTACTCCATTGATTAAACACCCTTAAGAGCTGGCCTGGAAGTTTGGGATCTGGGAACATATGTAGATAGCAGTCTGGCCTTCGACCAACATGTAGCCAACATAGTGAGAAATCATTCTTTGTCACCCAACTCATAAGCAAGGGTATGGTATCCAGGTCCAAGGAAGTTATAGTACCACTCTACTCAGTCCTCATCTGACCCATTATTGAGTACAATGCCCCCTTTGGCATGTACCTAACCTGGTGCTTGCAACAGTTGGAATATTTCATAGGTTCATAGGATGATACTAGGCTATTGGCCTGGAGGCCCTAATAAGCCTAGCCAAGAATTTCAACCATGTTCCCTCAAAGTCAGCACCTATTTCCCCTGTCCAGCAAGGACACAGGTGGGATCCCAGGGGTGTATTTTCTGTTTCTCATCCAGTCATCCAGGTTTCTGTTAAAGAGGGCTAGAGAGGTACTCTGCTTGACATGGAGGGGGAGTCCATTCCACAGATGGGGAAGTCTCTGGGACACAAATCTATCCAGCCAACAAGTTCTATTAATGTCACAGACCAGGTTAAGGCCTTGCGTGTGGGTTGCTTGAGTGAAGTTTGTCTTATGGATATGCAGCAACTCCATCAAGACTGGGTCTGAGATGGCCTTGTATGCCAGACACAGGTCACCTCTGAGCAGTCTGTATGAGACTAAGTAGAGAGGCAGGGCTTTTAGCCTATCTGTATAGGATAGGTGTTTGAGACCCTGGATTATCCTGGTCAGGAATCTCTGTGGTCTCTCCAACTGCTGCATGTGCTTGGCAAGGTACATGCCAAAGGCGGTATTGTACTCAATAATGGGTCTGGTAAGGGAGGAGTACAGGGATGGTATGTCCACCTTGTTCCTGGATGAAATACCCTTATTTATGAAGTGAGCCATCTAGAAAGCCTTCTGTACAACTGAGGCAACATTGTGGTCAAAAGTGAAGTTGCTATCAACCTGAGTGCCCAAGTCCTTCACGACTGATTGCATGCTTAGTACATTGTTATTAATGTAATAATTAGAGGGGTGCCATTTTCCTGAAAGGGGATAATGATGCATTTCTTGGAATTCAGTTTGAGGTCATGCTTCTGCTACCAGTCATTAGTTTGGGTAAGGCCCTCTTGGAGGATGGTCACATCAATAGGGGAAATTAAGACTGCCCCCAACTTGCAGTCATCTACAAACTTGGTCAGCCACAGACCACTGGTTTTGGCTTGCACCCAGTAGAGGCCCCAAGACTGATCCTTGGGGTACCCCACTTGTTATGGGTTTACTAGTAGAGGTGGCTTCCCCCTACTTTGATTGAGTGGGTTCTATCAGTGAGCCAGTTAGCTACCTACCATGATAACATATGGGTTGATGCCTAGCTGGGAGAGTTTATCCATTATGACCGAGTGGGAAATAGTGTCAAAGGCTTTAGCAAGGTCAAGGTAGGAGGTGTGCAGCATCTTCCCCTTGTCCATGGCTTTGGTGACTGCTTTGAAGAAGTCAACCAAGTTTAACAGGCATGATCTCCCTTTGACAAAACCAAAATGTGTGGGATCAAGCATTTGGAGGTTGCCAATGTCCTTATTTATAAGGTCCATGATAATGTGTTCCATAGCCTTGCAGATTAGGCTAGTTACTGCCTGGGTCAGTGGACACTCCACCTTTGGGTAGAGAGATGACAGTGGCTGTCCTCCATTCAGCTGAGTTGAAGCCAGTGCTCAGGCATTGGTTGAATAGGGTGTCTAATGGAGCTGAGAGCTCATGCCTGAATTCACGTAGGATACAGCCAGGGATGTTATCGGGTCCCATGGAGACTATATTTTTTCCGTTTGAGAGGGCATTAAGGACCTGCTCCCTGGTGATGAGGGGAGGGGGGCAGGTGCTGGGGATATCCTGGTTTGATGATAGGGTGGACAGGGGGTGAAGTTTTTACTGAACCTGTCTGCCAGCAGGCTGGCTATATCTATGGCATTTGTGTACGTGATGTTATTGACCACCAGCTCAGAGCAGATTTGGGTGTTACCTTTGAGATTGTGGACATATGTGAAGAAAGCCTTGTGATTGTCCTTAGTGGATGTGGCCAATGTGGATGCAAAGTTAGCCTTAGAGGATTTCAGCAGTGACCTTATTTGCTTGTTCAGACAAAGGAGAGATTGCTTCCAACTTGGCATCTGCTCCTTCTTGGTCTTGGACAGCAATTATTTCCTTTTATTATAGAGTTTGCTTATTGCTGCTGTCCAGCAGACAGGTTTACTCTTCCTTAAGGAAGACGATTTGGTCCTGTCAGGTATTGCTGAGTCCATACAGCTATGTAGGTGCTCATTTAGTTTTTTTGGTGTAGACTTGAACAGTGCTAGTTCCAGCTGAAGGGATGCTGGTTGTGATGCTACGTATACCTGCTCTGAGGAGATTGTAGTCAGTTTTGGAAAAGTTTTTCATTTGACCCTGACAAGGGGAGGGGGTCAGGAGAGATGGTGACTTCAAAAGTGATTGCTTTAAAGTCAGATCTTACCCATTAGGGGTGCTACAGTGGCTACTCATGTTGGTTAGGACCAAGTCCAGGATATCTTTACCTCTCATAGGGGTGTCGACCAGCTGATCCAATGCATTGGCATTGATGAAGTTGAGAAATCTCTGGGTGTTCATGTTTGGGCTAGAATGGTTGGGTAGATAAAGTCATGCAGGATCAGGGTAGAGGTTGAATCTTGATGGATTTAAGTAAGTCCAGATAGGTGCAGGGGGCATCCTGAGTCATGGTTGGGGGTCTGTAGCTAGCTATAATTTGAATAGGTGTTTTGTCAACAGTTAACTGAGTGTCTCCTGTGCGTCATACCATTTGACCAGCCTGGAAGTGTCTGTCTTTGCTAAATATTGAAACTCCACCTCCTTTGGCTTTGTAGCCCTCCATTTGGGGTCTGAAAGTATGGTAGGATGTGTAACCTTGTAAGGCTGGGGTGCTCTCCACAGCTTTGAACCAGGTTTCAGTGACTGCACAAATGTCAGCATCCTCTAGGACAACGAATGCTTGCAATGAGTGCAGTTTCATGCAAAGACTCCTAATGTTTAGCAGCATGACCTTTAAATTTCATTTAGAAGAATTTTTCATGTTGGTCATTTTGTGCTCATGCCTAAAAAGGCACTATGGGGGAGGCAAGAGCCTTTGCCAGAAGCCTGAAGCCCAGGGGAGACAGATGAAGGCCTTCTCTGGCAAAGCATCGTGGTCTGTCGATCATGTCCTCACAGGCTGTCAGGTACTGCATCCCCTTGGAATGACACCAGAAACTAAGTCAATTGTTAAAGTCAATCATTTTCTGTTTGTATTGAGGCATCATTCTGGGTGATGATGGGATTCTGATTAAGGCTAGGAACATACCTGCCTGGGGCACATATTCATACTCTCAATGTTTTTTTTACCAGGAGAATCCAGGATATGAATACCCTATCCTACACAGATTGCCTTAAGGCCTTATCTCTTTACCTGAGAGTCAATCTATGGCTGGTATATAAGGCATCCTCAGATGTAGTTAAGATGGATCTCTTGCACATCTGCAAAGCAAACAGCACCAAAAACACTAGATCCAAAGACCTGAACCTAGCCTTCAACATAAATAAAATATGCTGGAGAGACTGATATACGTCTCAAAGAATCCCTGCACTATGAAATAAGCTCCCCATCCACGTGAAGCAGAGTTCACCCCTGACCCTATTCAAGTGAAACCTTGATCATTAGATGGGAAATCACAAATTCACTCCTGATGTCTTTGATTGACAGATGCCAGCAGTAAGTAAATTAAATCCCAACTAACACCCTCCTCCACATAACCCATAGCTTCCCCTTGTTAGCATACTCCATCACATAGGCATCCAAGGCACTCAGGAACAAAACTGGGTTGGGTTTCATGGCTAGGCTTATAAAGAGTCTAATGGTCACATAGTGTAAACATATGAACCTATGACATTAATTGCATTAACCACATAAATAACTGCAGAATAGAAAACAGTAAATTAAATGTGGAAATACTTGTGAAGATTTCACACCTCAACCTGACTTCTAAATAACCCAACTCTGAGGTCACTACATTTCAGGAAAAGGAAGAATCACAGGCCCATGTTTTGCAGGTGCTGATGTTCATAGTTATAGGCTTTACTTCTGGTTTCATGGCAATGAGAGATTGAACCTTGATTGTGATCCAGATGACATGTCAGTTAACAGCTCAGCTGCTGGAGGGGAGAAATGGCTTTTTGTCACCTGATCCACTCCAGGAGGGAAGGAGGGGTTTCTTTATATAGTCTGACATGTCATTGTGATTGTGTCAGCATTGTAATTGTGTGGCAGGCTGCCATTAGAATTTGGCAAAGAAAGGAGTATGGAACTAACTAACTTTATATGCAGTCATGAATGTGACATCTGTAGCTTCACTCATTTGGGGCATTCAAAAAATCCAGTAACACACAGGATAGCGTGCTGTTGATAGCTGCTCCAATCTTGGCCCCTTTTCCTTCTTATCACACAAATGGAGAAGTTCCAGTCTGCGGAGTTAATACTTAGGACAGTGAAGAAATAAATTGAGCAATAAAGACCAATATGGAGCAGACACAGAGCAGTTGATAGTTAGATGGAGGACATGCATGGTGGCTTTAACATTTAAAATTACTATTGCAGGCTTCATGTTTAAACCAGGCACCCAGGAAATATATATTCAAATTGCGATAAGCAAACTTTAGTGCCACAGCAGTACGCAGAGTGACAAGAAGCCCTTTATTTTTATCATACACAATTGTCTGGGATCTAATAAATGTATTTATCCTGACCTGCTTGTCTTTGACTAAATATGTAATTAAAATTCACACATACACAAAAAGGTAGCAGCCCTATCAGCTAGGTGCACTGACACTGTTTCTGTTCCTCTCTGTAATAAAGGCAGTGGGAAACAGTTTCACAGCTGCCTGTCTTTTTATAGCAGCTGCTGTGCTCCTGATATCAGCAGGATTAAGTGTCCATCTGAGAATGTCAGCAGTACCTGACTGGGTGAACAACAGATCTCTATGTATCTGTGGTATATCATACAGGCAGAGACAAATTCCTCTGCAAAGTATGTATGTGAGAAGTTAAACTTAAAAAGAATGAATGGGCTTTCCTTTGATTCCAAGGCAAGAAAATGAATTATTATTATTTTTTTTAAGTACAAGCAGGTTTGTGGTACATACACAATACCAGAATCATATTGTTGAGAGAAAAGCAACTGAAGGGTTGCATTAAACTTTAGGAGAAGGTGGATTTTTTCTTTATGAACAGCTACCCATTAAATGAGTATATTTCTTCTGCATACACTGCTGCACATAAATAAAGCATAATTAAGCCATTTCTCAAGTAAAAAAAGCATTTATGGGCTATTTAGCTTCCTCAATGTACCCCACAAAAGTTGTCATGGAAGCCTGTGATAGTTTCTTTAAGAATTTGTCCTGCTCTGGCTCTTATATCATATTGATCATTATATTATACAATTTGTTAACAAAGATAAACTTACACAGTAAGGTATATATAGCCCTACCCATTACTGAGCCTCTGGGGATTCACCAGTCTTCAACTATATGGTGTAACCTCACATCAGTCTTTTTTTCCTCTGACTGGGATCATAAATATAATAAACATTTGGATATTCACAGCTGTGCTTCACTGCACTAACAATAAGATCTGAAAATGTAGCAGAAGATGGAATGTTAAGAAATTTAATGCAAATAAAAGTTAGCAAAGAAGAGCTCTTCCAGCTAATTAATTTCTAGCTTTATAAATAATAGCCTAAACATGAGAAAAAAGAAAGGACTGTTGTATTTAAAGCATGAGACAGAATGCAGACCAGAGAGTGGTTTGAGGAAAAATTACTGATACTCTGTTCAGAGATTCTGAAAGTATTCTAAGCAGAGTCAAGTGAATGTTCAAAACTAATGAAAGGAGAGTCATGAGTGATAAATTTCATGAGGACAAAGAAGCAATATAGGAAGAAGCCTTACCTGATAAACAAAATCATATGCAGCATTGTAAACCCTTTTAAAGTTATTCACATATGGAAAAGATGAAAAACATCTAGCTGCCCAAGTACCTGAATGGAGAAAAGGATCCAATGCAGACATCATAGATTTAGTCTTTACACTCCTGATGATGTGATCATGCTCAGTGAGTAAGCTGGATGACATAATTCCAGTGTCACAGTTCATCCTTTTAATTTCTCCAAGTCTTTTGGGTTCCTAATATCATGATGGGAATGGACTCCATTCTTAAGTCAAAGTATAATTAAAGTTCATGAAATTAGTATTGTTTCAGTCTTTGATATTAGCCAAAAGTGCTCCTCACAGCACCTGCAATGTGCCCAGAATTGACTTCTGGTGCAGTTCATATGGAGTTACATGTATCGGTAACATATCTAAATATGACTGTAAATTATTTTTTATGAGACCTATTGCTCCTACTACTATTGGAACTATCTGGGTATCCTTCTTCCACATTACTTCATTTCTGCCTGCAAATCCGGGTATTTTATGACTTTGTCTCTCTATACATAAGACACTGTAATCACTCGGTGTAGCAATTTCAATGCTCAGTGCTAGTTTTGTCTTCTTTTCCTGAACTATTATAGCTGGTTTTCTCGTATCTATTTTTGAACTGTTGGTAATGGATGATCCCATATGATATAAACTTCATTTTCTACAATGTTTTGTGGCTCATGTTTCCAATGCTTCTCAGCGACGTCAATATTATAATGTTTTCACAGTCCTCAATGCAACAGTCTTGCAACATTATTATGCCTTTCAGTTTATAGGCCTTCGGCCATTAGTGTATCACACCAAGCAACAAGATGTGTGACTGTTTCCAATTCTGTTTCACAGAAGCTGCATTTGTTGGTTTCTCTGACATGTTCAGTGGACTTTGTAAACCAGCATGCATGTAGTCCATTATCCTGGGTTGCCAATATAAACCTTTCATCTCTTGTTTTAAATTCATCTCTCCTTAACCATTCCTGTGTTAAATCCTGATCGATCTGAGGTTGTTACAAGAATTTTCTGTACTTGTAACTATATTTATGCATTTTCCACATACCTTGCCTTCTTATCTGATCCTTCAACTTATATTCTTTCTTTTGTTTTCTGGCACATTCAGTTGCTGCATTATTTTAACTACTTTTGGTTTAATTTCCATTCCTGCTTGACACTGATATGCTTTTGCTAAACTAAGCAAGGAAGTCTTCTTAGACTTGTTCTCCTCATGTTTTAAAAATTTTCTATGTTTGGATCTTGTGAGGTCAGCAAATATGTATGCAGTCCTTAGACTGCAGATGTACACATGTAGTCAGTTTCGAGGAGGCCCATATCTCCTTCAGAAAGGGGAAATATATAATCTTGGTATACACTCATTTTTGTAAATTGTTTGATAAGCATGAAGCATTTTTCTTGTTATCCTGTCCATCTCATCCAATACTTTTTGGAGCCTTTCACTCACCCCAAAACTGTAAGTTAGAACAAGAGCAGTAAATTGGTTTATAGCTTGTACTTTGTTCCTAGATGTCAGAGCTGTTTCCAGTATTAATTTTAGTCTTCTAAAATATTCCTTCCTAAGTTTTATTCATATTGGTTCATGTTTTATAGTTGATCCTTCATCAATTCCCAAATATTTATACATTCCCTTTTACTCAAGTTCTTTTGTATCACATTCCTGTCCCAGATTGATATTTTCTTGGTGCTGCAGCTTTCCTGTTTAAAAGGTTGTTTTTGAACATTTATCAAGACCAAATGACATTCTAATGTCATCTGAGAAAGTTTTGACCACTTGTGGAATTGTGCTTTAAGTTCATCTGATGAATTATACAGTTTTAAATCATCCACAAAAGTAGATGAGAAGTCTTTACACTTTGTTGTTTTCTGAGAGCCAAACTGTAGCCATGACCTTCTCTGTTAAGTAGAAAGCTTGATGGGTTAAGGGCAAGACAAAAGAGCAGCGGTGGCAAAGAGTAGCCCTGGAATAACCCCCTTTGAATTATTAGAAGGAGGAGTATCGTTTTTTCCTGTTGTTAACCAGGTTGACATCTGTTCAGGTTGCACATATAAATAATTTTTACTCATGGATATATTTTCCTGTAAAGATGTTAATACTTTTGGCCAGAGGTTTCTCTGGCATTACTTCTTCCCGTTTCATATCCTGTACTTTTGAACTTCTCATTCTTTCTTTTACTACTTCTACCCATTCAGCATCTTTATGTTCCACAGAATCCTCACAGATATTTCTCCAAAATGTGTCTTTTCTTTTTTGGTGGTGTTTCTATTCCTTTAGCCTTGTTTCCCCTAGTCTCTATAAAACTTTTTTGGGTCATCAATAAATTGCTTATTTTGTGTTTTTCCTTTATCTTTATCTGCATATCTACTAAGACTTTCTGCCTGTGCTGATTTCTATTATTTGCGATAATGCATGATAGATCCTGATCTGTTCTGATACTATGTGCTGCTTTTATGACATCTATCTTTCTGGGTATTTTTGTTGATCTGATCCCTCTTCTGTATTCTTCTTGTCTTAATTGCTTTATAGTTTTCTCTATTCGATATTTACATGATGGCATTTGATTTCTCTCCTTCCTTTCCCTTACAGCCCTGTGTTTTTGTGGTAAGACATTATCTGTTATTAAGTTAGCTGCACAGTACTATAGCCTATTAACTTTGTTTATATCTATGAACAGTCTTGATTACTGTGTTCATTTAACAAACTGCTAACATTTTGGGTCTTATTGACTTTCTGCAGTCTGTTTCTTTCACTGATCTTAATATGTTTATCCATCTCTGTTAAATCAAGCAAGTCTTCCCATAGATAATGTCCTTCTAAACTATGGGCATGTTCTTTGTTCTCCATTTCCTGCAGGCATTCTACAGAAAGTTCCAGAAAATCTTCCTGTGCCATATTATGTTCAGTTTCACCCTGTGTCATCTGTTGCTGTTTCATATGAAAACTCACTGACCTATCACTTTAGAACATTGACTGTGTCAGTTGTCACATTTTCCTGTTCCTTCCTTTGCTATGCAACTACAACTGAAGTTTCATACTGGTTTCCTACTGAAGGCTCCAAAGTATCTTGATATGGCAACTGATCGGATGCTTCCTGCTCCACTATGTGCTCCTTAATTTCGGGATTCATTATTCTATCATGCTGTGATGTTAGCAGAGTTAGATTTTCTACACTAAATCCTTCACTTCACAAGTAGTCTATTACTTCAGTTTTGATTTCTTTAACTTCTCCATTACTAACCCCCTTTTCTTCTTCCCCCTTTGATTTTCTCATTTTTTATATTGTAAAATTTTCGATATCTGTATGCCTTTGCCTGTGTTTCTCTTCAAATATCTTTCATAGGATCATAGGAAGTTACTAACTAGGCTAATGGCCCTAGGGTCCTTATAAGCCTAGCCAAGTTCTACCATTATTTCCATGATCAGCACCTATTGCCCCTGTCCAAGAGGGACACAGGTGGAACCCCCTGGGTGAATTTATGGTTACCAATCCAATTGTCCAGATTGCATTTGAAGAGGACCAATGAGGTGCTCTGTTTGACATGAAGTTGGAGTCTGTTCCAAAGGTGTGGTAACCTCTGGGAGACAAATCTGTCCCTCCACATACCAGGTTAAGGTCTTTGAAGCAAGTAACCTGTGTACCATTTGACATGTGGATATGCAGCATTTCTAATAAAGCAGGGTCAGAGATTGCCTTATATGCAAGGTAGAGATCACCTCTGTGTAGTCTGTATGAGACAGTGATTTCAGACGATCTACATAGGACCGATGCTAAAGGCCTTCAATTTTCCTTGTGAGAAACCTTTATGGTCTCTCCAATTGCTGCAGGTGCTTGGAAAGTTACATACCAAAAGGGGCATTGTACTCGATTATTGGCCTGATGAGGGAAGAGTAAAGGGAGGTTAAAACTTCTTTTTTTCTGGAGACAATGCCCTTACTTATGAGAGGAGCAATATAGAATGCCCTTCTTACCACTGTGGAGGCATGGTGATCAAAGGTAAGGTTGCTGTCAACCTGTATGCCCACGTCTCTCACCGCTGATTGCATACTTAGGGTGTTGCTATTGACATGGTAGTTAGCAGGAACATCACTCTTACCAAAAGGGATGATAATACATATTTTTGCATTGAGATTAAGGCCATGATTTTGGCATCAATCATTTGTTTAAGACCCTTTTGTAGGATGTTGACATCATTTGGAGATGCTATGACAGCTCCCAGTTTGCAGTCATCAGCAAACTTTGTCAGCCACAGACCTTTAGAGTTTGCTTGTACTTCGGAAAAATAGATTCAAAACAGCAGAGGTCCCAGGACTGATCCCTGTGCAACACCACTGGTTACAGGTCTGCTGTTGGAGGTGGATTCCCCTATTTTGACTATATGTGTTCTATCAGTGAGCCAGTTAGTGACCCATCTTATGATAGAAGGGTTGATACCTAGCTGGGTGAGTTTGTCAATGATGCCTGAATGAGGGATAGTGTCAAAAACCTTGGCTAAGTCTAGGTAGGCTATATGCACAGACATCCCCTCATCCAGGGCCTTGGTGACTGTCTTGAAGAAGTCCACCAGGTTTAATAGGCATGATCTCCCTTTGACAAACCCAAACTGAGTAGGGTCAAGTGTTTGGAGATTACCTATATTATATATTGATAAGGTCCATGATGATTCGCTCCATGGCCTTGCAGATAAGGCTAGTCAAGCTAATATGTCTATAGTTCCAGGGGTCAGTGGAAGCACCACCTTTGTGCAAGGGAATAACAGTGGCCATTTCCCATTCAGCTGGGACAAAGTGGGTGCTTAGATTATGATTGAAAAGAGTACCCAATGGTGTTACTAATTCTTGTTGGAGCTTATGTAGGATAATGCCTGGGATGTTATCAGGTCCCATAGATGCTGTATTTTTTTGCTTTAGAGGGGGCATTTATGACCTGCTCTTTAGAGATACAAGGTAGGGGACAGGTGGTAGGGATGTCATGGGAGTGAAGATTTCATGGAACCTGTTGGCCAACAGATTAGCTATGCCAATAGGCTCAGTATATGTGGTATCATTAACTACCAGTTCAGCACAAATCTGGGCCTTTCCTTTTAGGTTACGGATTTAACTAAAGAATGTCTTGTGTTTGTCTATAGTTGAGTAAGCTAATTTGAATTCATAGTTTGCTTTGGAGGACTTCACAAGAAGTCTTACTTGCTTGTTAAAGCTGAGGAGGGAGTGTTTCCAGTGTAGGGCTCACTCCCTCTTACTCTTAGACAGCAATTTCTTCCTCTTATTGTAAAGTTTGTTAATGGCAGTTGTCTGACGAGCAGGTTTGGTCTTCCTTGAGGAAGCTTGTTTTGGTTCCATCAGGTATGGCCTAGTCAGTGCAGTTATACAGGTGTTTGTATAAAGCATTGGTGCAGAACTAGGCACAGTTGCTAGTTCCATCTGAGGGGGGAGGTGCAGTGAAGCTATTTATACCATCCCGTAAGAGGTTATAATCTGCTTTGGAGAAGTTATTTAGTTTAGTTGCTGCTGGGGGGTCAGGAGTGATAGTTACTTCGAATGAAACTGATTTGTGGTTAGATCTCACCAAGGAATACCTCAAAGAGGGGTTGCTACAGTGGTCCCCCATATTGGTAAGCACCAGATTCAGGATGTTGGCACCCCTTGTGGGGGTTTCAACCAGCTGGTCCAGAGCATTGGAGTTAACTAAGTCGAGGAACCTTTGGGCAAGTGAGTTTGAGCACAAGTAATTTACCCAGTCAATGGATAGGTAGATAAAGTCACTCAAAATAATGATGTTGGGATGTATCTTGATAGACTCAAGTAGATCCAAAGGGTCTACTTCATGATGTCGAAAGCCAACAATATTGAAGCTGATATTGTCGACACCACAACATCAAAAGTGCAGAACATCGTGCAGGTAAACAGAAATCTCCGTAGGGGGAGATTTCCATTTATCTTAATGTAGGGTGGTCTCGGAGTTGGAATATTTAAGTAGGGGGGTGTGCAGGGGGCCTTGCCCCCCTGCCTATGCTAGTTAGTTTTTATTTTTGTTTGTTGTTTTTTTTTGTAAACGTTATTCGATGTTTTACTACATCGATCACTAGAGGTCGACCTTTAGTGATTCGATGTAGTAACACTTCGATAACGTGATATAGACACGATCCAAATAGGCAGAGTGGGTGTCCTGATTCATGAAGGGGGTCCTATAGCTGGCAGTGACTTGAATAGGTGTCCTACCAACAGTTAATTGCACCTGAAGTATCTCCAAGAAATGATACTTTTTAACCAATCTGCATTTATCTTTAATGAATATTGATACACCGTTTCCTTTAGTTTTTACAACCTTCAGTTTGAGGTCTGAATGTGAAGCTGCTTTTGTGTATTAATTAATTTAGCTTTCTTCTTTGCATAAATATTGCACCATATCAGATCACTCTTTCTTTCCCATGTTCGTATTTCTTTTTTATACCTTTCAGAAATCTTTAGATTTTGATCTTTTTATTTCTACACTTCCTCAGTTGCTTCTTTTTCTAAACTGCCCAAGGTTTCTTGGTCTATATAATGTTTTTCATGAATCTGTTGTATTAATGAACACAAATTTGCATTTGAAGCTTTTAATAATTTTTCTTCTGTTAGCATTTTTCTTTCCTCTAATTTCTCTCAGTCCTTTTGTATATCTTCTGTCTGGAAATTCTGGACTTCTTGCATAACAGTAACAGTACATAATTTCTTTCTTGTCCTTAGTAATCCACTCTATCCTCTTTATGGCTCTTTTTTGGCCTATCAGTTTTTGTGATTTTTCTGGACTACTGTTTTTTCTATGGGGGGGCTCTTCCTGATACTGGATTAAACCCATTGTAGGAATGTTTCCATGTCTTGAGGCTTCTACACTGTCATTTTTTCCAGTCCTGGTACCATGCGTCTACCAGGTTTGGGCTCTTTTTTATCTTGGGACTTGTGCACCCAGCTGTCTTATTTTATTTTTTAACCTTCTTCTGTCCATGATATATGCTATATAAAATACAGTCTATATATCAGTGTCATCTTGGTGAGATTTTGTAAAAACAGAGTCCACCTTGTGAAAGTACTCACCAAGACTTGAGGATGAATTCATTTTCAGCAATACTACTCTCCTTTGCTTTCTGATTTTATCATCTCTCCATTCATCATGTGGCGAGAAATGACAAAGATGACAAGTAGGGGAATTGTATACACATAATTATTAAACCATTTATTCTCCACTGCAAGACCATTTATTAAATCTCTAAACAGAGTGAGCTGAGGATGGCACTTTGGAAAACCTTCATATTAATTCTGGAAGCTCAGATGTAGCTTGCTGTAGGTAAGTTTCAAAGTTTCACTGAATGAAGCAACTTTGGAACCAAAAAAGAGCCTCAGACCATGGTGACTATTTCATTGTGCATGAAGACTGTTGCACTAAACCAAAGGCTGCTGACAGATTAATAAACAGTGCTCTTCTGATAAAGCCCTGTTTAATGCTTGAATAAAGATAGTCCATACAGTAGTCAGCAGTAATAGGGGTGCTAAACTCTGGATGAGTCGCATGTTTGGCAAGGGTAAGGAAAATATGCCTCACAAAATGTTTGACAGTTCTTTATGAACCACTTTACTTAGAGTTATTGACAGATCTGTAGCAGGAAGACAAATGTAAAACTGTCAGTTCAGATCTCCTCATTTAGGAACATATACAATTAAGGTTTGTATCTGGTAACTAAGAAATATGTAAGACTGTATGAAAGGCTCAGAACTTAAGTGAGGCACAGCATAGCAGATTTCACATGAGCTGTGAACTTTATAAATTTAAGTCTCATGCTTTACTCTTTGGAGGTTTAAGTAGTAGTTTCTCCACTGTCTTCCTACTTACTACCCTGAGGTAAAAAGGGGACACAGTAAAATTATGGATAATAGTTGAGGAATCATCATTATTTCATATAAGAAAAGGTAGAAAGAAGGCACTATCAACTTATCACTAGTTAAAGAGACGTTAAGAGAGCTTGTACCCTGCCACAGAGAAAAATTACAAGAGAGCCTGTCCTTCAAAAGCTGTACAGTAGAAACAGCCTTGGAGTACTTGGAACAACATCATGAGTGTTTATTCCCTAAAATGTTGTCATTTGTCTAAAATATTTAATGACACACAACAGATCTTTTGTGCTCTGCCTTCAGAAAGTTGGGTTTATCCTTCTTTACATTACTGTTACTATAACTCCCTAACGTTAGAAACCTGACTAGTAGCCAGCTTGTGGGCAGCTTGTATCTCTCTGTAGTCCATATCTGATCCACAGCTAAGTTCTAAGTAAACAAGATGAAACATGCATATCTGTCTGGAAGATGAAGGTATAGCATTTGTTGCATGCAGCTCAGCTGTGACCAGAAAATGCATCAAGACCCTCACTAAATTTGAAGTGCATGCTTCTGAAGACCAACCATGATTCTATAGTTCCATTAGAATTGGCATCCTTTGAGTACTCTTGAATAATTCTGAAGGTAAAGAGCAAGGAAAGCAGGTAGGGAGCATCTCAAGACAGATGGAAGCCAAAGAATAAAGATTGTGGATAATAAATCAGCATCAAGAATTATATCTGATTAGGACATCAGGATTGGGTCAAGAGGATGCCTCACACAACTTCCTGTCTAACAAAGTAGTTCAGACAATAAATTGATAAGAGGAAAATCCCAGGAAGCAAAAACAAGCCTGCTGTACAGGAACAGTAACTCACTCAAGGAGTCCCTCTGCATACAAGTTGTTCAAGTTAGACGACCATGGGATCAAAATTCTCAGGACCACCCTGAGAAAATTTTTACATCAATAGCACTGTGCTTCATTAATGATGGTGTGCAATAAACACATTTTGAATTTTCAAGAATTTTTTTAAGCTCCATCTGAAGAATGAATATAATTGTTCTTTCTAAATTTCAGTAGATACTGCTGTTGTTGTCTGCTGTATTGGCTATTTATAAACATTTTAAGTGTTATATTGTTAAATAAACATCATTACACTCATATATTGCATCACAATGGATATGCTCCTGCTCCCACCCTACCTAAGCTTATATAAACAGAAAATAGAATGGTAGCCTATAGAAAGTAGATTGCATACATAGAATATTATAGATGCACAAAAACGGTCAGTTGAATACCCTGAACTATACTTAAACTGCTAATTCACTAATATAAACGTTAATAGTCTACTGCCGTTAAATATAACAAAATATCCGCACAAATGGTTCTACTCTACACCCAAAATGCCATATTACCTCAGAAAGTGTTTTTCTCCTAATGATATGCAATATTCCTGATTTTCATATGTCCTAACCATTAAAGTGTCACTCTACTTCAGAATCTGAACTTTCAGTGTCAACCTTGCTGCTAATAATTTTACTTTTGACTCCCTATTAATCTCATAATAATGTATGCTTTTAAATTTAATGCTATACTACTACTTTATTTCAGAAATTGTACTGTACACTCATTATCTACTTAGAAACTATAAGCATAACTTCAATGTTTTTCTGATATTTCTGTAATTTCTAAACAAAAACATTTTTTCTATGTAAATTTTTTTTTCTCAATGTAAATTTCATTGTATCTTCTTGGAGCTTTTCTCCCCAGGACTCCATTGAAAACGGGTTATTTGGTCCAATGGACTATCCTGGTAAAATAACTGCAAATAAATAAATAAATAAATAAATATTGTCTTTCATTCTGAATGTAAACTTTCTGTACATGTGGTATGACCAAAAAGGGTTCTTCGACAAGTTAACTCCCCCAGTTAGCAAGCTCAAATAAAGAAGTAAATATATAAAGGCATATGTACATACATACATGCATTCATAAGTATAAGTACTTAAGTAAACAAATAAATAAAACAATAAATAAATGTCTGAAAACATATTCACAAGTATTCACTCATCACAGGAAGAGAAACCTTAGGAGAAAGAAGGACTTTCTTTATAAGGATGGAGTCACCACCAGCTTTGAGCTTAAAAGTTGGATGATTTTCCCCCAGTGGGAAAAATAGAAGATGACTGGAAAGTTGAAAAGAGTTGGGATCCCTGTTTTTGACACAATGCCATAACCAGTAGAAGTGTCAAGAACAGATATTCATTCTTCTCAGTCAGATACCTTAAGGAGAAGGCTTCTAGCATTATCTAGACCAGGACTAAACCCATGTGATCATCTGACAGAGTAAATTAACACTGTCACTGCAGTACAGTGATTCTGATGATGATAATCAAGGGAAGGATAGCCAATGCTTGTGAGAAGTAATCTTGTTTACGTGTCTATTAGCTTTTTCCCACCCACATCTGACCATCAGCTGTTACCAATGCCTGTCCTTGTTCACATTGGGGCTACCATACCTGCCTAAGCGTCCACAGGGCTCAATCTGAACTACATCTGGGCCATTGAAAAGATCAAGGATGCTAGTTGTGGCATCATATTGCTGTCAGCTAGTGTGCCCTACCTCCTGCCACCATATAGCAGTCTAGCAAGCTCCATGTTCACTGTCTTCAGGAGGTGCATATGCACTTCTAAGCATGTGCAACCTCCCAACTAAGTAAGACACTACTTATGCAGCAAAGAGCCCAACAGGCTCATAATATTGCTTTACTGCAGTGAGCCCAGACTGCCTCCCCCGGAGAATGGGTGCTATGATGTTTACCACCCCTCCACTGCCCGTCGCTAATTGAACATGGATCATCCAAGATACAGCAAGGGATTTATCCCTCTGTCATGTGACTAGTGTAAGGTTATTTTTATGATGCAGAAAGAGCACATCAGACAGCTCAACACTCATTGGCTGCTGGCGGTTGGGACAAAGAAGGATAGCCTGTAATTGGCAGTCAGGTCTAGGTGATTGAACCTAAAGCAGAAATACTAAGACTCAAGCCTTCATCACAGAGCCATCTGGCAGGAGGCCAGGAGAAGCAGCAATTGAGAAACTTAGAAAGCTGAGAAACCTAGGCTATCTTGTTAACTTTTTAGCTACAAAAACAGTCTAATAAAAAGAAGATGTTCCTGTGATAATATATGAGTTAAAATCATGGAATGGAAAGGAAAATGATCTTGGAGAAACAGGAGGCAACACTTTTGAGTGGAGATTATGTCCCTGGATGATCAGGGTGTTTTGTCCAACTCTTTGACTTGGCCCTTAGAAAAGAAGAAAATAGAAAGCTGTGACAGGCAAACAGATTAGTCTGCACTCTCTAGTTTCCAGGAGAGTGCACTGGTGGAAAGTGCTCTCTATCCAGTGGGTCATGCAAGCCTATAAAAGTCTTGCTAACTGCATATGATTCTGATGAGATTATAATAAACTATAATGTCCATAATCTGAAATGAAGCACAGCGCTGTGAGTTACTTTGTCATCTGCATTTATAGTTACTTCTATCAGGATTTTTAGCCATATCAGAGTTTAAGACTGTTTGATGCTTTCGGTTCTATATTTGTTATAGACAGAAGCTCTAGAATATGCTACTTTTCTTTATAAAGGAATTCAACCACATTGTGAAAAAGTTATTCAGGCAGTTCACATGACAACTGTCAAAAATATTTGTTTTTCAAAACACTCACAATATCCATTTGTTTCTGTCATGAAAACAATCATTTTCAAAGACTCTTGTGGAAACTGGTTACAACCCTTAAACATAGGTCTGCAAACAATTCATTTGTTCATTTGACAAGTGCTGAAAACATGTACTGTTTCTTACGTAGGCAATCGAGTCTGATAAGGAAAATGGAATGCCAGTACATACGTAAATGTAAAGTAGCCCCCCACCACACACACACATTATAGATGCTATCAAGTTATATTATTCTAAATATAGCACTTAATAGAAAACCATTAAAGTGACAAACCAGCAAAATAACACCTGTTCTGTTGTCATATGCAGGTATGGGTTCCATACACTAGATTGAATTTTCACTAATTTGAAATACTGCATGGAATGCTCACTGCAGCGAAAGTGCTCTTATGTGAAGTTCAGTACCTGAAAGGGTGTTGTACTGAACTTTCGTGCAGTACTCACGGACCTACGGGCTATCCCCTTACCATGACCCATGCCCTAACCCTAAGGTCCATGACGACTGCAGCGCAGGACATAGCAATGTCCTCCACTATGGTGCGATAGTCACGAACCTTAGGGTTAAGGCATGGGTTAGGGTAAGAGGTTAGCTTTACTAACTATCCCCTTACCCTAACCCGTGCCCTAACCCTAAGTTCCGTGACTATCGCACCATAATGGAGGACATAGCTTGTTGTTTAGGTCCTCCACTGTGCTGTGGTGTTTTCGGTGAAGTGCACTTACGCAAAAGTTCACTTTCGTTAAAGTGAACTTTTGCAGAAGTGAGGCTTCCTATTACAGGTTCGAAGTAGTGAACTTTTGTTCTTGTAATAGGAATCCGCAGGTATACCCCACATGTTCTTTACTCACAAATTCTAGACAAAGCCAAAATAATGGGCACGCAAAGGCTCAAAATCAGAGACTATTATTTATTTATTTATTTGTTTGTCTTTTGTTAACCGGGTTGGTCCACTGGGCTGGGGGCCCATTTTCAGTGGAGACCTGAGGAGAAAAGCTTTGACATAACACAGTTACAAAAAATGTATAGCAATAATACAATCATTAAAATCAAAGAACAATGCAATACAAATATCTACAGAGTTATATAATGCTTATTGTTGAATATTAGCTTAATTCACTTACAATTTCTATAAGGCATCATGATGGTGTATATCCTGATATTTAACCACTAGCCATCCTGATTGGCTGCAATCATTTGACTGCTTTAATCATCTGCAGGCAGGCACAGCCATACTTTGCTCAGGAATACTGGACAAAGTCAAAAATGGGAGACAGGGACCTAAAGTCAGGGACAATTTTTAAATATTAGTATAATTCACTTAAACATAATAACAACAGATTTTCCTTCAACATTTTGGAACAATTAAGTATGAAACACTAAAGACTGGCATTATTGACTAACTATATTCCTCAGTGATTAACCAGAAAAATCAAACATTTTATGAGGGGCAGGACAGAAATATGAGGCGTAACAGTTGAGCAGTATGGGCACAGTGTACAGATTTATTTTAGGCATTAAACCAGTATACCTGTTGTTGCAGTTTAAACTGATTTCTTGGTCTAGAAAGCCAAGGTGCATCTTCTTAACACTGAACATTTCATTACACCTTTGTTTCTAGAGGATCTTATTGTTTCCTGTTTTTTTTTTACGTCCTCACATCATTAGCTCATTTACTGCTTCCGTTACAAATCTGGTATGATCCAACATCAGACAAGTCACTCTTCTCCAGGGAAATTACCAAAAGACTATGAAGCATGGCACCTTGCCTATTCTGGATGACACCATGTAGGCACTACCAGCCATTAAAGCACAGAGCCTTACTGGGGTGGTGGTGTAGCTATCATAACTCTAGACTGCAGTAGATCAGACAGTTCTCAGCAAACCCTCATTACTTTTCTCATTGTGAACAATTACCTCTATTGACCCTGCTGAATACCCATAATTGTTTCTACAACTGGCTCACTATTACTGAAGAAGGATGATCTTCCTTGTTACCAGAGAGACTGCGCTGGCAAAGAGATCCTTAATTGGTTATGATCCTGGCTATCTGTGGATGAGCAATGCGAGAACTAGTGATGATGTTGTTGCTAAACATCCGGCAGAGGTGCTGATGAAGGCAGCAAGTTCCTGAATAATTATTTACAAGAGTAAATCCATTCTGTTATTTTGCATATACTGTATAATGAATACTAATGTGATGATCAATGCAAAACACTTTTTATGAAAATTCTCGGTTTACATTTCTTCACCTACAGAAAAGAAAAAAGAAAAAAATGCTCTTGTACTATTCAGGCATCAAATAGAAGGCACTTTCCTTGTCTTGAAAGGCCTCTTAATCTCCAACCTCTGCAGTTACTTCGTCACTTTATTCACATCTTTCATCCTTGGCACAGTCAGTATTTTGCCATGATATGTGGACAACATATAGGGACAGATTCCAAAAGAGTTGCTCTCAGTGTAAGTCTGCCCTGATTCTGAAATACCTGCTGTCAGTGTAAGTGACTTACTTTGGTGTAAGGACTATCTATAAACAGCCTTATACTTGGGTCCAGATACCAAAAGACCCGCTCTCAGTGTAAGTGATAATTTACACTATTTGCGACTCTTTTAGAACTGAGCCCATAATGTTTTGCATCACAAAAATAAAAATATAGAAATATATAAGTAAATGAATATACAGATAGATAGATAGATAGATAGATAGATAGATAGATAGATAGATAGATATATAGATAGATAGATACCATGTGATTCCATCAGAAACATGATACAAAGCTAAAACCCAGCATTATCAGAGCTCAGAATGTCAAAGAAAAGAAATCAAAGATTATTTAATCAAACTGGGAAATCTTGAAGACTATTCAGTAAGTTATATAGCACTGAATTACTTTTGGAAGTTTTGTTGTGTGTAGTAAGAACTTATCAGTTAGATTGCTAGTGCTCTGAAGCTGCTAGGCAGTAATCCTGAGCAAAATATTTTGAAATTTGAGAGAAGTAGTTGAAGTATGTGGAAATAAAAATTTTGAAAAATGAGACTGGAAATAAACATTGCTAAAATTTATATTAATTTTAAATATCCTGGGGGCAACATACCACCCTCAAATGATATATAGCCTTTGAACATGGAAATACTTGGTATTACATGTAAACTGAATGCTCTTCTTCTCTTAGGGTCAGATTTAATTGCAGAGGTGAATGGATTTGCTTCTCCAGAAAAATTAGTGTTTTTTAAGTTGTTAATTTTTATTAAATCTGAATTGCAACTCTGTGCACCTGTGGAAGTAAGTCATATTTTACTGTTTAAGTTTTTCTTTTCTTTCTAGAATTTGTTTTTTTTTTTAGTCTTTGTATTTT
Source organism: Protopterus annectens (assembly GCF_019279795.1). NCBI lineage: Eukaryota > Metazoa > Chordata > Ceratodontiformes > Protopteridae > Protopterus > Protopterus annectens. Next base: position 742,637,549 of record NC_056741.1, on the reverse strand, counting down.
TGGGTTCAGCATTCTGGGCTTTGGTATTTTGTCATGGATCTTTATGCAGCAATCCTCGCACTAAGGGCATGTTTTATGAGCTTGTATACACCTGCAGCAGCTTTAGGAAAGGATACAATAAAAACCTCAGTGTAGTAACACAATACATTACTCTATATTTGTTTTCAGAATTCTTTATCTATAATACATGTATACTAGCTCCATAGGACAGATGAATGGATTTCTGGCTACAGTCTTGTACACTGACAACCCTCTCCTCTTACCTCCCAACACTCAGACTTGTGAGAGATGCACTTATATATCCAAATTGGAAGCCACGCTCTCTCCAGCCAAGACGGAACAGCTGATCAAGAGAAGGTCAACACTTTCACCACACCACATGGAACACATAGCCCTCCAGAACACACACCAGCACTGCTTTCACATAAAAACACAAACCACACACCTACCTTCGTGGAGGCTCTCAATAAAAATCTACACAAACAGCAGAGACCTCCAAGGCAGAAATGCACCTGACCACCACAACACAACACTAATGATGAGACACATAACTCTCCTAAACAGTGTGCCACTCAACCAAATCTCCTAAGGCAAAACAGCATGCCCAACACATTAGTCATAGGTCAATCAATAGTGAGGCACACTGATGTCCCACTCACTAGGCTGAATAAGGAGAAAGTAACAGTTAGCTGCCTGTCAGGTGCCAGGATCCACCACATAACACACGCACTCAGGTCCCTCAACAACAGGTACAAATATGACTCTGTCATTATACATGTATCTGTGAATGACCTGAGATGTACCTCCCTGGATTACATGAAAAGAGACATGGAGGAGCTGTTGGATTATGTAGCCCAGGTGGGTATGACCCTAGCCCTGAACGGCATCCTACCATCACCCAGAATGATACCACAGTACAAGCAGAAAATGATTGATTTCAACAATTGGCTAAGTTTCTGGTGTCATTCTAAGGGGATCCAGTATCTGTCTGCCTGGGATGACATGAGTGACAGACCTCGATGCTTTGCCAGAGATGACCTGCATCTGTCACCCGTGGACTTCCGGATACTGGCCAAGTCTCTTGCCACACCTATAGTGCCTTTTTTAGGTGGTGTTCCAAAGACCAAATTACCACCGTAACAGCTACAAACAAATGCACTCTGAGAGTCATGATGCTCAAAGCTAGAAGTCTAAATCTGAAAATGCACTCGCTCGAAGCACTCCTTAAAATGGAGAACATCGACATTTGTGCTGTAACAGAGATTTGGTTCAAGGCAACAGAAAGCACACTTGCACTACCAGGCTATAACTCATTCCACACCTTTCGGCCCCAGAACTTGGACAGAAGCTCCAAAGTCGGTGGTATTTCCATATTCATAAAGGATGCGCACACCTCCAGACTGGTAACCCAACATAATACATCTGAGATACTTCAGGTGCAGCTAATACTGGGTAAGACAGTGATTCAGGTCATAGCCTGTTATAGGTCCCCAACCATGTCCCAAGACTCACACTCCACGTTCCTAAGCACCCTGGAGAATATTAGGGTCCAACCTAACACTCTCATACTGGGTGACTTCAACTACCCCTCCAGTAACTGGAAAAACTACTCATGTACCAATACACTTGCCCAATGCTTTCTGGAATTCATTAATGCTAATGCTCTGGACCAGCTCATTCTTACCCCCACTAGAGGTAGCAACATCCTTGACCTGGTCATTAGTAACATGGGCAACTGTTGCTCTACACCAGTAGTCAACTCCTCCCTGGTTAGATCCAACCACAAACTAATCACCTTGGAAATCCACATCCATCCCACCTCCCTACCCCCCACAAAGGTAACCACCATGAAAAACTTCTCCAAAGCTAACCTTGGGCTCCTAAAAACAGAGGTGGCTAACTTCACGTCACTCATGCAAATGGAGAATAGTTGCATGACCACCAAATCATACACCAATGCACTGTACGAACACGTACACAAATGCATGGATCTCGCCATACCCAATAGAACTAAGATGCTCTCCTCAAAAAAAAGGAAGCCAATCTGGTGGTTCCCTGCCATAAACAAACTCTACAACAGAAGGAGGAAACTGATGTGAAATAAGGTGAAGTCCCAAGACTGGAAACACTCCCTTATCAGCTTCAACAAAAGGTTGAGATCCCTCATCTAATCCTCTAAAGCTAGCTATGAAAACAGAATTGCAGCATAGTAAAGAGAACCACAAGACCTTCTATAGTTATGTAAAATATCTCCATGGCAATACCAAGATTTGCTCTGAGCTACTGCACAACGGTACCTCCTATACTGAGCCAACAGATATTGCCAGTATACTGGTCGACGGATTCAGTGCTAACTTTACCCCCCCCCCAAAGGACCATTCATAATACCAGTAGATTGCCAGGCACCCAGTATTACTGCTGCACATGTTAAAACAGCACAAGGCCAAGAATGCAGCTTCTATGGGGATGGGACCTGACAATATCCCTGGCTGTGTTCTACATGATCTACAGAGTGAACTGGCACCTCACCTGTGTGCCCTGTTCAATCACAGCCTCACCTCAGGCTTTGTCCATACAGAATGGCGCACTGCTAGAGTTATCCCTCTCCACAAAGGAGGAGTGATTACAGACCCTGGGAATTATCACCGAATTAGCCTGATGAGTCTGATATGCAAAGCTATGGAACGCATCATCATGGACCTAATAAACAAGAATAAAGGGAATTTCCAAACTCTGGATCCTACACAGTTTGGTTTTGTGAAGGGTAGATCATGCCTGCTCAACTTGTTTGACTTCTTTGAGTCAGTCACTAGAGCTGTGGATGAAGGCAAGGTGGTTCATACAGCCTACCTTTATCTGGCCAAGACCTTTGATACCATTCCCCACTCAGTAATCATAAAAAAACTCACTAAGCTAGGCATCAACCCCTAGATGGATTGCAAATTGGCTCACAGACAGAACCCACAGTGTGAAAGTAGCTGACTCCAAGTCAGACTGCCGACCAGTCATGAGTGGAGTCCCACAGGGTTTGGTCCTGGGTCCTCTCCTGTTTGGTATCTACTTCTCTGAAGTCCAGGCCAACACAAAGGGACTCTGGCTGACAAAGTTCACAGAAGATTGCAAGTTGGGAGCTATTATTAACTCCCCAAGTGATGCTGACATCCTACAGAAAGGCCTCAATGACACCAACGACTGGTGTCAGAACCATGGCCTTAAGCTCAATGCCAAAAAATGTGTCGTCATCCCCCTTGGGAAAAACATGGTTCCCTTGAATTACTACATTGATGGTAGTCCACTGAATACAGAAGGCATTATAAGAGATCTGGGTACACAGGTTGACAGCAACCTCTCTTTTGACCACCATGTTGCCACTGTGGTCAGAAAGTCCTTCTATGTGGCACATCTCATTACTAAGGGTTTTGCATCCAGGAAGAAAGAGGTCATTGTCTCCCTCTATTCTTCCCTCATTAGGCCAGTCATCAAGTACACTGCACCATTTGACATGTACCTCACTAGACACCTGCAACAATTGGGAGACCACAAAAGTACCTCACAAAGAGGATCCTAGGACTTAAACACTGTTCCTATATGGACAGACTCAAAAAACTCCAACTATTCTCTGTCTCATATTGCCTACTTAGAGGAGATCTCTGCTTGACTTACAAAGCCATGTCTGACCCAGCTCTGTTAGAAATGCTACTTCTAAAGAAATCCCAATCCCTCTGCACCACATGCTCTAGAGACCTCAACCTCATTACCACAATCAACAGAACATGCTGGAGGGACAGGTTCATAATCCAGAGACTGCCCATGTTATGCAATAAACTTTGCATACATGTCAAGCAGAGCACGACACTGGCCCTCTTCAAGAGAAATCTTGATGAGTGGATGGGAAATAGAAAATTCACCCTCTGGGATCACTCCAGTGGCTCTACTCAACGGAGGCACTAGGAACTAAGGTCGGGTGGCATGATGCCAGGGTAATCCTATGGGCTAGGCTTGTAAAGGCTCCAAGGCCATTAGCCTAGTACACACCTATGAACCTATGAACTTGTGTGTGCGTAGGAGCACATGTGTGGAAGAGGGAAAGGAATGAAGAGGCATGGCCTAGTCACCTCTAATGGGTGGAACTTTGAGGAGCATGTCTCAAGCACATCTCCCATTAATGAATCTCAGTTGGTAAGTGGGCCCTAATGGGAGCCACTTGCTCAAGATGGGGGGAAGGAAGGTGGTATGTAAAGTGGGTGTTGGTGCCATTCTGCACTCATTGTGCTCCCTCCTCTGAGTATATACATGGTGTGCTGAGAAGGCACTGGTGTGAGCACCAATAAAAAAGTCACCTAATGGCTGCCAAGAAAACACATGTGCTACATTTACTTCTCATCTGTACCTCGGGATATGGAATATCTTATGTTTCACATTCTTCATCATTTGCATGTCCTTTTTCAAGTATCCTACCTGGGCTGTCTACCTTTGACTTTCCAGCCATTCTGCCTACACATCTCTATTCTTTTGTGTTTGTGTATGACATCTAGGGCCTTTGCTACAAAACCTTTATTTAACAAAAAAATCATCAGCATAATACAGTAATTTGTTGGAGGAAGGACATTAAGTCTTGTGACTATGATTAGCAGTTATTTTGTTGACTGAACATTCAGCCAAATCTAGTTTTAGATCGATGACGTCTCTTGAGTGGTTTCTATGGAAATTTATATTGCTTATCTAAGGTTGCATCTAACTTTAACAATGATTGTTTATGTATACTGTCATCAAACATACCACATACCAATCTGCCTGTCGGTATTAAATAATTTTCTTGAAGATGGCATCGCATTCCTGTGCCAGCAATGTTTTACTCTACCAACCTCCAGGATACTCTGCAATGTAACTTAAGACGGTTGTAGAAGATGTAATCTGATATCTCACTTTAATGCCCATCTTCCTGGAAAAAGACTATATAAAAGTCATTATTGTTTGTTTCATTAGTAAGGGGGCAGGGGACTTGTATCCCTTGAATTCCCTCCTGATAATATGAAGGATAGTTAAGGGGGTGCCAGCTGAAGGCATATATTAAGTGATGATATTTTATAATACCTACCACCTTCCATTAATTGTTTGCTCTGAGAGACAGAAAGTAATCTAGCAAGCTAGAACAGGCTTCAGCTTTGGAAATAAATGTTTAGATTCTGAAGTCTAAGTGGGTAGCTGCAGGTGCAACAGCTAAACATGTTTATAATATATATATATATATATATATATATATATATATATATATATATATATATATATATATATGGGTCGACTACGGTTGATTGAAAACTCACTTGACTGAAAATGAAATTACTAGGGCCACTTCATTGAAAGCTCACTTCACTAAAAACTCATTTAGTTGAAAGTTATAAATGGCCTTTTCCCCACTGTAGTGCGACCGTGGAGGTAGTATATAAAGTAAGGGGGGGGGGTGTGGGGGCACAGCCCCCCACATTATACACAGTGATACTTACAAGTGTAATAAATAACTGTTTCCAAAACAGAATATATAACCAACACCCCCCTTACTTTATATACTAACTTCAGGGTCGCACTACAGTGGGGAAAAGGACATTTATAATTTCCAACGAAATGAGTTTCAGTCAAGTGAGATTTCAGTCAAGTGAGCTTTCAGTGGTGGTCCTAGTAATTTCATTTTCAATTAAGTGAGTTTTCAATCAACCGTAGTAGACCTATATATATATATATATATATATATATATATATATATATATATATATATGTGTGTGTGTGTTTACTATGACTTACATGGATGGCAGAAAGTCGAAAGGCCGATGTTCAAAATCATGGTTTGCAAGGACAGGAAACCGAACCAAAAGTGGTTAATCAAGGTTAGTCGAGTTGCATAATGCACTCGACCTTTCAGTAAGTGACGTGCTGAGACTGTGGAGGGAGGTCGTGCTTCAGTGAGGAACAGGGAAGTAGCCCATTTCCTCACTGTAGTGCGATCTCTGAGTTGGTATATTTAATGTGCAGGGTGTGTGGGGGGTGTATTGGGTTATAGCCCCCCCCCCCCGCTAAATAGTAGAGATAAGCTGAGTAAGACGAGTGGAAGACAGGAATGTTGAAAATGTTGTATACACATTTTCGTGTTTCTCATTTTCGACATTCCGGTCTTCCGCTGTTGTCAAAGTCAGCCTTATTTTCCAGTGTTGTAACTGTTCGATCTGACCCTTTTCGAACATAGCATAGTAAATCTAATATATATATATATATATATATATATATAGAGAGAGAGAGAGAGAGAGATATTTTCATATAGACAGATCTGCACGCAAGCCCTCACACACACACACACACACACACACACACACACACACACACACACACACAGACACACACAGACACACACACACATGAATATATGCTATAATTGACTCTCTGGCTGATACAGACATCTTCCAAAAGGGTCTCACTTTGATGGATACCTAGTGTCAAAATCATGGCCTCAAGCTAAATGCCAAAAAGTGCATAGTCATCCCCTTTGGAAAAAACAAAGTACCCACAAACTGCCACATAGGTGGTAGTCCCCTAAATATGGAAGACGTAATAAGAGATCTGGGGACCCAAGTAGATAGTAATCTCACCTTTGATAATCACATTGCCAAAGTGGTTAGAAAATCCTTCTACGTGGCCCACCTAATTACAAAAGGGTTTGCATCCAGATCAAAAGAGGTCATTGTGCCCCTCTGCTCATCACTCATCAGACCCATCATAGAGTACAACGCCCCATTTGGGATGTACCTTACAAGACACTTGCAACAGCTGGAAAGACCACAGAAGTACCTCACCAAGAGGATCACTGGCCTCAAACAGATGCCTTATGCAGCTTGACTGAAGAAACTCCAGTTGTACTCGGTTGCATACCGCTTACTCAGAGGTGATCTCTGCCTGACATATAAGGCCATGTCCAACCCAGAATTGATGGACATGCTCCACCTAAAGAAAACCTTATCCCCTCGAGCCACATGCTCTAGGGATCTGAACCTCACCACAACAATAAATAGGACGTGCTGGAGGGATAGATTCCTGTCCCAGAGACTTCCCATGCTTTCAAACAAGATCCCAATCTAAATTAGGCAGAGCTCCTCTCTAACACCCTTCAAAAGAAACCTTGACGAGTGGATGGGAAACAAAAAGTTTACCTCGGGGATCACTTCAGTGGCTCTGCTGGACAGAGGCACAGGGAACTAATCTAAGGGGGTGGCGAAAGCCAACACATTCTGGCTAGGCTTATAAATGCGTTCAGGCAGATAGCCTAGTACCTACCTATGAACCTATATATATTTGTGGATGTCATTGTGCTTGCTCATAGAACATGAGGACAGATCTGGAATGGCCTTGTTTCTCTTGAGGAGGGATTTCATAAAGTGCTTTAATATTTGCTAGCTTGATGCAATTCCATTAACAGTAGCAAGATAAATCTGATTTATGTGTAGCGGCCTGAGAGTTTTTCTTTTGATGTTATTGGAAACTTTACAACAGCATAAATCTATTTATTTTTTTATTGTCTTCGGTAATTGACTGCTGTGTAATGCGTAATATACAGTGGTAAGCATAATGAAGTTAAAAATAATGAAACACAAAAACAGTCATGGCACTTAATCAGCATAACCCACCAACTCTAGATACAGCCTTACACCACAAGATTGATTACATAGTCAGGAAAAGAAAAGGCTATTGTGTTCTTTTTCTTGCTAATCAGCATAGTTTAAAATTGTTTTAAGTCTTTCATTTTTGTCACACATACAAAGCTAAGCTGTAACATATTAAGCTGAGGAATAGCAGATATATATCTTTAGTGGGAAGCAATGCAGGCTCTTTATGTACGTATAACCTGGGTCCAAAGGCAGACCTCAGGAGCAGAAACACAGGCCAATGAGATTTAAAAATAGTGACAGCTTCAACATAGCTTTCCTTGATGAAGCTATCATAATTATAACCACATTACTTTTTATACTATGGACACCCTCCTATGTAAAACTACCAGACAAAAATGTAAAGTTCGACCCCTACCCCCCCAAAAATTATAAGTTTTGCATGCACAAATGTATGAATATGAAATGCAGTAAAATACTACCTTAATTAATAATGTAACCATATTAGCCATTATAAGCCTGATATTCTCCCACATAAAAAACATCAAACAGAAGTGTTTATATCTATTTTTGTGCTCTCCTTGGTATCCATCTGCTGATAAGTCTTGTAAACCTTTTTCAGTCTCCACAATAAAACTGGCAAAATGTAAGGGTATCCTAGCATGGTAACATCCTAACACGTGGAGATTCTTTTCTCTTTTGCTCTATTCATAACCCCTTCCCCATGGATGCTACTGACATCAGTACTTATGCATTGTCATTCTCACACCTTAATAATAATGTTCAAGTTATGAGGTATAACATTTTAAATGCTAGTTACAGAAAGGATTATGCCATATGGTATACTTTCCTTCTAGAACAATGACTTTGAGTATAAACCTCATGGCGGTTAGGTTATCTACTCAGCCTGTGTGTTACTTTCCATCCTAATAAATTCATAAACATCACACATACAAATGTATGTGTTTGGGAGACTAGAAATACTGGAGAATGCTGCAGTTGTAAGCACCAAGCATCCTCTCACTACAGTGTTTCTATCCACAAATTTCATTGATTTTTCATTGCAAGATAAATAGTGAATAAGGTACGTCTCTGTAAGGGAAGAAACCGTGAAGGTTTTTAACTCTCTACTGTTTGTGAAGTAGAGATACATAAACAGCAGCAATAACAGAGACATTTAAGAATTACTGTGAACCTAAGAAAGTTGCTATTATGCTTCATTTATTCTTTAAGGTAGCGCAATGTACTACAAAGATTACAGATACTCACATTGTTAAACTGAAGACTCAAGAAAAAAGGTGCAAATTTGGTTTGCTACATGATTCACTAATAAAAGACGTAACAGTTTATGGTATAAGAAATGGTGAACAGACCTGATCTTATCAAAAGCTGGGGATGTTTGCAGAGCTATTGACTTAAAAATATTTTTTTGAAAAGGATATGTATAAAGTAAAATAGGAGTATAATAAAAAAACTTAAAATAAAAACATGGGCCTGAGAAGGAGAGTCATGGGATGATATACCATATCTCCATCAGAGATCAAAGAAATCTTCATACAATTAAAATCCAAGCTTTATATAGTCAGTGTGGTTACAAGCATGAGATGAAGCATTTTACTGCTGTAGAATCTGTTCAAGAAATGGACATTTTGTAAAGTTTTGTAAAAGGACAAAGGCATTGGTCCAAACAATGTGCATGATTTTGAACAGAAATATGAATTAAACAGTGCTAGTAAACAGTTCTGTTAGGTACTATTAAAGTCAAAAGGATTTATATACTCAAGTCTAAAAATGCATCAGTTGTAGTGAGATAAGACTGCAAGTAAGAGTGATGGTAATAAATGATGAGGACTGGCAAATGTAATGCTGAATTAGTACCAGAGTAGGTGTAATATTTTGTCTGAAGAAAGTTTCAAAGTATTGTATTTTAAAGACAACAAAGAAACAACTAAATGCACATTGTTAACATTTTCCAACCACTGGGGAAGATGCCGATACAAAAAGTATCGACATTTGGGTATAAAAATGAAAACTACAAAATCTTTCATTCCAATTTGTGCCATTTAAAGAATTAAATTCTCCCTATATATTTGTGAAAAGCTGCAAATTGTAAAACAAATTCATAGTGTAAAAACAAAAAAGATAACATATACAAAAGCAATCCTGCAGATGAACACAACTTAAATCCTTTGAAAACCCATAGCAATGATATTCTAACATGATTCTCCTGATTTATTGAGTCTGCACATAAAACAAATCATGACGCAGTGTCAGTAACACATGAGCCAAGAGTAGTACCAGTGGCCCTCAAGAGTAGAATAGAGCATTAATTAAAACAAACAGAAAGCTTATGTAGAAGTGAAAAAGCATTTTAAGACAACTGAGTAGATAACTTATATGCTTAGGTTGTGAAGCAAGTCAAAATTAGCATTTTTTTCAATCAGCAAGACTGGAATAAAGTATTAATCAAAAAGCATTATCCATTGCGTAAAGTTAAAGAAGTTGTCTCAGTAATGCCAACACAACTTC